>NW_023270498.1:7147373-7221067 GCF_011800145.1 Mirounga leonina
ATAGATAGATAGATAGATAGATAGATAGATAGATAGATAGATAGATAGATAATGGAATATTACTGAGCCACAAAAAAGAATGGAATCTTGCATTTGCAAGGACATGGATGGAACTAGAGAGTATTCTGCTGAGTGAAATAAGTCAGTCAGAGAAAGACAAATACCATATGATTTCACTCATATATGTAATTTAAGAAACAAAACAAATGAGCAAAGGGGAAAAAAAAAGAGAGAGAAATTGAGACAAACCAAGAAGCCAACACTTAACTATAGAGAACACACTGATGGTACCAGAGGAGAGGTTGTTAGGGGGATGGGTGAAACAGGTGTTGGGGATTAAAGAGTTCACTTATTTGTGATGAGCACTGAGTGTTATATGGAAGTGTTGAATCACTATATTGTACACATGAAACTAATATTACACTGTGTGCTAACTAACTGGAATGCAAATAAAAACTTAAAAAGAAAAGCAGAGATGAGGAGAAGATATTGTATTCCAAGAAATGTTTTGGTTCAGCCACAATCTCAATGCAGTGCCTCTATTCTCAGCAAGGAGGACTTCTCAGAGATTCTGGCCACATGGCTCTCTCATTATGTGGATATTTTCCTGTCCTTCAGCAAGTGTAGAGTTCTTTCTTCCTCCTTCACTCCCTGCTTCCTACCCACCTCCCTTACCCGAGCTACAAGAGATTTTCAATGGGAAGAACAAAACAGTTTCACAACCCTCTCCCAACAAGCTTTTGTTTTTGTACCATAGGAGAGAGAGGAGTGAAGGACCTTAGCGAGGCTTCTTTGGCATTTCCCATGGGTGCTTCGCTCCCACATACACTACAAAGGAGGTTTTCCTTTTTATATATCACTCTGCCTCCAATCTTTCTCCTGAGGTATGTGGTGAGGTCTGTGGGGAAAAAGGCTGTGAGCAGGTGCGAAGTCTCCTATGTTTGCAGTGCCTACAAGAGTCTACACTCTCATTCTAGCCCACACATAGCTTTAAGTAATTCACTATAAACTTTAGCAGAGTTTTTTGCCATCCCACATATTGTCTCATGTCTGCTCCAGGTAAGCATGTCATTACTTCCATGTTTCCTTGGAGATGCTACCCTTCCTTAGTTGATTGTCCTGTCCTCAGCTCTCTAGCAGGTTGACGAAAGCTACAGATTATCCAGGTGTGTGTGTGTGTGTGTGTGTGTGTGAGTGTGCGTGTGCGCGCACGCGCGTATGTGTGGAGGGTGGAAACAATGTTCCTTCCAGATGTCTATATTCTAAATAGAAGTTGAAAGTGCTAAAGCCATGAAGCAAAATTGAGTTAACTGTCAAAGAAAAAAAAGACAATTTCATATTATTTGCATACATACGCAGTCTTGAACTCACACACTTTTTCCCTCTTATACATCAACCACTGAGGTTCTCTGCTATTTTCCAGTTCCAGAATTTGACTAAATGGGATTTGTTTCTATTTGCTTCACTTTATGAGAATTCACAACTTTCAGGACACCTCCCTAACTCTGATATCTGTAAAATGGATAGTTGCGGTAGGATATTTCTGTGCAGAAGCTGTAGACATTGTGTTAATAGAATTTAATTATTTTGCTACACAAAGGGGGGATGATCATTTCTCAGGTCAGAGAGGACAAAGACCCACACCAAAGTGAAAGAGGAAACTGCAGTGCAAATGAGCTCTGGGTCTCTGGCGTCTGTGTTCAATGAAACATGAATTAAGTGTAGTGGTTCTCACCCTAAGCTTTAAGGGGAGCAATAAAGGTATCTTGTCCTTTTGGGATAGAAAGCATTGGACATAGAGAAACATTGGCATCTATGGGAGTTTTGGATTCAATCCAGGAAGTCTGAGAGATACTTCTACAGAAGGTATTGGGCAGTGGCTGTGTTTTATGTATCAAACATATAATCTACAGACAAAACAGAGATGTGATGCCCTTTCTTCATCTCAATGCTCAATTGGTCTAGACCCATGCCTCAGAGACTCAGAAGGATCTAAACAAAGTTTGCACAACACTGAGCTATAATGAATCATGAGCTATTTATAAAATACCTATGAGTTTTATTGCCACTACGAGGATGCATTGGTATTATTTGTGCTCATTAATCAAGGATGAGAAGAAAGGGGGACAGATTTAGTAGGCCAAGAGGGGGAGAAAGACCAATTAATTAAGTTAAGGTTAAGTGGTCCTTGGGTGATGTGGGTAAGTCAGGGTTGAAATAAGTTTATTCTTTGTTTTAAAAAGCTCACAAAGAAAGAAAGTACATCAAAAACTCATGTTCCTGGATGGGGAAGAAGATAATCCACTAACTAGTTTTCTGGGACCAGGAGAACATAGTTTCTCATGATTTCTGAAGTGCTATACGATTGGAGAGGAGAGAACATTTTATTAAAAGTCAATATTGGTCTGGTAAGCACTGTGAATTGTGCAAGACTGTTGAATCTCAGATCTGTACCTCTGAAACAAATAATGCAATATATGTTAAGAAAAAAAAAAAAGAAGAAGATAGCAGGAGGGGAAGAATGAAGGGGGGGAAATCGGAGGGGTAGACGAACCATGAGAGACGATGGACTCTGAAAAACAAACTGAGGGTTCTAGATGGGAGGGGGGCGGGAGGATGGGTTAGCCTGGTGATGGGTATTGAGGAGGGCACGTTCTGCATGGAGGACCGGGTGTTATGCACAAACAATGAATCATGGAACACTACATCTAAAACTAATGATGTAATGTATGGGGATTAACATAACAATAAAATTTTTTTTAAAAAGTCAATATTGGTTAAACAATTGCAGTGCATTATGGGTTGGGCATTTCCTTTATACACAACACATCAGAGCTACATTGTGTGGGAGATCTTGGTTTATGAACAATTTTTGGAAAAACCTAGAATTGAGAAAGGGGGCGTGGAAACTAATGTCAAAACAAGAAGGACATAAAATGCTCTCTAATTAAATTTAAGGTGAGGAAGGATGATAAGAACTGCCATCTTAATGTCTCTACTCTTAGGTGCATCAGTGAAGCCTGGGTGCATAGTTCCTGCCCCAGAAACTCTTGTAAATAAGATTTGAGACTTGAACCTGGGAGAGCTCCAACCACAAATTTCTCAGTAAATAATGAGGATAAAGATTTCTGGCTATTTTACCTGAAGCTTAAGACTTGCCTTTGTGCCAAATATGCTCTCATTTGCTTAATATAACTTTGAGAAGGACAACTTACAAGTTCTGTAATTAATGAAAATACAAATGCCAGTTTGTAGAATCTTATTGCAAGTTAATGCTGTCTGAATTTCAATGATCTCATGAGTCTATTGTAGATGGTTATATATTCACTGCAGAGCTGTATTGAAGGATAAATGGACTGATGTTTGTAAAGCCCCTAAACATAGCAGATGATCAGAAATGGATGCAGCCAATATAATTGTTTCTCATTAAGTTACAGCAATTTACAATGGATAGAATCATTAGCATTAATTTTTGAAACTTGCACATAAAAGCTAATCCATATTTGTCTGTTGGAAGAAAAGATCAGAAATGGATGTGGCAAATGTAAGTCTCTTTTGTGAAATTACAGTAATTCACTATGGATGGAACTATTACCATCATTTTTTAAAAATCTTGAACATAAGTGCTAGTCCATATTTATCTGTTGGAAGAAAGGATTATTGCTGATGAATGATGTGGAAAGGATATTTAAGACCCACTGGATACAGGACTAAAAGAACATCACGGACAATGGGAAAGGAAAAGTATAAGCAGTGGTAGGAGGAGGCTAGGTTTCTGAATATTAATTTCAATCATATTATAATTTAAAGGCAGGGGAATGGGCCAGTTGTGTGAGTTTCTATCCTTTTACTCATAAAGTGAAAAAGTTTAGAGGACTTTGAAAGAGTCCTTAAAATAATTGCATCTACATTCTAATGTTCCTTTCTCCAGTACTTACAGGCAGTTTGATAACTTAATTGTCTTGGATTGATAGCATAAGAAATATATATTAAAATAGATAAATGAACACTATATATTACATTAAAATTTTCAATCAACCTTAATTTTAATAACCTGAAAAGTGATTATCTAGAGCTTGACATTGGTTGCTTTGTTGTTTTCAGTCATTCACATAAACAATAAATACTTACTGGCTGCCTATGGTATGCAAATCATCATGCTGTGTAGTAGGGACATAATGAGGAGCAAATAGACCCTTTACGGAATGTACATTCTAGGGGAATGGATAACAACTAATTAAAATGTGATATATTCTGTAGTTTTGAATCATGAGTAGTGCAGTGAAGGTAAGTTACAAGAATGTGGGGAACAAAATAATACAAAAACCGTAAGACGATGTTTCTCAGCTAGAATGACCCCTGGTACTTATGAGAAATGAAGGCCCTTGGATTCACCCAGAGACCTGTGGTATAATAACTCCTGCAGATCTGACAGAGAATATACATTTTTCATAACTTTCTCAGTTGTTTGACTTCTTATTCACAATGACATTCAAGAACTAGTATACCACGTGATAAATAACATTGCACCAGTGGCTAGAGGCAACTGATTGTTTCTCTAGGTTACAAGCATTAAAGAAAGATTTTTGTTTATTTTCTTACAATTTACAGGACTGTGATCTTTATTTTTGTATGCATGTATGTATTTACTTATTTTAGGGATGTGATATTTAAATATGTGAATTTACATTTGGAAATCCGTTTTCCACAAATCTTTCACTATGAAAACACAAACAGAAAAATTTCTAGTGTTTTCACTATCCTCATTAAATGCATCTGTAATAGGAAAACCCATTCTTGTACTCTAGATATCACTCATATTACAAAATGTTCATTGATAAGAAAATGGTTTGAATTTCTAATATTCAAAATAAAGAACTTTGGGAGAACTTAGGATTCCCATAGGACACTTGGAGTTAAGCAAATTCACATCTTTTTGCATATTCTCCAAAATTATATAGCTAAAAAGTTAGAACACATAAAACCATTCAAAACTCATGACAAATGATACTCCAAACTTTATGTACACTCAACTGTGGAAATACTCAGGTAAACGAGTAGAACTAGCTCCACACTACACACAGGAGTAGAAAGTCGGGCAGAGAATACAGAGAAGTAGGAAAGTGCAGCTGGTTCCTAACCATGATGGGATGGATAAAACCACGTGAGAAAGAATAGGGCCCACCCTGAATAGGAATATACTGAGAAAGACCTGAGACATGGAAGATCAGAACACTCACCATTGATGAACTAAAACCAAGGACTTAGAAGTTTGCAGGACCAGTGGTATGATCTTGAGAAAACACTGATTCTGGAATAAAAGTAGTGGCTTGAATGGGGTGGGGCTCCTTGGGGGTCTGGAGTAAAAGGGGAGAAGAGAAAAAGTGACAGAATTTAAGAATCACATGGAAACAAAGTGTCCTGCTATCAGTGGAAATACCAAACCTTCCCAAAGCACTCCTTGAACCAAAAGAATGGACATTTTTGAGATATGAAATCCAGTAACTCCCCCAATGAGTTCTAATTGCTGCCATAGAAATACCTGTGAGTTCTGGCCACATAAAAATCAATGACATTTACAGACATCTTAAAAATGACAAAGATGTTCATGTAAGCTGCCACAAAAACAGAAATTAAAACTGAATTTGCCAGCTGATGAGGATACATTCCAAAATACGAACCATGAAGCAGAGGAAAATGATCACAAAACACTCCAACAAAAAATAAATACTGGTAAATAAGCATTTGCAAATATGGAAGAACTACTCAAATTAGAAACTTAAAAATTAGAAAATTAGAAAATGTTCATGTAAATCTGATCAAAGCTGGGCCTCCTAGCAAAAAGATTGCATTGTATTGAAGAAATGAAAGCAGGACGGTATATATATATATATGTGTGCATATATATATATGTAAATATATATATATATTTCCACAGCAAAAATTAAAACATGATGACAGTTCAGAACTTCTCAACTCTGGGAAAGAACACATAGACCAAAGATTTTATGTTTAGCTAGTACATCCCTCAAATTTGAAAACTATGGAAAGGCATTTTTAGCATGCAAGAACTCAAAGAATTTTGTACTTGAGAGCCCTTCCTTAAGAAATTGGTCTCAACCTTGCAAAATCACTCTCTCTCTCTCTCTCTCTCTCTCTCTCTCTCTCTCTCTCTCACACACACACACACATCCTATTCCATAATACTGAACTGCTATTTTTAGTTCATCATAGAGCCACATTTTCAAGTAATAGTACCAATTGGTTTTATTATAAATTGTACTCTCTTATTCCCATATATGTTGGGTTGCAAAACTTCTATTGCTTCCATGAATAGAATATTGCCTCTCTTTTCCTTCTTGAGTCTAACAAAGCCGACCAGAGGAGTGATGAAGAAGAGTTATCAAAAGAACAAGAATAGGGGACACAAAAGTAAACCACTGATGGGAATCCCAAATGTAGAAAAGACTTGTGGATAGAGGGAAAGACAGGAAGAAAAAAGTGATAATAGGAAGAGAGGAAAAAGGGGAAAGAGAAAATATTCATTGAAAGGACACAAAGTTAGACATTTTTATTTGCAAACTTGCCCCAGAAGGTCAAAGCAATCTTCAGGCAATCACAATTTTTGCTGACCTTTTGAAGAATCCTTAGAGCCTGTGTAGGTCATGCATGCAAGTGCCCCAGCAGGCTTGCCTCTGACATCCTGGAGATTCACATTCCAGAAAAAAACTTGTATCCGGCTACCATTAAAAATATAATATCTACTTCTGTTTGTAAAACTAATATACACTTTATGGAATAGTTAGAAATTGCATACAAGTATATTTTCATGAGTATAACAATAAAAATATTGTAATTCAGAGCTAATATTATTGACATGTCAGATATCTGATTTTTATCCATGTGATAAAGCATGGATAAAATAGTATACTTATCCAATTAAGTGGTTATTATGTATAAATTCAGAATAGCTTATTTATCCAATTAAGTGGTTATTCTGTTGGTAACACATAAGTATTGGACTCCATGACTGTCCCTTTTTTATGTAACACCTTATTTGCAAATATGAATATGCCTCATAAACACATTCCAATTAGTCAGTGTTTCCCTTTTTTTAAATCTGTGACCTTAACCCTCAAGTCATTAGGTATGGGTTTCAATATGATTAGGTGCATATTCTTAACAATCATAAATTCTTGAGATTCCTGTCCATTATGGAATAAAAATCTGATCTATTGTTCAATTTCTAGGTATCTCTATATTGCTTTGAAAGTTGGAATAGTCTTGATCCTTACCCATTCTCTCCACTGTTTATATATTGATACATTATAGCATCACTAAAATAAAAAAATAAACAAATGGAGGAGAATAGAGAGCTCAGGAAAAGACCAGTATATGTATGGGAACCAAATATATAATAAAGTTAGTAACGTAAAATGAATGGGTTGTTTTACATGGTATTCGGGAAACTGCTCCTGTTATATGAATACAAATTTAAAAAGTGGAATCTGGGGCGCCTGGGTGGCTCAGTCGGTTAAGCTTTTGCCTTCGGCTCAGGTCATGATCCCAGGATCCTGGGATTGAGTCCCGCATCAGGCTCCCTGCTGAGCAGGGAGTCTGCTTCTCCCTCTGCCCCTCACCCTGCTTGTGTTCTTTCTCTTCCTCTCTGTCTCTCTCAAATAAATAAATAAATCTTTTTAAAAAAGTGGAATCTAGGTTGATTAAAAGGATCTGTGATATTTAGAAATATATTGTTAATATAAAAATGTAGAATAATATCTTTTTGAGTTTAAATAGGGAAGAATTTGTAAAGAAAAGATCTAAGGCACAAAACTTAAGAAAAAATTCTATTATTCTGATTACATAAAATTACAAATTGATTTCTCTTCAAAAAAGAACATAATCTTTAAAGTTAATAGGCAGATGACAGATTGAGTAAGTGATTTGCAATGTCTAAAACTGAAAAGAAACTAATCAGGAATCCTGTCTACCAAGAAGAGGCAGAACAGCAACTTCAGTGGGAAAATGGGTGAAGGGTATGAAGTGCAGCGAATAGAAGAGAAAACCCTATACCCTAATGGTGAAAGAGATGCTCAGCACAGGGTGATGTATGGAAGTATTGAATCACTGTATTGTACACCTGAAACTAATATTACAATGGATGTTAACTAACTGGACTTTAAATAAAAAGGTAAAAAAAAAACAAAAAAAAAAGATGCTCAAATCCATCAGTAAAAAGAGAAAATGATACAGATAAAATAATATTATTTGTATATACTGTTATTTATATATAATATATATTATTTATATTAAATAACCTTTATTATAGTGACAGAAATAGCTGAATATTGCCAAGCCCTGGCCAGAGATATGGGCACAGTAGAATCCTCACCTTAGTCCAAGTGCCTACTGGAACAGCCTTGCATTCTTACATCAGCTGAAAAGTATGGCTAATTCAATCCTCTACACTTGAAGTCCAGACCAAACAAGACAAAACAAATAAAATGAAGCAGAACCAAACAGATCAAAACCTCCGGGGCAATTTACTTGCACAACCCCCTTGTTTTCCTCGGTGACTAAAACAGATGCATAGCATGGGGTGGTTTGTTAACTCTAACAATTTGGTAATAAACACTGTAATTGAACATTCATAGAATGACATGGAAATATATTTTCATGGTGAAAAAATTAAGGATGCATCTGAGAACTGCAGGAGAGATCCGAAGGAAATGAATTAAGGAGAAGATAGGGAACAAGGAGAGTGGGAAGGAGAGGACGTAGAGGTGGGAAAGGGAGAGAAAGGGGACAGAATAAAAGCAGCAAGGAAATTATTTATTCTTTTATGTTTTGAAGACTCACTCCTGCATTTCTCTTCAACTGAACCTGTATACATAGGATTGATCAATTGCCCTCTTCATGCTACTAGACACTAGGAGGTCCCCTCCAAGAAGTCTAGAGGCTGATGCAGGCAGATGGACATTAGACATCGAAGCTGTTAATGGAGATGTAGTCAAACCCAAATCATTGCAGTGGCCAGTCTGAACGAGAGACCAGCAATGCAAGAACTGGATCAAAAATGACAGGATATCTGAAGCCCCAGTGAGAAAAATATCTGTTATTCTACTCGAGAGTCAATCAAATTAACATCAGTCCTGGTAATTCAATCAACAAAGCCTCTGTATTGTAGCAGAGATGATGAGAAGACAAATTCAAATAGACTATTCATGGCTTCAAAGAGTTCATGCTCACATAAGAAATAAAAATAAATTTATTTCTAACGAGGGCAACATATAATACAAGTGTGAGTTAAGTCACTGAGAATAAAAAGGTGACAGAAGAATTTAAAGAAGAGGTAATACTTGGGGCACCTGGGTGGCTCAGTCGTTAAGCGTCTGCCTTCAGCTCAGGTCATGATCCCAGGGTCCTGGGATCGAGCCCCAAATCGGGCTCCCCACTCGGCGGGAAGCCTGCTTCTCCCTCTCCCACTCCCCCTGCTTGTGTTCCTGCTCTCACTATCTCTCTCTTTGTCAAATAAATAAATAAAATCTTAGGAAAAAAAAAGAAGAAGAAGAAGTAATACTGGAGCTGGAGCTCAAGAAGTTGGGGAGAAGGTTTACCCTGTATTTTCCCGGAAGAATCAAAAGGATCATAAGGGAATTACTGCAGCTGTTTTTCATCAGCAAATGCTGTGTTTAAACATCTTATTATATTATCTGACTTAATACATACAATAAAATTTACGATATGCTATTATTATCCACTTTGGAGAGCCAGAAAACAGTAAGTCAGATGCCAAAAGTGACTGAGCTATCATTGTGTGAGTAACTGAGAATCCATGCTTTTTAGATTCCCTGAATTTCCTCACAATAGAGATAAGATTATGTAATATTTTGGGGGCATCCTAGAAGTGCTGCATGGCGAGAACATAGAGGAATTATCAAAATAATTACCAAAGAAAAGTCATTTAGGGCCAGCATATGAGGGCCTTATGCCCAAATAAGAAGGTGGGTTTATTCATTTAGAAAATAAGATCGAGGACATTTTTTTTTATTAGGCTTTATATTTTATTTTATTTGCTTGCTTGTTTGTTTGTTTATTGAAGTATAGTTGATGTTCAATGTTACATTGTTTGCAGGTGCACATCGGAGTGATACAATGTCTCTGTATGTTATGCTGTACTCATCACAAGTGTAGCTCCCATCTGTCACCATACAACGCTATTGTTCGACTACAATCTCTATGCTGTACCTTACATTTCCATGACTTATTTATTTTCCATTATTTTTATTTTGGCTAATTACTTTTTTGGAGATGGCTCAATTATGCTAACTCATGCGAAGAGACTTTTGACCTTACCAGGGAAGACAAATTGTAGAGTCAGAAGCTGCATGTCAATGCCTTTTACAATGATTTAGGCAGGAGATAATGAATCTTTTAGTGAGACAGAAACAATGTTTGCTGCAGAAGTAACACAGGGATGTCAGCAAAAAAAGCAAGTCAAGAGCAGTGTTTAAAATAAAGGCAAAGCTCCCCTAGCTGATTCCAGGAGATCCAGAGGATCTTCCTTTTTCTCTTCCTTTTTCTTTTCTTGAACTTCAGAGGGAAGAATTCTGAGTAAAGCTGCATTGATTAAATGAGTAGGACTAAACCATCTTCAGAGAATACTTTGATCCTTCCCTACTAGTTCTCTTAAAACTTTGTATATGGATGGTCTTCTTTTTGCCTCTGATTGGATTTTCTGGAAGTTTTAAACATTTCTCAGGCATACTCAGGCAATAAGTAGCCTTCTGATCACTCTCAGGTAAGGCGAGGTCAAGTCTAACTTAATAATCATTTAAAGTTTCTCCTTGTCACCCCCCTCCTTCCCCATCATCAGCCCCAGATTTACTTCAGCCTTAGAATTCTAGCAGCCTGGGAATGGGCTCCTCCTGTTCCTGCCAGTCAAGGCTCCCCACCTCCTCTGTTACGGGCAACCTTAACCCTTTGTGAACAGCCCCTCCTTCTCTCCAGGAAAGAGATTGGAGGTAAAGATTATAGATGTATATGACTGAACACTTGTAATGTAGATTCAGTGCCTCTCAATCATGGCAGATTCTTAGGGTTTCTTGCAGTAAACAATTAATATAAAATAAATTTAAATCCATATAATCACCAGGTAGAAGGAACTGAGCCAGAAATGAGCTGAGAGAAGACTGTGGACTAACACAATATTATTGAGATAAGATTGAGGAAGTCAATTATTCTAAACACTTGCAGACTTAGTGTGACTCAAACTTTATTGCTGCGTGCTGACTACATGGTTGATCCCTGGGAAAACTGTCTACATAAATACTTTGCAATACTCAAATAATAATAATAACCAACCAGTTAGAATGTGAATTCTTTAAGGCACAGTGTATACCTTTTTATGTTTATATTTTCAGTTTAGTGTGAATGTAAATGAAGTTACTTAATAAAAAATATTGTTGGAATGAAATGAACTATTTATATTATGAAAAAATTTATCCTAAATACAAGTTTCACATTCTCCTTTTTGTAATGGTTCAGTTACACAATGGACAAAATGCATTTTCTTATGTAGATACAGGAATCAAGCATTATTTTATAACTTGTCTCTAGGGTGAATGACTACAAGCTCCAAACATTCACTTTAATAAAATAATCTTTTGGAATACAACCTATTTGTGAATTGGAGATGCTCCTATGTGCTTATCATATCAAGATGAGAACATGTCTCTAATTAAGATAAAAAGACTTATAAAGCAGATTTTCCAGAAAACTGAATAGACCATGTGGGATTTGGACATTTGAAAACGAATGATTTTCCATATGATATTATGAAAATGTGAGGTTGGAGCCAAGTCTTTGGTTTTCTCCCCTCTCAATGACTCTGTTTCTCCTTAGAAAACCATAGGCCAAGGCAAAGGTACATGGTCTAATTTAAACTTTCATTTGAATATACTCCATTTACACCTGATCTTTTATACTTGACTTCACTTAAATAGACAGAAGCACATTATTCTCATAAAATCTATAGTGTGAAATTATTGCAAATTGCCTTAACTGATTTCTAATGCAGCACTCATGCAGCTTTCAGCTGCCTAGAAACTACCACCTTTATTAGGAAAAAGAAATTAGGATATTTAAAACCAGCAACAACATAAGATGATCCTCACTAAAATAATATATTCTAATACAAAAGAATGATATTACTAATTATTTCAAAGAATTTGTTATTGATAACACAATTACTAACCAATTACAAATATCGAAATGTATTTTAGAGGATTAGAAGTGACATGTGTGTGTTTGTGTTTTTTCAACTTTGTTTTCATCTTTACTGCCTTAATTTTAAATCTTAAATTTGGGCATTGGATTTCCTATACATGTTATCATTTGGCAGGGTCACGTCTTGCTTTTGAATTGAAAATACCAGTGAATTGGGGAAATGGGAAAGTGGGTCACCCTGAAGGTGTTGGGAGATCAGATAACATATGCCTGACACCTAATAGGGTCTCAATAAGGCTAACTTCCCTCCCTTTCCCTTAATCTTATCATTAGCTGTCTCTCCCTCTGCCTCTTCCCTCTGTCCATGCTCCCTCCCTCCCTTCCTCCCTCTCTCTCCCTCAAATAAATCAATAAATCCTTTTAAAAAAGCTTATCATTAGCTGGAAATGAACAAATGATAAATTTATGCTCTCCAAAATATAATTACTCTAAAAATTTCTATAGTAATAGCCACCAAGAGGCATAATTCTTAAAATCAAAAATTTACTCTACACCACCAAAAAAGGAAATTAAGAGTAGGACAGTGTTGTGTTAGAGAATTTAACCACAAACCACTTAGCCTCCATATATATATATATTTTTTTTTCCCCATGCAAGTTTAGACCTCCCAGTACATCTCAATCTCCCTACCACTCCCTTCTTTAGCTTCTTATAGGTGGGCTTGATCATGCTCCCCACTAAATGCTCTCACTATCCCTTCTGAAAACAGTGATTTCTGAGGGCTTTGGATAAACAGCTTGGCAATTAACTAGTGCCTAAGGTAACTCTGAATATAGTAGTAGATGACAGCTGAGCAGTTTTCTGGAATGCCTTTTTATCTTTATGAAGATGAGGATAAATAGAAAAGTAGATAAACCTTGGGATGTTGAACTATTCTGACATGTTTTTGTCACAGAACCCTCCCTCCCCCAGCATATGGTAACACTGTTCAATCTGTGTGCACATGATTCTCAATTTTTTTTTTTTAATTTCTCCTAAAGTAATAGGTAATAAATCAATAAGAGAGGAAAGGGCAGTGGTGGATTTTTGAGTCTTAACATCAAGAAAACATGTTATTTGCATATGGTCCATGTGTTACACTTGTCTTGGAAACAATTCAATTAAACATAACAAAATATTATTTAGCCAAAAAAAGAGAAGGAAATCTTGCTTTTTGCAACAACATGGATTGACTTTGAGGCATTATGGTTGATTCATTAAGTCAGACAGAGAAAAATAAATACTGTATAGTGTCACTAATATGTGGGATCTAAAAAACAAAATAAAATCAAACTCATAGATATAAAGAACAGATTGGTGCCTGCCAATTGGTGAGGAGTTGGGTGAAGGGGTCAAAAGGCAGAAACTGCTAGTAATAAAATACATAAGTAATGGGATGTAATGTACAGCATGGTAACTATAGTTAATAACACTGCATTACATATTGAAAGTGTTAAGAGAGCAGATCTTAAAAGTTCTCATCACAAAAAAATATGTAACTATAACTATGTGTGGTGGTGGATGTTAACTAGACTTATTGTGGTGATTTCCCAATATATACAAATATCAAATCATTATATTATACACCTGAAACTAATATAATGTTATATGTCAATATCTCGATTTAAAAAATAGTAACCTTTATGCTCACACTTCGGTAAGGGCTATATTACAGTAGTGTATTGAAATACCCAGCTAAGTAGGAAACACTTCATTATGGGCACGTTGCTTAATGCCACAAGGTCTCAGCACCTTCCAATGGACAGTGGGTATAATATTTATCTCTAGCTCTGTCTCCATCTCTACCTACCTACATCTTTGTCTATACCTTTATCTTCATGTTTATGAGAATTAAATGAACTAACATATCAGAGCCTCCTAATCAAATGCATGCCCTCAACTTGGCATTTAGTATCAATTACCTGCCTATCCTTTTCTTGCCTTTTTTTTTTTAGGACCACAAAAAGTCATTTTGGGAAAAATTTAACCATATTCAGAAAGCTATTTCTTAAATAATGCTGATTAAGTCCATTTTTATCCATTGTCAACTATTCTTCAACAAGCACCATAGGAAATCAGTTGCCTAAAATTAATTATGAATTAATATGTTCTTGTATATTCTTTAAAATATTAGAGTCAAATCCAGATTGTTAGCTACTGCTTTAGACAATGTATCTATACAAATAATAAGTCAATGTGTGGAAAGTACTATATTATATAATATCCATGCAGATAATAAGTTAATATGTGGAATTTACAGGAACTATTTTTTTTAAAGATTTTATTTATTCACTTGAGAGAGAGAGACAGAGAGAGCACAAGCAGGGGGAGAAGCAGAGGGAGAAGCAGACTCCCCGCTGAGCAGGGAGCCCAACATGGGGTTCGATCCCAGGATCCTGGGATCATGACTTGAGCCCAAGGTTGACGCTTAACTGACTGAGCCACCCAGGCACCCCTAACAATGACCACTGTTTTAAATTATTCATCACCTTGCTTTTTATTATTGACTTACTGTAACATGTGTCTATATTAAGAAATAATATTAAGTTTTCTAGGTTCTTCGAATCAAATAGATACACTCATACTAAAAGTTTTCTTTAAATTTTTTTCCCCAAGTACTTTTTTGGAAATATATTTATGTTCATGTGTCTAGATTTTTAACGCTGCATAGTATTTCGTGGTTTGATTGTATTCATCGATTTCCATTTTCCTCTTGATGGATATTGTCCTCACTTCTCATTCCTTTCCTAGTTCAACCAGTGTGGCTATGAATATTCTCCTATGGTTCCATTCTGCCTACAGAGGCTCTAAAGTATTTACCTAGAAGTGCAATGGCTGGATCACAGGACAAGTGCATGTTCAACAGAGAATAACACCTAGTTGTTTCACAAAGTGACTAATTTCTAATCACACAGATAGTGTGTTTTAAGCCTCAGAAATAACACTGTTTTAAGCCTCAGAAATAACACTGTGTTACATTTGACTAATTTTTGCCAATTACTGGGTTAAAAAGCATATCACTGTGATTTCTCCAACTACCAACGAAGTTGGGCATCTTTTCATGTTTATTGGCCATTCTGGATCCTGTTTTATTCATAGCTTTTGCTCAGTTTCCTACTGACTTGCTTTTCTTTTTCTTTATAGCCTTGTATGTTGTTCATATGCTAGATATTGAACACTTATTTGCTTAAATTTGATGCCAATATCCTCTTTTAGTATGTTTTCTCTTATCATTTTAATGCGGCTTCTGTTAATAAAAAAAATAATCTTAATTTCAGAAATATTCTTGACCTTGTCCTTTGTGAGTTTCACTTTTCTGTGTCTTGTCTATGAGATATATCTTTAAATAGATACATCTTAATGATCATATGATTATTGTCCTTTCGCATTCTTCCACTTAGAGTTCTCCAGCAAACAACGTCAACAGGAGATACAGGGTCCTTACTTTAACTAAGTCAACCAAATGTAGATATTAACCACACCTGCAAAATACCTGAACAGCACCATCTGGTTAGTGTTTGATTAACTCACTTATATCGTAGCCTAACCAAGTTGACAAATAAAACCAAACATCTAAAAACTGTTGTTTTGTCTGTTTGTTTTCATTCATGATCTTTGTTTTTTCTGTCAGGTAGAGATCTGATTTCCTTTTTTATATGACTAATAAATTTACCTTGCACATTTCTTGAATATTTACTTTTTCTCCAACAGGCATGCAGTTCAACAGTTCTGAAGTATGAAAATTTCATAATTGTGGGGGTCTCCTCTTTCTGGATTTTCTATTTTATTTGTCCTTCTATAAAACACATAATATTTTTCTTTTCTGTAATATATACTTTTTTTTTGTATAAAACTATTTGTTCTAAATCAGTTTTCTAAGCATAGGTTTTCTTGGTTAAATTTTTCCTAAAATATTTTCAGATTTTACCTTAATATATTTTGTGCCCATTTACTTTGAAGTTTTTCTATTTTTTCTTTTGGGGGGGAGAGGCAGAGGGAGAGAGAGAAACTTAAGCAAGCCCCACGCCTAGCATGGAGCCCAACACCGGCTTGATCTAATGACCCTGAGATCATGACGTGAGCCGAAATCAAGAGTCGGAGGCTTAACCAACTGAGCCATCCAGGCGCCCCTAAGTTTTTCTATAATAACATACTTTTTAATCCAATTTCCATTTTCTCTTTTTTGGTCATTGTTGGGTATTTTAATCCATTTATATTTATCATTATTGTTAATATGTTTGGATTTTTTTTTTAATTTTTATTATTTTATTTATTTGAGAGAGAGAGAACACGAGAGCGGGAACGCAAGCAGGGGGAGTGGGAGAGGGAGAAGCAGGCTTCCCGGCGAGCAGGGATCCTGATGCAGGGCTCAATCCCAGGACCCTGGGATCATGACCTGAGCCGAAGGCAGACGCTCAACGACTGAACCACCCAGGCATCCCTGCTATGCATTTCTTAATTGAGAATTATTTTCCATCAGCACAGTGAAGATTCTTCCATTCTCTCCTGCCTCCTGATACACACACATACAAGTTTTATTTATTGTAAATTTCTCTCTAACCACTTTAAAAGCTGTTTTTCTCCATCAGTCTTATTTTGTGTCACAGTTTTTCAGTTACACATCGATGTGTTATTGTTTTCGACTGGTATGTGTTGTACTTCCTGTGTCAGTAAATTCAGCTTGTCATCAATACTAGAAATTTCTCAGCCATTATATTTTCAAACATTTACCTTGGTTACTCTTCTTTCAGCAAATCTTCATGTTAGACTTCAGTCCTCACTTCTACTTAACCTCATTTTCAAATTCGTCATCTCCTTATATCTGTGTTCATCCTGATAATGTTTTCCGATCTGCACTCCAGCTCAGCAAATCTCTTTTAAGTTATGTATACTCTTGTATTTAACTGAATGCATTTTGATTGTTATTTATTACAATTTTGTGATCTGCAGTTTTCATAACTGTAAATTTAATATGACTTAAATCACAGATTTTTGCTAGAATAAGCCAATAATTAAAAATTCTGACACTAGTAATACTAGTAACAACATCAAGACATTTCCATGGCACTCTGACAGAAACAGACAGTGTTTCTGTTTGATTGATTGATGGATTGATTTCTACCTGTTCCTTTTTCTTCAAGACAAACATCTCAAATGCCCCAAATTCATGTGGATGCCTCTGACCTGGTGATCTTTCCCTGCGATTTTGAGCATTAAAACTAAAACTCTAGTCTTGTTGGGTTTCTGTCCTCAAGATACCCAGGTGTCTGGTTTTATATTAGTATTCATCATACATCCACTTTGGTAATGTCTTATATTCTTGTAAGCTTAGCTATGTATTCAAACATATATTTCATGGAATTGATCTTATATTAAATATTTTTCAATAGAAAGATTTTGGAAGTGTTTGGGAGTCCTATTGGAAGATGAGGTTCACATTTATTTTTATTAATTAAAGACCCTGGCCATTAGAGACCCAACAACTTAATCGTCACTATTCTGAAAAAGCAATAAGAAACATTTTTATGAGCACAAACTTCCAACTGTGATTGCAAAATTATAATATCTGAAATCTTTAGGGACAGATAAACAATGAATTCAATGTTTGTTGTTGGTCCAAGGTTTCATACAGGTAAACGTTCTTTAGTAATAAGTACACATGGTGGTATTATGCACCTTATTAAGAGAGTTCTAGAACTGTTCCTGAATAAAACTTGCAACAGAATAAACATGAAGGTGGCGGTGCTCTTTCAATTTCAGTCTGTAAATGACTGAGTTCTTGGATAAAAAATAATATAATTAATGAGAGACTAAGACTCTAAGTATAGATCCAAAATTTCAAGATTAAGTGTTACTGGTAATTGGAAACAGAAACTATTCTATCACTTCCTCCAGCATAACCTACACTGAGTTTGAAGAACATACATTCTCAGGTTGACTTTTATGCAAAAACTTTATGGAATCTTTAAGCACATGCATCTGAAGAGTAATAAGGACATTTGACAGGAGCCTCAATCATTTTGGATATAGGTACTGGGCATAATATTTTATTAGAAACCACTGTTTTAATGTCTGTGGTACATTCTTACTAGTTTGAGTCTCTTTTTGGGCTATTATAAATGTTAACATTAATTTTTAGACTAGATTTTTGAATATGTAGATCTATTATAAACAGTAAACAATGTAAAGCAATCCCTTGACATGTATTTTAAGAAATTTCTAAAATAGCAGCTTTAGAACAAGTGTGGTAAAACTATGCAGTAAAATAGCAACTCCCTCATTAACTTGTTGATTGCTTGCATGGAGTGTTAATTTCTGATCAATGAAGAGTATTATCATGAGGAATATCTCTTCAAGAATCTCACAAATTCATCAAATGCCCCATATGTCATATATTCTAATTTTAATTGTGCTTATAAACTATTCATTTTGTATATACTAAAAAAAAAGATATATTAAAAAGATCTGCATATAAGTACAGAGAAACTGTTGGTGCCATCTCTCTGAATATGCCCAAGTATTTCTTCCTCAGCCCTAATCCTACTCAAGTGCCATTCTGCAGATAGCATTGAGCCTATCCATCCCTTATGAGTGAATATATTTAGGCTGTTAATGAATCAGCATACTGTGATTTATAGCAAGGAAGATATTCCAATCTTTCCTTAGGATCTGCCACATTTCAACAGTAGTTGAAACTTTAATTCTTCTCATCACAATGACAAAGTAGACAAATCTCACATTAATCTTATTTATTTTCAATGCGAAGTATTATCCAGCTATTACCTGTGCTGATTGTAGCCTTTTGTATGGAGTGTTAGGAAAAAAAAAAAAGATTGGTGATGGATTTTAGGGGAAGATCTTTCAGACTGAGCAGATTTGAGAAAAGGTGAGAAATGTAATTATCATTTGAAATAAGCAAAACAAAGTAAAAATAATCTATAAAATTGTTTTATTTTTAAATTTCTACTTACTGGTCAAACATAGTTACAAATAAGATTAAACAGGCTTAGTGTTCACCTTTTTAAGTCACAATGATGGCAAAATAAAATGAAACATAGCAACTACTAAATATATATATTTTTATATACACAAATATATACATAATATATTCATATTTATTAGATATAGTTATATAATAAATTATATTTCTATATAATAATAAATATATATTTATATATTAAATTTATATTTATAAACATAAATGCATAAAATATAATATATATAGAATACATATACAGAATCAAATAGGGAGCATATGCTTCATTTAAAACGTTTGAAGAGTTATAAGAATGCATGAATTTCAGCAAAGAAATATCATCAAAGAATAAATAGGATTTCTTACTTAAGATTATTTGTAGTTTTCTCTTGACATTTTTCTTTGTAAACAAACAACATTTCTTTACAATACTGTATTTGACAACTCTCTCCTTTTTGGGAAAAAAAGATGTTGTCCAAGATTTTAAGATTCTTAGCAAAACCGTAGTAAGTTTTATGCTCAAAGTAAAGTGCTTTCTCAGCTTGACTTTTGTATATGCTTTTTCTTCAGACTAAAAATCATTTTGAAGAGAGAAAAGTAATTTTCAAGGGTGCGCTGCCTCCTTTCACACTTATAATAACAAAAATAGACCAATGAAATGGGAAGAAAAGTTCAGAGGTAAAGTTTATTAGTTATTTGACATCTTGGTAAATAATAAATGCTACATTTATATTTTTTTATACAGAATAAAGTTAATCAGAAAGTCAAATTTTGGGGCGCCTGGGTGGCTCAGTCGTTAAGTGTCTGCCTTCGGCTCAGATCATGGTCCCAGGGTCCTGGGATCAAGCCCTGCTCCGCGGGGAGCCTGCTTCTCCCTCTCCCACTCCCCCTGCTTGTGTTCCTGCTCTCGCTGTGTCTCTCTCTGTCAAATAAATAAATAAAATCTTAAAAAAAAGTCAAATGTTTATTTTCTCCCTTATTTCAGGTTTGAAATACAAATAACTGTACATCTGGTTTTTCTCTAATAACTTTTTTTTTTCCGACGATATATATTTTTTCCCAAAAGCTAACCTGCAGGGAGGGCCCATTAAAGAGCGGGTGACTAGGTCCCAGATCTGAGAGTCACCATTTGTGGAATGACGCAGGCAGGTTACCTTGTGACGCTCAGGTGGGCCAGCTGCCCTGCAGGCTTACATGTGCAGTCCCGCCCCATGATTCAGTACAACCTTGAATATGCCCTCGAAAGGGCAAACTTTGGGGGGCCTGCTCTGACTCAAAATTGAAGAGGAGATAATTCTGGGAGAAATAACTGGGTAAAGAGAGAAGAAAACAAATCTCTAGTATATAGAAAGAAATTTGTCCATGATATGCCCGTACTGAATTTGGTGACGGTTACGTGCTATTTGGCATGATGGTCAGTGAGGTGCAGCCACAAGAGGAAATCAAGAAGAAGCAGCAGCTCAGGAAAAAAAAAAAAAGTTTATTGTATTCACAGGTCCTGGAAACAGAAGTTACGACACACATGAGGGCCCACATGGAGAAGCACCAGCATTGGTCCTGAGCCGGAAGGGGCCAAAGTGAGGGGACAGCCAAAGGCACATTTTTTTTTTTAATTAAAGATTTTATTTATTTATTTGACAGAGGGATAGAGAGCACAAGTAGAAGGAGGGGCAGGCAGAGGGAGAGGGAGAAGCAGGCTTCCTGCTGAGCAGAGAGCCCGATGCGGGGCTTGATCCCAGGACCTTGAGATGATGACCTGAGCCGAAAGCAGCCGCTTAACTGACTGAGCCACCCAGGTGCCCCCAAAGGTGCAACCTTTATTGGAGTTCCCTAGGGACTGCAAGACAGGTAAACAGCTTATGACTTGCTAGTTTGAATAATTCCAACAGGCTCTAAGGGAAAGGAATGATCCCTGTTTGTCTGATAAGTGGCTCTGAAATGATTGAGGCAGAGGATCCTGGGGTATAGGGGCCATGTAGGGGTAGGATGGCTCCAGATTAGTTAGTTTGCTTATTGAAGGCATGTTACTGGTCTCCCCCTTTGCTGTCTCTAAGAAATGGCTAGTCCTGGGAGAGGCAGTTTCTCTGCAGCCAGAAAGATTATTAAGATGTCAAAATACCATGATATATAGAAAATAAAAAAATATAGTACAGTGACTTTTATTATTATTTTATTGATCAGTACAGGGGACATTATTTTTATGCCTAATCTGAAATAATTTTAATAAACACTGTGCAAAACATAGAATACAACAAACACTATTTTATCGTGCAATTCATCTTTCTCTTAAATATATTGAGTACATAAGGGTGTTAATGCAGGAAATCCAGAGACACTGAGTGTAGACATACGTTGCAGTGGGGAAAATATTCACTTTGTATTGGTGAATGTTTGCCATGATTACCCAGAGAGTGGTGGTTCTAAAGTGGTGGATAATAGGCAGGATTTCCAAGCAAGTGTTTAGGAAGTGCATATCCAAGGGCCAAACCGTAAGAACTCTGACTGAGAAAGGTGTATGACTGGGACATCGCTGCTCAATAACTTACATTGTTATGTAAGAGGGCTGGATAGAAACGGATTAGCCCTGGTCACATGGTGCATCTGACCCTGCTTAGTAAGAAAGCCAGGTCAAGATCATAACCTGGGAGTAGGCACTTTGCAAAGATTCCTGGAGCACAGGAGCCCAAGAGAGAAGGGAGAAGGGAAAATAGTTCAGAAAGGCTGATGCAGGAACAAGTCCTGGAGTTGTTCTCAGTTTGCTCACCGATTAAGTAATCCATATTTACAGTGAAGGTTTGTCCTTGCCTACTCCATGCTCCACATGCTGTTATGAATCACAATTACATTCTGTGACAATAACAAATGTGTAACTCTTGGTTGGGATATTGTTAATAATGAGAACTTTTTTCATTCTAATTGTCTCATGATTGTGTCCCTGAATGGTATTTACAAAATCTTCACACTGGAATGAATAACAGTCTGGTCATTTTAACAGTGTTGCTCTACAGCTGGATGGACTCATGCATGCAGAGGCTGAGTCTAGCCAGAGAATCAGAAATCACTGGCCAAAACTGGTCCCAAACACAGGACATAAAGAATTACTCTGATTCAAAGCCTAATCCCCTCATGAGAAATACCCTAAAATATTAATTTTTAAAGTCAGTAAACCCGGGCATGAGTGGATTGAATGTGATCAATGAGAAATCTTTAGGCTATGAAAAGTTAAATCAAACTGCAGGTAAAAATGTATTATTCACTATTTCCTTACATCCACACTGAAATATTCGTGATAATATACAGAGATTTAGAAACCACTGCATCTAGTAATTTTAATCTGTGATCCAGCAAGGTATTGGAATGCTTCCATGGATATAAGCTTTATGTGGTTCTGAGACTATGCAGTAGGAGCTCACAGTAGGAAATGATTAAAAAAAAAAAAAAATGTGTTCATTTGCTTCCTGCAATAATAATATGAGTAGCGTACAGTTATGGAATTCTAACTATGTGCCAGGCTTTGTGTTACATGCCTTATTTTATTTAATCCTCTAACAACACAATGAGGTAGAAACATTTTATCCTCAATTCATCAAGAGTAAAGAGGTTATGAAACCCACTACAGTCACATAGCTAGTAAGTGATCAAACTGGAAACTAAGCATCTTGTTTCAGAGCCCCGCACTTAGCTGAAAGCCGAACTCACAAACAGAACCTTTGCCTTCCACAGTTCTGGTGCCAAGGTTACAACAAAAAGGCACGCTTTCTCCATTAGTTAAAAGGAAAAAGAAAAAAAAATCACTCCTTTTTAGCTCTCTGCAAGATGACCATGTGATGGGAAATGGTTACCCATGTGTAGAAGTGTATGGGGCTACCTTGAAAGTACATGGTTGAACACTGATCATCTCTAAGAGAAAAAAGAGAGGATGCTCCTTAGAGACTGGGGGCTTAATTTAATGATCATAATGAGAAGATACCCTTACAGACTCTTTCAGTTTTTTAAGTATATGATGAAGAGCTGTTATTTATTTATTTATTTACTTATTTATTTATTTATTTAATTAGCCAAAGAATGTCTTTTTTTTTTTTTTTTTAATCCCCATTTACCTTTGAAACCAAAGCCCTCCTTCCTTCCTTGAAGTAAAACCTCAGGCATGACATGCAGTTTCTTCCTGTGGTGGACCCAGTCGATAATGCCATGCAGAGCAGAGGTGGAGACAGAGGTACAAGCAAATTTCAGTTTGGTAAATAATCTCTGGAATGACATCATTCTTTTAGAGACAGCTGTGATGGATGTTTTGGGTGTTGCGCCGCATGTCCATCAAGAATGGAATAGGACTATACTACAAAAATGCCAGTGTGGATTTTCCACTATTCTTGCATGCAGGGCAGCTTTTATATTGTATGTGCCTTTGGAGCTTCTAAACATGACTCACTACAAAGCCAGGGCTGATATGGAAGCCTATATTACATATATAGTTATAGATGTAGATACAGATATAGATATAGACATACACATAGATATGTACATACATATGTGGTACATACATATATACAGATCTATATATGTAATTTCTGCTTTTATTTGTTAACTTTGTTTTTTGCAACAAAATATCCATTTGACCTACCCAAAAATAAATTCCTAAGCTTATAATAAAATATATCTTTATTAAGTAATTCCCGAAGAACTTATTGATCTGTCCAGGATATTAATGTATTAGTATGAGATACAAAGATGACTATCGCAGTGACTATAATAATGGATCTAAAATCCACTAGAAGGAAGATACATATAAGAGTCATTTTTAGGGCAATTAATTTAAATGTAGGTAACAAAAATAAATAAATAAAGAGGGTACTATGAGTACATAGAGGAGGGTCAGAAAAGCGAAGTCTGGGAAGGGAGTTTGGAATCAGAAAAAAAATATATTTTGGGAAAAATGACAGTGAGTTGAGTGAACTTATTCTTTAATTAGGAAAAGTGGTAGAGAGTTTTCAGTCATATAAATACATATGTGCAGAGATGAGAGATGGGCAAAATCATGGCACTTTCTGGAAGCAGATAATGCTTCCAGAAGAGCAGTTACCTAGATAGTTGGGGGTGAGGAGCGGGGATTGCATAGAAATGGGGCTGGGGAGTTATGCAGGGGCCAGATAAAACAGATCCTTATAAGCTGCTGGAGTATTTGGCATAGGAAAGAACTTATCAGGTCAGGGGACAAGATTAACAGACAACCCATGACGCAAAAATATATGAACTAAATAAAAGGTAGGAAGCCAACAAAATCTTGGCTCCAAGCTGTGTACATCAGACATAATCTCAAATTAAAAAGTAAGAAGATTTAGTTCTCTCAGCAACCGAGGAGAATTTTAGAACTGGTTCATTTAATGGCATTTAACAGTAAATTCCAGCACTAGCTAAAACTCTGTAAAAAGGTTAGCAAACAGGGAAAAAATGACATCATGCAGCAGGCAAAATACAATGGAAGTGAAATAATACAGGGAGAAAAGGAAAGAGAAACTTCCAATATGAAGTTCTGCTTCAGGCAAAAGAATTACATTATAGAAAACATCTACTTTGTAATCTTACTAGAATTCAGGGAGAAATGACCTCTACTCAACAAGATAAGAATGATGAGGTGATTATATATATTTGCAAACATCACTAAGAAATACATGACAACCCTGATAAGAAAATAGTTTTCCAGGGGCGCCTGGGTGGCTCAGTCATTAAGCGTCTGCTTTCGGCTCAGGTCATGATCCCAGGGTCCCGGGATCTAGCCCAGCATTGGGGTCCCTGCTCTACAGGAAGCCTGCTTCTCCCTCTCCCACGCCCCCTGCTTGTATTTCCTTTCTTGCTGTCTCTCTCTCTCTCTGTCAAATAAATAAATAAAATCTTAAAAAAAGAAAATGGTTTTCCAGTAACTTAGGGACTAGGGTGTGGGAGTATTAGATTTCCCCACTATTCCTTTCTTCTAAAAAAAAAAAAGTCAAAAGCTTGGTAAGAATTTCACTTTCACAGGTATAAAAGCCAGATCACATTGGCCTCAAACACTAGAAATCAAAGGCATTTACATTATACAGAAGATGATGTTTGGTTTCTGTCCCATTTGTAAGAATGAAAATTTTCAGGGAAATAACCCTTCTCATACACTCAATGCTGATAGTAGGATCTTAGAGGGGTACATTTGAGAGGCCAGCATTACCTTGATCCCAAAATCAAACAAAGACCCCATCAAAAAGGAGAATTACAGACCAATATCCCTAATGAACATGGATGCAAAAATTCTCATCAAAATACTAGCCAAAAGGATCCAACAGTACATTAAAAGGATTCTTCACCACGACCAAGTGGGATTTATTCCTGGGTTGCAAGGTTGGTTCAACATCCACAAATCAAACAATGTGATACAATACATTCATAAAAGAAAGAACAAGAATCATATGATCCTCTAAATAGATACAGAAATAGCATTTGACAAAGTACAGCATCCTTTCTTTTTTTTTTTAAGATTTTATTTATTTATTTGACAGAGAGAGAGAAACAGCGAGAGAGGGAACACAAGCAGGGGCAGAGAGAGGGAGAGAAGCAGGCTTCCCACTGAGCAGGGAGCCCGATGCGTGGCTTGATCCCAGGACCCTGAGATCATGACCCGAGCCGAAGGCAGACGCTTAACGACTGAGCCACCCAGGTGCCCCTACAGCATCCTTTCTTGATTAAAACTCTTCAGAGTTTAGAGATAGAGGGTACATACCTCAATATCATAAAAGTCATCTATGAAAAAGCCACAGCGAGTATCATTCTCAATGGGGAAAAACTGAGAGCTTTCCCCCTAAGGTCAGGAATGTGGCAGGGATGTCCACTATCACCACTGCTATTCAACATAGTATTAGAAATCTTACCCACAGCAATCAGACAACAAAAAGAAATAAAAAGTTTCTGAATCAGCAAAGAAGAAGTCAAACTCTCACTCTTTGCAGATATGATATTTTATGTGGAAAACCCAAAGGACTCCACCCCAAAACTGTTAGAACTCATACAGGAATTCAGCAAAGTGGCAGGATATAAAAACAATGCACAGAAATCAGTGGCATCCCTATACACCAACAACGAGATAGAAGAAAGAGAAATTAAGGAGTCGATCCCATTTACAATTGCACCCAAAACCATAAGATACTTAGGAATAAATCTAACCAAAGAGGCAAAGGATCTGTACTCAGAAAACTATAAAATACTCATAAGAGAAATTGAGGAAGACACAGAGAAATAGAAAAACATTCCATGCTCATGGATTGGAAGAACAAATATTGTGAAGATGTCAATGCTACTTAGGGCAATCTACACATTTAATGCAATCCCTATCAAAATACCATCCACTTTTTTCAAAGAAATGGAACAAATAATCCTAAAATTTGTATGGAATCAGAAAAGACCCCGAATAGCCAGAGGAATGTTGAAAAAGAAAAGCAAAGCTGGCGGCATCATAATTCCAGACTTCAAGCCCTATTACAAAGCTGTCATCACCAAGACAGTATGGTTCTGGCACAAAAACAGACACATAGATCAATGGAACAGAATAGAGAGCCCAGAAATGGACCCTCAACTCTATGGTCAACTCATCTTTGACAAAGCAAGAAAGAATGTCCAATGGAACAAAGACAGTCTCTTCAACAAATGGTGTTGGGAAAATTGGATAGCCACATGCAGAAGAATGAAACTGGACCATTTCCTTACACCACACACAAAAATAGACTCCCAATGGTTGAAAGACCTCAATGTGAGACAGGAGTCCATCAAAATCTTAAAGGACAACACAGGCAGCAACCTCTTCAACCTCAGCCACAGCAACTTCTTCCTAGACACATCACTAAAGGCAAGGGAAGCAAGGGCAAAAATGAACTATTGGGACTTCATCAAGATAAAAAGCTTTTGCAAAGCAAAGGAAACAGTGAACAAAACTAAAAGACAACCGACAGAATGGGAGAAGATTTTTGCAAATGACATATCCAATAAAGGGCTAGTATCCAAAATCTATAAAGAATTTATCAAACTCAACACCCAAAGAACAAATGATCCAATCAAGAAATGGACAGAAGACATGAACAGATATTTTTCCAAAGAAGACATCCAAATGGCCAACAGACACATGAAAAAGTGCTCAACATGGCTTGGCATCAGGGAAATCCAAATCAAAACCTCAATGAGATACCACCTCACACTAGTCAGAATGGCTAAAACTAACAAGTCAGGAAATGACAGATGTTGGCGGGATGTGGAGAAAGGGGAACCCTCCTACACTGTTGGTGGGAATGCAAGCTGATGCAGCCACTCTGGAAAACAGTACGGAGGTTCCTCAAAAAGTTGAAAATAGAGCTACCATATGGTCCAGCAATTGCACTACTGGGTATTTACCCCAAAGATACAAATGTAGGGATCCGAAGGGGTACGTGCTCCCTGATGTTTATAGCAGCAATGTCCACAATAGCCAAACTGTGGAAAGAGCCAAGATGTCCATCAATAGATGCATGGATAAAGAAGATGTGATATATATATATATATATAATGGAATATTATGCAGCCATTAAAAAAATCAAAATCTTGCCATTTACAATGACGTGGATGGAACTAGAGAGTATTATGCTAAGGGAAATAAGTCAATCAGAGAAAGACATGTATCAGATGATCTCACTGATACGAGGAATTCTTAATCTCAGGAAACAAACTGAGGGTTGCTGGAGTCTTGGGGGGTGGGAGGGATGGGGTGCCTGGGTGATAGACATTGGGGAGGGTATGTGCTCTGGTAAGCGCTGTGAATTGTGTAAGACTGATGAATCATAGACCTGTACCTCTCAAACAAATAATACAGTATATGTTAAAAAAAAAGAAGAAGAAAGAAGAAGAAGATAGTAGGAAGGGAAGAATGAAGGGGGAGAATCGGAGGGGGAAGTGAACCACGAGAGACGATGGATTCTGAGAAACCAACTGAGGGTTCTAGAGGGGAGGGGGGTGGGAGGATGGGTTAGCCTGGTGATGGGTATTAAGGAGGGCACATACTGCATGGAACTGGATGTTATACACAAACAATGAATCATGGAACACTACATCAAAATAAATATAAATAAATAAATAAATAAATAAATAAATAAATAAATAAATAAGAAAGAAATAAGGAAAAAATAAATGCATACATTTGAAAGAAAAAATGTCATTAGCCATGATTTTTTTTCATTTAAAAAATATTTTAACAGACTCTTCGGCATCTTTGAGTGTATTTATGGAGTCATCTCTAAGAGTATTTGTCAATATGGCATTTGAAATTTTAAAAAAATTGGAAGCAATCTAAAATATAACATGGAAATGGTTTGAATAATGTGGGAGGTATGCTTATGGAAGGACTAGTGTCAGCTTTCAAAACACAGGTAGTAGAAGAATCTTCCTCATGACCCTTACATTGTTCAGTGAGCACTTTCAATGTTGTATTATAATATAATTTCAGTCATGTGAAAGTCTTGTGTAGCTGTTATTACTGACTCATCTGGTTGTTTTATAATGGACAATTTTAAATTTTGTTCATTTTTCTGCATATTATCAATATAGAAAACAGGTAAAACATGCAGAGGTAAAATTTATTATATATATATGTAATTTACATATATTACTCAGAAATTTCATTTGATGATTTTTGATCATTTTTTACTTCCTTTTAGCATAAAAATTATTTTAAGGGAAAATAATTACAGTCAGAGTGAAAGGGATTCCATCACCAATTTTCAACACTGAAAAGAATCACGATGTTTACCCATTGTTATACCTCCCAACAAATTCTAATTTACATGAAAAATATCTTATAGAGGTTTCTTTGTCTCACTGCAATTAATTAACTTCCATGCCTTCCGTAGAGATAGATGCTTCCCTGCCAACAAGCTCCCACTGTGGTTCTTATAGCTGATTATCTGGAATTGTTTAAGTAACATCACTTTTTGAGATCTCCCATTTCAAATCCAATTCACTGTCAATAATTTGTGCTGGCATTAACAATTATTATTAATTTTAAAAATCTCCCAGAGGATGGAATTGGTGTTTCTTCTCAATTTACTCTTCTTAATGTGCTCATAGAGGATGAAATGCCTGGGCTTAAGGTTTGCGAGAGACTTTTCTTGTCATGGGAAAGCATCAAATAAAGGCAAGACAGAATGGAAGAAATTGGACTGGGCTTGATGAGCAAATATCTAAATCACTTTTAAAATGATTATTAACAATTTTTATGAAATATGTATTCAACCTAAAGAATAATGACAGCTAGATATTATTTTTAATGATACCCAGGAACCTTAGAAATACTACCATCTTTTTATTGTAAAGAAAGGTTATTTCAAGAAAAAAGTATTGAGGGACAAGAGTCTCTTCAATAAATGGTGTTGGGAAAACTGGATAGCAACATGCAAAAGAATGAAACAGGACCACTTTCTAACACCACACATAAAAATTAACTCAAATGGATGAAAGACCTGTGAGATCTGAAACCTAGAAATTCTAGAAGAGAACACAGGCAGTAATTTCTCTGACATTGGCAGTAACAACATTTTTACAGATAGGTCTCCTAAGGCAAGTGAAACAAAAGTAAAAATAAACTATTGTCACTACTTCAAAATAAAAAGCTTTTGCACAGCAAAGGAAACAATCAACAAAACAAAAAGGCAACCTACCGGGCAAGAGAAGATATTTGCAAAAGATATATCCAATAAGGGGTTAATATCCAAAATACATAAAGAAATTATACAGCACAATGCCAAAAAATACAAACAATCCAATGAAAAAATGGTCAGAGGACATGAATAGACATTTCTTGAATGAAGATTATACAAATGGCCAACAGACACATGAAATGAGACTGAACATCACTAACCATCAGGGAAATGCTAATCAAAATGACAATGAGATATCACCTTACACCTGTCAAATTAGCTAAAATCAAAATGAAAAGAAAAAACAAAAAATAACATTTGGTGAGAATGTATATATAAAGTACATAATTATTGTTATATTATATTATAAATAATATATAATAATAATAATATATATGATGGAATATTATGCAGCCATATAAAAGGATGAGATCTTACCACTGAGACAACACGGATGGACCTAGAGGGTACTATGCTAAGTGAAATAGGTCAGACTGAGAAAGACAAGTAACATGATTTCACTCATATGTAGAATCTAAAGAACCACATAAATGAATAAACAAACAGAAAGCAGAATCAGACCTGTAAGTACAGAGTATGAATGGATAGCTGCCAGAGGGAAGTAGCTGCCAGAGGGCAAAATGGATGGAGAGTGGGAGATACAGGCTTCCAGTTAATGAAGAAATTAGTCACCAGGATGAAAGGCACTACTTAGGGAATATAGTCAATGATATTGTAATAGCATTTTATGGTGACAGATGGTAGCTACATTTGTGAGCACAGGATAATGTATAGAGATATTGAATCACTATGATGTATATTTCAAACTAATGTAATTTTGTTAACTATACTGAAAGGAAGAAAGGAAGGAAGGCAGGCAGGAAGGAAGGAAAGAAGGAAAGGAGGAAGGAAGGAAGGGAGGGAGGAAGGAAGGAAGGAAGGAAGGAAGGAAGGAAGGAAGGAAGGAAGGGAGAAAGAAAGAAAGAAAGAAAGAAAGAAAGAAAGAAAGAAAGAAAGAAAGAAAGAAAGAAAGAAAGAAAGAAAGAAAGAAAGAAAGAAAGAAAGAAAGAGAGAGAGAGAAAAAGGAAGGAAGGAAGGAAGGAAGGAAGGAAGGAAGGAAGAAAGAAAGAAAAAGAAAAAGACATATTCAGTAAGGTCTAATGGAAATTTTTAAAATGTCGTATCAAATGTCTCTAGATGATAAAGTAAAAAGGAACAGTGACAATAAAGTTTCACTGTTGTCAATGTTATGTTGTCCTTATCTATTCATGCTCCCAACCTATTCTAACTTTATTCTTTTGTTTTTTTAAGATTTTATTTATTTATTCATGAGAGAGACAGAGAGAGAGAGAGAAGCAGAGGGAGAAGCAGGCTCCCAAGGAGCAGGGAGACCGATGTAGGACTCAATCCCAGGACCCTGGGATCATGACCTGAGCCAAAGGCAGACGCTTAACCATCTGAGTCACCCAGGCCCCCTAACTTTATTTTTGCTTCACTCTTTTTCTAGCCCCAACACCTCCTGCTCTCCCCATACTTATAACACAACCTGCAGCAAGTTTCCACCACCATGCCTCCCCACCTGCCAGCTTCCCAGGTATGGTATTTAGCTCCGTTCCAAAACACCCACCACCCGCGCACTAGGTCCCAATTTTTCTGGCCTACAAAAAGGCATTCTTCAGCAAAAACCCCACCTTTCTATCCGGCAACTCAATTTTTACCATTCTATTGTTAATTCCCCTTACTCTACAGACATTTTGCTATTTATCACATCATGAAAAAAGAAAAGAAAAAAAAAAAAAAACACACAAATCAGTCGACTTCACTTCCAGCATCTTTGCAGCACTTCATTTTGTTGACCTCCATTTAGAGCAAAACTCGAATTTTTGAATTATCTTGAATTACCTTAAATTGTCTCTTTGTCTCCAAATCCACAAATTCAATTTACTCTTAACCTGATTAAAAATCAGTGGTTTCAAAGTACCATTAACTAAAAGGCTGAATTCAGTCAACAGCTCTCAAACCTTTACTTTCTTCCTAGACGCTCCAGTGGTGAGCTGATGGAGTTCCATGCTTGAAATATCAACTCTACTCTAAAATGTTTATTTTACCCCAGACTGCTCCTGAAACTCCAGACCCATATCCACATACTTTCCTGACATTGCCACTGGAATGTCAGAACCTCAACGTGAGCAAAGCACCCAAACCTATTTCACCTACTGTCTCCCCTCTGTTTATTTAAACTAAGTATCCCTTCCCCACTCCATTGCTGTTGCTAAAAAATATGGAGATTTCTGTCTCTTTTCATGTATTTTTCTTTCATACACATGAAATTTTTCATTCCATCTTTTTGGTTCCACTTTTTTTTTTAAGATTTTATTTATTTATTTTAACACAGAGAGAGAGACAGAGACAAGGAGAGCAGGAACACAAGTGGGGGTGGGTGGGTGAAGGAGAAGCAGGCTTCCCGCTGAGTAGGGAGCCCAACGTGGGACTTGATCCCAGGACCCTGGGATCATGACCTGAGCCGAAGGCAGACACTCAACAACTGAGCCACCCAGGCGCCCCTTTTTTGTTCCACTTTTAAAATACAACTTGATCGGGTGCCTGGGTGGCTCAGTTGGTTAAGCGACTGCTCAGGTCATGATCCTGGAGTCCCTGGATCAAGTCCCTGGATCAAGTCCCTGGATCGAGTCCCGCATCGGGCTTCCTGCTCGGCAGGGAGTCTGCTTCTCCCTCTGACCCTCCCCCCTCTCATGTGCTTGCTCTCTCTCATTCTCTCTCTCTCAAATAAATAAATAAAATCTTTAAAAAAATAAAAAAAATAAAAAAATAAAATACAACTTGATCAAGACCACTTTGCACCCACTGCATTGCCATATACTTAGGTCAAGCCCCAACCCCCTAGATTGGTCATTTCTCTTGCCTCTCACCTGGTCCCACACATCCATGCCTGTCTTTCCACGTCTATTCTTGGCACAGCAGCTGACTGAGCCTTTCAAAATATATACAAATCATGACAAGTCTATGCTGCAAATAATCTCATGACCTCCTGCCTTACTTAGAGGACAAGGCAACTCGCCTACAATAGAGTACAAGATCTTTCTTTGGTAATCTAGTGCCCCATTATCTCTCTGACTCCATCTCTTGCTACTCTATACATCACCAGATCTTTGTTTTTTTTTTTTTTTAAGATTTTTTTTTTTTTTTTTTTTTTAATTTGACAGAGAGAGACACAGCGAGAGAGGGAACACAAGTAGGGAGAGTGGGGGAGGGAGAAGCAGGCTTCCCGCTGAGCAGAGAGCCCGATGTGGGGCTCGATCCCAGGACCCTGGGATCATGACCCGAGCTGAAGGCAGACACTTAATGACTGAGCCACCCAGGCGCCCCCATCACTAGATCTTCTAAATGGATCAGTCTCCTAGCCTTCTTCAGACACATGAGGCCAGGCTCCCTCTGGACCTTTGCACTTGCTCTCTCTCTCTCAGGAGCAAACTTTTTCTGAGTCCCCCATGACACACAAGTGTGTGCTCAGGTGTCACCTTATCAAGTACACTTCCAAAGACCTTGATTGTAACTCTTCCTAACATGTGTTTTTTTAACTGCAGTAATCTATGTCTTATTTTTTTTAAAGATTCTATTTATTGGGCGCCTGGGTGGCTCAGTTGGTTAAGCGACTGCCTTCGGCTCAGGTCATGATCCTAGAGTCCCGGGATCGAGTCCCGCATTGGCTTCCTGCTCGGCAGGGGGTCTGCTTCGTCCTCTGACCCTATCCCCTCTCAGGTGTTCTCTCTCTCTCAAATAAATAAATAAAGTCTTAAAAAAAAAAGATTCTATTTATTTATTTGAGAAAGAGACAGAGAGAGCATGAGCAGGAAGAGGGGCAGAAGGAGAAGGAGAAATAGACTCCTCTAAGCAGGAGCCCGATGCAGGGCTCAATCCCAGGATCCTGAGATCATGACCTGAGCCGAAGTCAGATGCTTAACTGACTGAGCCACACAGGTGTCCCTGTAGTAATCTGTGTCTTGAAGAGCATGTGACACCTAGGATGTACTCAATAAATTCTTGCTGAGTGAATTAAGAATGTGGGTTTTAAGAGTCTCTTCCAAAGTATCTATGCCCTTATGTTCAGATGTTCTGTTTAAATGTAGACCATGGACCAGTTAGGTGGTAAAGCACAGATCATTACCACACACAACTGTGGTCTTGGAAGTGGCTCTAATTCAACTCTGCAAGTCACTGATACTGAGCATCAGTGTAATAGGGATGTGAACAGGACCTGACTCATAATGTTGTTGGGATAATAGGATAAGTTATTCTAGGTAAAACATCTGAAGGATTGAGTAAATTTTATATAAGTGCTGACTGTTACAAATTCCGCTATTCTTTCCAGTTTTTTGTTTTTTTTTGTTTTTTTGTTTTTTTGCCATGTGCACATTTGAAAAAGAGATTTATTATTATTTTTTTAATTTTTGTATTTTAAGACTTCATATAACATCAACTCTTACCATGAGCTGATGTTATCAAAATTTACTCTCTGTTACTGTCACAGCCTGTTGCCAAGAGCCACTCTTACATCCTGGTTGCTAAAGAACATTGAAGTTCTGGAAGTCATATGGAGGTTCTGAAAGAGGGAGGAGTTAGAGCCTCTCCGAAAGAAGACTTTAGATGAAACTGAGTAAGGAGAATAATCTGAAGCCATTAGCTTTGAGTACTTGCCAGGAACAGTTAAATTAGATAATTACCTCTGTGCTTAAGCCCCTCAAGTGAGGTCTAGAGAAATAAAATTCAAGGGAACAGACAGAATGTGTTCTGAGAATTAAATGAAGTTGCCAAAATTCTAGGCAACTTCAGAATTGTTCTAATTCTAGGCGACTTTGTTCTCCTGTTGTTCTAAGTCTATTCTCTCTGTAACCTTTTTTCTTAACTTTTCTACATATTAGATATCTGTTACTATCTTCCTCAATTTCTAGAAATAATAAAACTAAATAGATATAAAATAAATATACTCTTTTGGATTAAGATGTCATCGGATTATCAGGCCTGAGAGAACTTTGTTATTTTTTCAGTAAAATATCCATGAACAGAAAAGGAGAAAAAAATTGTATAATAGAGAAAACAGAAGTTAAGACCAGTATGCCCTGGGGCGGAGCAAGATGGCAGAGGAGTAGGAGACCTGGATTTCGTCTGGTCCCAGGAATTCAGCTGGATAGGGATCAAACCATTCTGAACACCTACAAACCCAACAGGAGATCAAAGAAAAGAATAGCAACAACTCTCTGAAGAGAAAAGCGACCACTTCCTGGAAGGTAGGACGTGCGGAGAAGTGAATCCGAGTTGATATTCGGGAGGATAGACGGTGGGGGAGGAGCCTCCGTAGGCCGCTTCTGGCAAGTGATAGAGCCGCGGAGCACAAAGTCGGAACTTGTAAAAGTCTGCTCCGCCGAGGGACGTCACTCTGGTGGCTAAGCGGGGGGTGGGACCCTCCGGGACAGTGTGGTCTCAGGACCCTCGGGGTCACAGAAAGACCGGGGGTGCCTGAGAGTGGCCGAGCTCCCAGGTATCGGAGCCGGGAAGCCGGCTGCAGAGGCGGAGCCCAGGCGTGGGGTCTCAGCTCGGGGTCACCATAAACCGGGATCCGCGGCACAGTCGGGCCCCTGCTCCTCCAGCAGGGACCCAACAAGCGGCAGATCCGGGGAGACTCACCTTCCTCCCCCGGGAGGAGCCGCGTGGGAGTGCACCGCAGGGATCTGCTGGGTTTGGAGACTCCACCCGGGGTCCGGTGCCAGAGACAGAAACGCGCCGTCACAGGCTGGGTGAGCACGGAGTGCGGCCGGAGACCAGGGAGACGGGAGTGACTGACGGCTTTTCTCTGGGGGCTCACTGAGAAGTGGGGCCCTGAGTTCTCGGCTCCTCCGGGGCAGAGATTGGGAGGCCGCCATTTTCACTCTCGGCCTCTAAACCTGAACGGAAAGCTTGCCGGAAACAAAAGGTCCTGAGAGCAAACCCGAGCAGCTTACTCAGCCCGGACCCAGCAAGGGCAGGGCAATTCCGCCTCCGGCAAAGACATTTGGGAACCACGGCAACAGGCCCCTCCCCCAGAAGATCAGCGAGAACAGCCAGCCAAGACCAAGTTTACCAATCAATGAGAACGGCACAACTCCAGCTCTAGGGGAATACTGCACATAGAATCCATGGCTTTTTCCCCCTGATTCTTTAGTCTTTCAAAGTTATTTTTTTTAACTCTCTCTTTTTTTTTAATTTTTCTTTTTCCCTTTTTCAACCAATATCTTATCAATCCCTTTTTTAAAAAACATTTTTATTTTTCATTTTTAGAGTCATATTCTATCCCTTCATAGTAGTTACCCTTATTTTTGGCATGTATATATAAGTTGTTCTCTCTTTAAAATTTTGAGATACAGTTTCTTCTAACAGATCAATATATACCCTAAATCTCTAGTGTATGGCTTTGTTCTAGTCTCCTGCCTGATCACATTCTCTCCCTTTTTTTTTCCTTTTTTTTAAATCCTCTTTCTTTTTTCAAACAACTTCTTATCAATTCCTTTTATAATTTTTTTATAATTTTCATCTTTACAGTCATATTCCATCCCTTCATCATATCAACCATTATTTTTGTACATATATAAGTTTTTTCTTTCTTTAAAATTTGGGGAGGCATTTTCTTCTAACAGACCAAAATACACCCAAAATCTAGTGTGTGGCAATGATCTATGCACCAGACTGATCATATTTGATCATATTCTGGGTTTTTTTGTTCTGTTTCTGTTTGCTTTTATCTTTTTCTTTTTCTTTTCTTTTTCTTTTACTTTTTTATTTCTTTCCCTTTCTTTTCCCCTGGCTTCAGGTCTTTTCTGATTTGTTTAGAGTATATTTTCTGGGGATGTTGTTACCCTGTTAGCATTTTGTTCTCTCATTCATCTATTCTCCTCTGCACAAAATGACAAGACGGAAAAAATCACCTCAACAAAAAGAACAAGAGGTAGTACCAACTGCCAGGGACCTACTCAATATGGACATTAGTACGATGTCGGATCTAGAGTTCAGAATCATCACTTTAAAGATACTAGCTGGGCTTGAAAAAAGCATGGAAGTTATTAGAGAAACCCTTTCTGGAGAAATAAAAGAACTAAAATATAACCAAGTAGAAATCAAAAAGGCTATTAATGAGGTGCAATAAAAAATGGGGGTGCTAACTGCTAGGATAAATGAGGCAGAAGAGAGAATCAGTGATTTAGAAGACCAAATGATGGAAAATGAAGAAGCTGAGAAAAAGAGAGATAAACAACTACTGGATCACGAGGGCAGAATTTGAGAGATAAGCAATATCATAAGACGAAACAACATTAGCATAATTGGGGTCCCAGAAGAAGAAGAAAGAGACAGAGGGGCAGAAGGTATATTGGAGCAAATTATAGCAGAGAACTTCCCAAATTTGGGGAAGGAAACAGGCATCAAAATCCAGGAGGCACAGAGAATCCCTCTCAAAGTCAATAAAAATAGGTCAACACCCCAACATCTAATAGTAAAACTTATGAGTCTCATAGACAAAGAGAAAATCCTGAAAGCAGCTCGGGAGAAGAGATATGTAACCTACAATGGTAGAAACATTAGATTGGCCACAGACCTATCCACAGAGACCTGGCAGACCAGAAAGGACTGGCAGGATATATTCAAGCACTAAACAAGAAAAATATGCAGCCAGGAATACTATATCCAGCTAGGCTGTCATTAGAAATAGGAGAGATAAAAAGCTTCCAGGACAAACAAAAACTAAAGGAATTTGCAAACATGAAACCAGCCCTACAAGAAATCTTGAAAGGGGTCCTCTAAGCAAAGAGAGAGCCTAAAAGCAACATAGACCAGAAAGGAACACAGACAATATACAGTAACAGTCACCTTACAGGCAATACAATGGCACTAAATTCCTATCTTTCAATAGTTACCCTGAATGTAAATGGGCTAAATGCCCCAATCAAAAGACACAGGCTATCAGATTGGATTAAAAAACAAGACCCATCGATATGCTGTTTGCAAGAGACTCATTTTAGACCCAAAGACACCCCCAGATTGAAAGTGAGGGGGTGGAAAACCATTTACCATGCTAATGGACACCAAAAGAAAGCTGGGGTGGCAATCCTTATATCAGACAAATTGGATTTTAAACCAAAGACTGTAATAAGAGATGAAGAAGGACACTATATCCTACTTAAAGGGTCTATCCAACAAGATCATCTAAACAACCAATAGACACATGAAAAAGTGCTCAACATCACTTGGCATCAGGGAAATCCGAATCAAAACCTTCATGAGATACCACCTCACACCAGTCAGAATGGCTAAAATTAACAAGTCAGGAAATGACATATGTTGGCGGGGATGCGGAGAAAGGGGAACCCTCCTACATTGTTGGTGGGAATGCAAGCTGGTGAGCCACTTTGGAAAACAGTATGGAGGTTCTTTAAAAAGTTGAAAATAGAGCTACCATACGATCCAGCAATTGCACTACTGGGTATTTACCACAAAGATACAAATGTAGGGATCTGAAGGGGTATGTGCACCCCGATGTTTATAGCAGCAATGTCCACAATAGCCAAACTATGGAAAGAGCCAAGATGCCCATTGACAGATGAATGGATAAAGAAGAAGTGGTATATATATATTCAATGGAATATTATGCAGCCATCAAAAGGAATGAGATCTTGCCATTTGCAACAACGTGGATGGAACTGGAGGATGTTATGCCGAGCGAAATAAGTCAATCAGAGAAAGACATGTATCATATGACCTCACTGATATGAGGAATTCTTAATCTCAGGAAACAAACTGAGGGTTGCTGGAGTGTTGGGGGGTGGGAGGGATGGGGTGAGTGGGTGATAGACACTGGGGAGGGTATGTGCTCTGGTAAGCACTGTGAATTGTGCAAGACTGTTGAATCACAGATTTATACCACTGAAGCAAATAATACATTATATGGTAAAAAAAAAAAAAAAAATGAAAGAAGAAGATAGCAGGAGGGGAAGAATAAAGGGGCGGGGAATCGGAGGGGGAGACGAACCATGAGAGACTATGGACTCTGAGAAACAAACTGAGGGTTCTAGAGGGGAGGGCGTTGGGGGGATGGGTTAGCCTGGTGATGGGTATTAAAGAGGGCACGTTCTGCATGGAGCACTGAGTGTTATACGCAAACAATGAATCATGGAACACTACATCAAAAACTAGTGATGTAATTATGGTGATTAACATAACATAATAAAAGAAATAGTGCTTGCAAAAAATAAATAAATAAATACACATTTTGAAAAAAGTGTTTAAGACTCTTAAGCAAACTATCTTTTAAATAATCATAAATTCAGATATATTTTTATTGGATTCAGAGTTATCACTGTAAATACAGATTTTTTTTAAAGTACAAAGACTTAACATGGTAGTGCTGTCATATCTCGCCAAATAAATCTAAAAAATGAATTATGCTTCAGTAGAATGACAGTAGGTACTTTTAATCTTGATAATTTTTTCTAAAGGTCATATGAAAAATTAAGTGGTTGAGACTGGCCAAGAACGTTTGGAGATGATAGGATACTAACATCAATTATTGATATATATTAAAAATTTGTATAAGAACAATACTTTATGACTGTCATATTATTAGAGAAACTGATCATAGGAATATTATAGATATAAACATAATAATTAAGTCTGCAATGAAAAAATTCATCAGTGTCAAATATGCCACTAAAAAAACTCAATCTATTTTTTTAAATTGATATAATTTTCATACAATAAAACTATTAGTTTTAACAAATAGATATTTTCATGCAACCACCACCACAATTAAGACACAGACCAGAGCCACCACTCTTTTTGCAATCAAACCCTCTCCCCATTAGCAGCTCCTGGCACCACTTGCCTGTTTTTCATCTCAAGTGTTGACTTCACCAGAAAATCCCATAAGTTGAATTATACAGTATGGATCTGACAAGATTCTTTGGGATTTTTCTATGTACATAATCATGTCATCTGTGAATAGAGAAAGCTGTATTTCATCCTTTCTTATCTATGCATCCCTTATCTCTCTTCCTTGGCTTTTTATACTGGCTAAGATGTGCACATCTTTGACTTGCCTCCCCTTTAAAGTTAATTCAGTCTCTAACCATTGGAGGTATTAATTGTAATTAAGTTTTGTTAGTTTCCCTTTTCTAGTTGAGGACATTCCTGGGGCACCTGAGCACCTCAGTCAAGTAAGTCACTGACTCTCGGTTTTGCCTCAGATCATGATCTCAGGGCCCCGAATGGGATCCCAGGATGAGGCTCCTAGCTAAGCATGGAGATGGCTTGTCCCTCCCCTCCCCTCACTTGCGCCCACGTGTGTATGTGTGTTCTCTAAATAGATAAATAAATAAATAAATAAATAAATAAATAAATAAATAAGATCTCTACTTGAGGGCATTTCCCTCTGCTTCCAGTTTCCTGATAGTTTTTATCACAACATGGTGGTGAATTTGGTAAAATATCCTATCTGTATCTAGTGAGATGATACTATGGATTTCTTTAGTCTATTTTCGTGGGTCATTGCAATGATGAATGTTTGAAAGTCTCATTGTACTTGCATTCTTAGGATAAACTCCAGTTGGTCATATGTATTATCCTGTTTATATGTTGCTGGAAGTAGTTTGCTAATATATTGTTATGGAGCATTTGTGTTTAATCACGAGGGGTATTTGTGCCTGGTTCATTTTCCTGTAATCATTTTTGGTGTTGGTTGTCCCTATAAAATGAAATAAGAAATGTCTCCTCTCCTTTAATCTTCTGAAAGATTTTTGTAAAATTGAGATTATTTCATTTTTTTAAGCTTGACTGAATTTTCCAATAAATATATCCAGTAACGGCATTTTCTTTGTTGGAAGTGATTTAACTACAAATTCAAGTTATTTAAGAAAGGTAGAACTATTCAAATTATATAAATATTTCTTAAGTAGTACTGGTAACTTCAGCCTTCAAAATAATTAATTCATTTACCATGAGCTCATAAAAAGAAAGAAAATAATCAGAATATCTTATTCCTTGTTTTTAACAGGAAATTATATTTCTGATATGCTATGTTCAAACCGTGATTGACTCAGAAAAGTTGAGCTATTGTCAATAAAGAAACTTTTAGTATGAAGGTATAAGATATATAATTCATATCAAATATTTAAGTTGAAAGTATATTACATATTAATGCAAATGCAAATAAGAAAATAAATTCTTGGGGCGCCTGGGTGGCTCAGTTGTTAAGTGTCTGCCTTTGGCTCGGGTCGTGATCCCAGGGTCCTGGCATCGAGCCCCGCATTGGGCTCCCTGCTCCACTGGAAGCCTGCTTCTCCCTCTCCTACTCCCCCTGCTTGTGTTCCTGCTCTTGCTATCTCTCTCTCTGTCAAATAAATAAATAAAATCTTTAAAAAAGTAAAAGAAAATAAATTCTTGACATTTGTAGCAAAACTATAATTTCCCTACATGTAAGAAACTTTCCAAGTCATTAAGAAATAGAGCAACAGTGAATAGAAATAAGGCACAAATATGAGTAGGCAAATGACAAAAGAAAAGCACTAAATTCTACAAAATGTATGAAAAAGTTCCCTCCAAAATGAATAAGACATGTCATATTAGTAAGGAGATATTACTTTTCCTATATCAGATAGGTAAAGTTTTTGTATTGTGTTTCTTATTTTTATTTTGAAGATAGTACACAATGCATGCCAGATTATAGGTAATATTCAATGATATTCATTCTTTCTCATACCATAATCAATTTGTACAAGTTGTACAATTTCTGTGTTTAAAATTTAAATGACATATACTCTATATCTTAGTATAAATGATAAACTTCTGGGAGAATAAAGAGTTAAACTTTAATATTGGAATATGGTTTTGAAAAAGTGAGAAGTACTTTTGAAATGTTTGATGTTTTATAGTTTTTCCCATGTGCATGCATAATTTTCACAATAAGGAAACAATGTGTTAACATTAAGAAAATACATACTCATTCTAGAAGAACTTTAAGATAAAAAGACAAAAGAAAATGTAAATCACTCACAATTCAACTGCCTAGAACAAATCATAATCAATATTTCATTTTACTTATAACCAATCTTAACTCAATTTTAAATTTTTATTTATTTTTTTAATTAATTAATTTTTTACTTATTTTTTTTTTAGAGGGAGAGAGAGAGAGAGAGAAAGCATGGGGGGGCAGAAGGAGAGGGAGAGAGACACTCTTAGTCAGGCTCCATGCCCAGCACAGAGCCCATTGTGGGGCTAGATCTCATGACCCGGAGATCATGACCCGAGCTGAAATCAAGAGTCAGATGCTTAACTGACTGAGCCACCCAGGTGCACCCTTTTTTAAAATAAAAATTCTAATATAATATGCAGTCCTCAACAGTCATGGATTTTGTATTCATAAATTTGCCTACTTGCTAATATTTATTTGTAATCCCAAAATCAATACTCTTGGAAACACTCTGAGTGTTGAAAAATTTGTCTCCAGACACACACCTTTCTAGCTGAGGTTGAGCCTTGTGATCCTTTGCCCCTGCCACTTCCTTCTTCTTCTCCTTCTTCTCCGTCTTCTCCTTCTTCTCCTTCTTCTTCTTCTTCTTTTTTCAAGATTTATTTATTTATTTTAGAGAGAGAGCACAAGCAGGTCCTTGCTTGTGTTGTTTTTCCCTCCTTGCTTCTGCATACTTTACATTCTACCATGCGATAATAAAACTAAGAGACCACCCAGATGGGGGGCTTCACCTCGGCACCTGCACGTCTTACCCATGCCTGGAGGTACAGCCCCTTTAGGCCTCTCTTTGTTCCAAATTACTGGACTCTGAGTAATCATTTTGTCTCTCCACAAGCATGCTACATGGCAGATCTATTGATAAAAATGTTGTGATTAGAAGCTTTTGGGAATCTAACTTTGTATTTTGTCTAAGAGCAATGGTTCCGTATTCACTAATTTACTGTTTATGATGACTTTATAGAAGATAAAAACAAGAATTGACTATATTTTAAAGTTATATTGTGGACACTTTTCCATAGCATTAAAAATAACATTTGTCTAAACAAGAAATTATGCTTGAAATACACTTGTTCAGATGTTTGCACAATGACATTGAACAATTTCTGTGTTGACACAAACACATATATGTATGCCTTTTCAAATATTCAAAGTGAATGAGCAATTTCAAGGCAACTAATAGGTCCAAAAATTTTTAACAATTTAGAGTCCTGTGCAAATGTTATGTCAGTTCTATTTTCAGTGTATTATCTCTGGCATTAAGTAATACTTTCTGATTCACGGGCTACCCTGTAGTGATCATAAGAATCTAGGCAAAAGAGAAAAAAATAGCTCAATATAAAAAAGAATTTTAATGGTAAAAACATGTTGGTATTGGAGTCATGGTGAGCCTCAGTATAGTTGGGTAGAGAATGTCTACAGATTCCCTGTGTTGGGATCCCCAAGAACAACATCAGGATGAATGATTCACTAGAAGGACTCACAGGACTCTGAAATTATTACACTAATGGTCACAGATTATTACAGCAAAAGGATGCAGAGTGAAATTAGCAAAGGGGAAAGGTGCACTGTATGACAACACATACAAAGTGAGTGCCGACTTAGTCTTCATACTTGCAGATTAAAAACAGATATTCATCATAAACCATTTGGACACACTCATATGGTGGGGCTCAAACTGTCAGGCCTTCAAACACTTAGCCAACAGAACATTCAAAGAGCTCAGTACCAGGAGCCAGCCAAGAGCCAGTCCTGAAAACAGGCCTTTCTTGGCAATGTTCAGAGTTGGAGCAACCCTGGACTGCACAGTTAACTTCTTCCTGAAATCAAGGTTCCCATGTTTCACTCTGAGTCTTCACCTACAATGCACACAGTTTCTCTTCTTTCCTTCTATCACTTCTCATATCATACTATGTGTCTTGCCTTTGGCTTACTTGACAAGACATACATTCAAAAAGTTTGGGCATTGCACCAACAGCCCTACACTTATATCAACTTTTTAAAGATCTCATGCATTTTTCCATATGAATTAACATTTCACATCAGAAATATCTTTTTTTTAAGATTTTATTTTATTTTTTTGAGTTTATATTTATTTTTTATTCTTATGTTAATCCCCATACATTACATCATTAGTTCTAGATGAAGTGTTCCATGATTCATAAAAATATGGAATGCTTCACGAATTTGCGTGTCATCCTTGCGCAGGGGCCATGCTAATCTTCTCTGTATCGTTCCAATTTTAGTATATGTGCTGCCGAAGCGAGCACAGAAATATCATCTTTGGAATAATAAAACCTGTACTCACCAGAAAACATATTGTGAAGAATAGCACTTGGTCATTATCTGGATTGACAAAGACGTGACTTAAAAGACAAGCCGTTGTAAATACACACAGTTGCAGAAGAAAATGAGTTTGTACACAGTCTTCTCCCAACTCAAGCTGCCTCTCTGTACGATTTTTTCTTGTTTGAAAACTTGTCTTTATAGTCTGGATTATTTTATGTGAATGTTCCTTTTAAGTTTGCACAAAACTATTTTGTGAGGTAATTTTTAGATATTGTATATGGACTTCGGGACCTACAATTTAAAAATTATATTGATAATTTAATGTCTTCAGATTTTAGCTCATATTTAATTAAATATCCATATTCACTATGATTGAACAATGTAAGGTATTTTTTTTTTAAAGATTTTATTTATTTTTCAACAGAGGGAGAGAGAGAGCGAGAGAGGGAACACAAGCAGGGGGAGTGGGAGAGGGAGAGGCAGGCTTCCCGCAGAGCAGAGAGCCCAATGTGGGACTCCATCCCAGGACCCTGGGATCATGACCTGAGCCGAAGGCAGACACCCAACGACTGAGCCACCCAGGCGCACCTACAATGTAAGGTATTTTTAAGATATTTTATTATAAAAATGTATAGGAACTTCCCATTCAGATAAGGAACATATTGGTCAGTATCCATATGGAACTGAGATGAGCAATGCATCTGTTAATGTGTGGAAATATGTGTCTGATAATCTACTCATAATCTAAATTGTCTGACATTTTCTAGGGAATAAATATAATTTTACTCCACATTAAAGTTCTCACAAAAGTAGAACAAGTGATATTCAAGATAGTTAATTCATAGCTAAATGAGCATAGTTTGAAATAGCTTTAATTAAGCCACAAGTTCTAATCAGAATGAGTCTTTCATGATTCAAAACTATATAAACCTTTTTGTAGTACTAATTCCGAATGATGTAAGATATTATACACATGGCTATGCACGCACAAATTCTGAATTCTGTAAGATATATATACGTGTGTGTGTATATATGTGTATGTATACATGGATCAGTTAAGCATACATTTTTGTATTTTTTCTGGATTACTCCTACCACTACCCAAGAGTGGAGTCTTTTTCAGTGACAGCCAACTTAGTATTTTGAATTTAATTCAGTAATGTCTTGGTGCTTGTTTTTCAACACTGAAGAAAATTACATAAAATTATAATAAATAGACTAAATGAAATACTAGTATTTCAAGAGATAGTAACAATCAGTGTCTATTTGTTAGAATTTAAAATATGTTTACTGTCTTTAAAGAACATTCATAATTTCTCATAAAGCAGAAGAGAGAATTTTTCCCCAAGACACTCTAGGGTTCTTCTGATATTTCATGCACTCAGTTCTCTGTTAACTATGAGGAAAGAAAAAGGCAAATTTGTTTCATGGCAAATAAGAAAGAGTCATCCGTGTTCCATCAGTTAGTTATACTCAATTTCTTTTAGTGACACATGAGTCTTCTCTCAGCCTAGGAGCGGCTGCAGGGAAAGGCATGGCAGAATGACCATTCAGCTATAGAGAATCAAAAACTAATAATTCCTCCACTGTTGCTCTTCTCTGTACATCTTCTCCACAACTGTTTTCCCTGTGGTATTAACTCTGAAATGAGCTGGCCTCACCTTAGACCCAAAGAAAGGAGAGGGAGTTACAGTAATTTACAGAAGGTGTCTGAAGAAAATATGGTGTTTTTTTTATTATAGAAGGAGGTATAACGTGAATATGAATGGACAAATGCAGTATCCCATTTGAACACGATTTTTTTAAGAATGTAACTTTTCTCGGGGCGCCTGGGTGGCTCAGTTGGTTAAGCGACTGCCTTCGGCTCAGGTCATGATCCTGGAGTCCCGGGATCGAGTCCCGCATCGGGCTCCCTGCTCGGCAGGGAGTCTGCTTCTCCCTCTGACCCTCCTCCCTCTCATGCTCTCTGTCTCTCATTCTCTCTCTCAAATAAATAAATAAAATCTTAAAAAAAAAACACTAAAAAAAAAAAGAATGTAACTTTTCTCAAGGTAAATCAGGAAACAGACATATCAACTTATATAATTTTTAGAGCTTTTTTTTTTTTCAGTCAACACTACAGAAACATGCAGACACATACCCTACACACATACATGCAAAAAAATAGCCTCACGTTTAAGGATCATAATCCCTAGTCCCTGGTTTATTATACATCCCTGAGAAAGAATAGGCTGTTAAATTCCTATGAAGTAATAGCATGTGCCCATTACCAGCAATAACATGAGTCTAGTTTATCGTAAGAATATATTCATGGAATTATATCTGTGATAATAATGTCTCAAAAGAGAAAAAAAAAATGATGTCTCAAAGGAGATGTCTAGTATAATTTCATTCTACTAAATTGCGTATGTGTGAATGCTTACAAAAGGAACATAAAGGAGTAAAAAGTTAACACGGAAATTGTTCTTCAGTTATAAGAGTTTATATAATCTTTTTGGACGGTATTTTGCTAATCTGTTTTCTTTATAAGAACATGTTGTTCCTTAGATTAGTGAGAATTATAATCTTAAAGTAAAGGTTAATAATTTTTAGAGAGGGTGTTAAAAGATAAAACGAGGTGTGTTAAATTTTTCTGAGGTTTATTTGGGCGTGCATTGATTCAATTTGGGAAGTGCCAATAAGACAGTAGCCAGGATTGCTCCAACAGCCGGGGCTAAGGGAGAGGAGTTTATAGAGAAACACCCAAGCAAAGCAAGGAAATGGTTTGATTGGCTGAAGCCTAAACAGTTACCTAGTTGGCCTACTTTGTGATCGGTATTTCTTCTTAACCTCCAGGCATTTATTTTGTTTTTTTAAAGATTTTATTTATTTATTTGAGAGTGAGCATGTGCGGGGGGAAGGGCAGAGGGAAAGGGAGAAGAAGGTTCCCCACAGAGCAGGGAGCCCAATGCGGGGTTCGATCCCAGGACCCTGAGATCATGACCTGTCCCAAAGGCAGACATTTAACAGACTGAGCCACCTAGGAGCCCTGAGCTCCAAGCATTTACAAGAATTTACTCTGGCTTAGGTTTTGGTTGGCTTGCGGAAGCAAGAAGGCTTCAGGGCCACCTCAGTCTGATGGCCTCCTTGCTTAATTACTTCAACAAGGGGAAAGGCATCACACAAAAGGGAGCCAAAGAATGAGTGGCATATTTATAGGTATAATTATACTATTCATAAATAAAGTATAAAACCTGTCTATGTCTTTATCCATCTCTGTATTTGACTTTGATTTTTTTAGCCAACATTGGCAGGGTGCATCATGTGTGCAGGAGACAATATTAAATTTACCCAAAATATGGCTTATATAAAGCGAGTCTCAACAAACTTCAAAGAACAGAATTAACTCATTGTATTTTACTTGACCAGAGAGGGATTAAGCTAGAAATCAATAACCAAGGTAACTAGAAAATCCTAAAACAGTTCAATATTATCCGATATAGTATGTATTTATTTTAAAATAACTCCCAGGATAGTTCTGAAAGTGCTACTTGTTCAATCTCAGAAATGATATACGGCACACCACATACTTGCTTTGCTAAAAGACTGAGAATGAGCAAAATACAGTGGCTGGACAGGATTTTCATCAAACCATAAGGGGAAATGATTACTTTTTGTATAGTCAGGAGAAAGGTTCCATTGAAACTTGGTATTAATGTTTAAATAAAGAGGAAAAAAAAACACTTATGCTATACAGGATTTTATCCTCTTAATTTCTTTTTCTTTTTTTTTTTCACTTTTTAATTAATTTATTTTTTTAATTTATTTTTTTATTCTTATGTTAATCCCCATACATTACATCATTAGTTCTAGATGAAGTGTTCCATGATTCATTGTTTGTGCACAACACCCAGTGCTCCATGCAGAATGTGCCCTCCTCAATACCCACCACCAGGCTAACCCATCCTCCCACCCCCCTCCCCTCTAGAACCCCATTCGTCCTTCAGAGTCCATCGACTCTCATGGTTCGTCTACCCCTCCGATTTCCCCCGCTTCTTAATTTCTTTTTCTTAATGTTTAGAATCCTTGTTTCTGTTCTGGCCAAAATGGTTTCTGGGAAATAATATCCTTCTGTACAATACATAGATATATATGCTTGTGTGTGTGTGTGTGTGTGTGTGTGTGTTGAGGGACACATGAATGACACCTGGCTATTTATTTCACCCACCCCAAATGAAATCATGGAGTTACCTGAAACAGCAGTAAATGGAACAATGTGCATATTTATGGGTCTGTAATGGACCTTGAAATTATGCATACAAATGAAGAAACATCTACACACTTTAGAAGCTTGTCTGTATTTTATTATTTGTATGTTTGAATTGAGTTTCACAATTGAGTTTCACTGCTAATTATAGTATGATATGGTATGCATATTTTATGTAGTAACCGTAGCATAATATTATCGTGTGGTACCCATACTTGACAGATATTCGCATGCAGGTGTATATATACATATGTCTATACATAATTCAGAAGAGCCCGAGGGTCATAGAATTTCATAGAATTTTAGTTCCAAAAGGGGAAGTAACATCTGACATGTAGACATGTGATTTAACTCACACCTTAGGAAATACATGGTCTATGCAACAAATATCTCACCAATGTCTCATGTTCACACTATGTTTTTAAAGAAAGCCCTAACTAAAAATGCATTGCTATGTTCAGTTAGATATTTAGAGAAATCCCTATTTTGAGGCCTTCTGTGACAGTTATTCCCGTGTTTATAGTCAGCATGCAAAGCATCACCTGTAGTCGTTAACATTGATATGATATGTTTCAACTTATTTAAAAAAGGATATGGTGATTCGCCAGTCAGTAGTATAAAAAATTGGCCTACCAATTAAATTCAAGATAGCTTTAAGTCTATTTAATAGACACAATATAAATGAATTACTACCAAAATCTTAGAATATTATACCTTAAGTATGTGCTGACTAACCTTGCCAGGCAAAATTAATTCTTATGTAATTGAAGCCAACAGGAGTAAAACATTGGCTAAAAGTCAGTTTCTGTGATAAAGAGGAAGCAAGGCAGTCCCAAAGTGCTTTTAGTAAATCCTTTTTCACGTTTTCTTCTATCACCGCTGAAGCTAAATGAGCAAGAGATAAAAGTCAGATGCATGCAAACTGTACTTCTCCGTGCCATTCTATTATTTTGCAGAAACTAATAAATAGGACAGTGAGGAATGTTTCTGGGGTGGTATCTCTGCTTCTGAGAGGAAATGAAATAAAGAGATAGAAAGCCTCGGAGTTCAAGCCAAATTCCTCAGACCAGTAAGCGATATTTTACTGATATTAATGTTCACCTAATGATTCAAATTGCCTGTACTGATTAATTATATTTACTAACATTATAGAAATTCACCTCTCAAATTAACAGTAAGTTGTGAAGTGAAATGGAAATATCTTGGGATAATTTAAAATTAGTACTGGGAACGTGTTGGGCCTGAAAATTCTCTGTTGTAGGAGGCTGTCCTGTGCCTTGTGGATGGGTAGCAGCGCCTCCGGTCTCTACCCAGTAGGGATCAATAGCATCTTCTCCCTTCAAGTTGTGACAATCCAAAACATCTCCAGATATTGTCAAATGTCCCTAAGTGGGAAGATACAAAGTTGCTCCTGGTTGCTAACCACGACGCTAGATGCTACCTTTGTCTGACTCAGTCTAACCCCGGGCTTGTGATATTTTAAGGTGTGCCTAATTTCTTTCTCTCTTCTTTCTTTCTGATTCTTTTATTCTTTTTTTTTTTTTTTTTTTTTTTTTTTTTTTAACTGAGATTGAGGTGCTGGTTCTCTGTCTCCTCAGGAGCTTGCTGGGTGAGATCTGAAACCAGCCCCCAATGCAGAGGGCAGGAAGAGATTGGACACAGAGGCAGGCCACCCCACCTGGGCAGGTGTCTGGTGTAATAAGCAAGGGAAATTACAAATGAGGCTTGTCTCTGGGGGCAGCAAGATGAGGAGATCTCCCCGCCTGCCTCCCAAATCTTCAAAATTCTTTGGAGACCCTAATGAAGTTCAGTCATGTGACCATCCAGATGGTCTCAACACCACATCAGTATCTCTTTATGTTTGGGGCAGGCTCTGGCAATAGGAAAAGCAAGCAAACACACATTCCAAGGACAGGGGAGGGAGCGAGGAGCCTCCAGTTGCTGGAGTCCAGTATAAGGGTCAACAGGTGGTTGCATCCTCTCTATGAACTCCCCCAACACTCCACTCCTCATGACCTGTTCTTACAATATCACATGCCCCCTCTTCTGCAATGGTCCCTGAACAGTCAGCAAGGGGTTTCACTAGCATGGTGGTGGCTTTTTTGGTGGCTATTTGGCTTCACTGGAGGCAGACATCACAGCAACAATACAGACACATGTAAGAGAAAACACAGATTAAGACAACGATTCCCAAAACTAGTGACAACTTTTTCTATCAAAAGTCCCATACCTCAAACCACTGATTTATTAAGTCCCCTAGGCTGGGGGTCAGATCACTTTGGTACTTCATCTGAGTCCTTGTTCGATTTAATAAAGATGATACATTAGCAGGCTCATCAGGTATGAACACACAACATTCCGTTTGAATAACGATAGAGGTACCTCCTTATGAGGCAGTGATAACATCTGGGGCCATCCTATTTTGGGGGACAGCTTTTCTCATGAAAGACATTTCAGTGTTCGGTGAGGACAGGCTTCAGTGATATCACTTAAGGCGTCCTGGGTGAACTCAGTAAGCGCTTCTAGGATGCTATAACATCCTCCAGAGCAACGGGGGGAATAAAGATGGCAGTCAATGGTTGCACCAGTGGAAAACAAAACCTGCCTCCCTTGCCTTGAGGAGAGGGAGGTTAGCAGTTTCTGGAACTTGACCTGGTTGTGCATACCATACATGTTGACTAGCTGAGGCAGCACTGGCAAGATTAGGAGATGGACCGGGGGCAGGATATGGCAAACCGGGACTCCAACCTTCTCTCTTCTTTCAGTGGTACATATAATACGTTTTAATAGGTCTGGCTTATAGTAGGACAACGGAATCCCAGTGGAGATTGAGTAGATCCCCTTTACTCAGGGGTACAAAGTAAATCAACACCCCATGGGATGTCCCATTACAAATTCCAGTAGATGGCAACATACCCAGGTGTAATGGGGCTTGGTGTTCTTAGCATGTTGATCCATGGTGAGAGTTTCGACAATGACTGTTTCCCACAACTTCCATACCTTTACAGTATTGGGTGCCTTGGCAGGGGCCGCAGTGTGGCATATGGGGCAGCAAACCCTACTGTTTTATTGTTCAAATGTACTGAAGCCTGGGACAGTACCATAATACAGTGCCTGACCATATCTTCCAGAGTCACAGACGCATCTTAAGGCGAATGGTAGCCCTGCTTGGGAGATGCCCAGAGTTTCAATCTGCTTCACTAGTATCTTTGCCTCCTCAAAGGTGGCTCCCTATGCTGATCCTCAGTCCTATACATGCCCTTTCTTATCAGATGGCATAAAGGATGGAGGCACTGTGCCAGGTGGGGAATAAAAGTCCTCCAAATGCCCAAATCCCCACAGAGTCTGGCACCTCTTTCATATTCTTAGGGGTTGGATAAGCTTGCACTTTATCAATCACAGCTTTTGGGACATGTGTCTTACCAGACCAAAAGACTCCCAAATCTTTTTTTTTTTTTTTTAAGATTTTATTTATTTATTTGAGAGAGAGAGAATGAGAGACAGAGAACATGAGAGGGAGGAGGGTCAGAGGGAGAAGCAGACTCCCTGCCGAGCAGGGAGCCCGATGCGGGACTCGATCCCGGGACTCCAGGATCATGACCTGAGCCGAAGGCAGTCGCTTAACCAACTGAGCCACCCAGGCGCCCAAGACTCCCAAATCTTATGGCCGTGTTTGGGACTTGAATTTTCTGTGAGTTCATGGCCCATACTCTCCCTTACACATGTTTCTGCAAAGCCTACAGCTGTCCTGCAGCAGAGACACATCTTTACATGTGAATTTATATCCTCAGTGTAACGGGCCTGTTTTCCTGATGTGGGGACGGAGAACAGGGACAGGTCTCGGGCTACCATCCTGACCTATGGTGGGGTGTGCAGGTGACCTTGGGGAAGCTCCTGAAAGGTCCACTGTTGCCCTTCCCACATGAAGGCAGATTGATGTTGTGACTCAGTGCCCAGGGATATATTGAAAAAGGCATTTGCTAAGTCCAGCCCAGCCTGGAACCCTCCTAGGACCCTAGCCAAAGTATCTAAGATGGTGGTCATGTTGGGCACAGCCACATGGGTGGGACACCACCTTGTTCAATTCTCAGTAGCCCACAGTCACCTGCTATGAGTGATCTGGAGTATTTTTGGCTATGCCAGGATGTTGAAAGCACTCTGGGCAGGACTTACAATGCCCATTCAATGCAGTTCTCAGATGATTTCTCCTAATTCTTTATGCCCCACCCCACCCCAGGCAATTTATATTGTTTGACACTTACCATTCTTCTGGGAGGGGGAATACCCAATTTGCAGTGTCATAGGACCTTCCTGACTATAACTGCCCCCATAATCATCAGTGGCACTGAGGGGACCAGAAAACTTCTGAGTCGCCACCTTTTGTTTATTTCTGGACGACCAGTGAGTTGTGAGCTCAGCATGAGACCTCCAGTCAGCTCCAGTGGTGCTCACCTGGAGGCAGCTTTGGCCTTCATCCTATCCCAGGGCGTGGGGGGCACACTCCCTGAATAGGACCATAACCATGAGGCCTCTGCTGGAGCTAGCAGGCTTCAGGGATGCTAGGGACAATTGGGGCAAGTCTGAACTATTGTTCAGGTTTTACAGCTTTCCACGGGCCAACCAAGATCCATACAGCATGTGGTTGTCAGCTTCTCTGTTTAGGTGGGTCCCTGCAGCAGTGAGGTCAAACCACGTTTGTTTCAGGGTTATTTTTACCAGACCCTTTACAGCTGATTGGGGTAGCCTTTTGGCTTTCCAAGCCCCCTCCATATCTCAGGTCTTTCCCACAGCCTGTACCCATTCCTGGGATTTGTCACTTTCCTCCAGCTCAGGAATGGTTTGCCCGTCATCATAAATGTCTTGTGCCACACCTGGGCCAGCATGGGTATCAGGGTACCAGGTGTTGGGGGAAGAACCGGAGAATCTTCGCTTTCATTCTTGTAATGAATGTTGCTCCAATCAGGGCCTTTAAAACAGGGGTCTGTCTCTTTCCCAGTTCCCTAAGAATTTGTTGTCCCTTCTTTATGGATTTCCAGGCTCCCAAACATGCCCAAGGAGGTCCCCCTCGTTAGGTGACATCTCTCTGCAGGACAGAATAATCTAATCTATAAGGGAGTAATGCCATGCAGGTCTGGGGGACGGCAGGAGGGTGGTGACGTAGCTTATCTTTCTGCCTCCTACCCGGTCAGAGAAAGCTGTCACCCTTGTGTCCCATCACCATAATAACCACACCTGGATGCTTTGGCTGGCACTTGGCAGCTGCATCATGAGTGTTTCTGGAACTGGGACTGACCCACTGGCTGGGGGTGCTGTGACTGTGCTTTTGCTTTCCTTTGTATTAAGGGTCGGGGGGCTCAGGGACCCCCTGTTTCACTCTTTGTTAGTCACCACATGCCCTCTTCTTTGCTCTCCTCACTTCCGCGGGGCTTCTTCCTCACAGTGCACTCAGGGAGTCCCTCAAACAAGGGCATCGGAGCACCCAGAATTTTCAGGATGTCCCCATACTCACACAAGGGTCCCCAAACCTCTGCCACACGGGCCACCTCTCTCCACACAGAGGTCAACAGCCCCACTTGGGATAGATAGATAGATAGAAGGCCCATTTCTTTGGGCCCCTGACTGACTCACCAAGAATTGGTTCTCAACCTTGGGAGTTTCCTGGGTGAGATTTGAAATTGGCCCCTAAGCAGAGGGCAGGGAGAGAGGAGAAAGGGGCAGACCTCTCCAGATGGGCAAGTGACAGGGGTAATAAGCAATAGAGTACATATGATATTATACTATATAGAGCATTGTCTTCGACACTGCAAGGTGAGCAGATCTCTGTTCCCACCCTTAAATCTTAAAGCTTCTATAGAGACCTCAATGGAGTTCAGTCACATGTACCATCCAGATGGTCTCAGCATCATGCCACCAGTTCAAGACTGTGTCCTTGGGGCAGCATCCACTCAGGAAAAACAGTGGGATGCATATTCTAAGGATAGGGGAAGGGCTGAGGAGCTTCCCACAGTTGGGGTCCAGCTTGAGGGTCACCTCGCTTCGATGGCCTCCTCCAAAATGAGCTTAGCGTTATCTCAGTGTTATGGCTTCATTTCATGCCTGTCTTGTCCTGTGACCAAACCTCACTTTGCCCTGCATAACTTTTCTGCAGCCTACTGCCAAGGTCAGAATATTTGTACTCCTCGATTCCCCCTTCAGAAGCCTAATTTTTCTAGTGTCTCACAAATCCTTAGCCTGCACTGACTGGGCTTGACTGAGGACATGCATCTTGGTATGTCACGTGTATAGACCGTTCATCTGTGTAGAGCTCCCAGGGTCCCTGTGGAGCCATCCATTTGTCCTTCCTCCATGTCTCACAGCAGTAGGGCATGAAGTTTAGGCCTGAGTTTCTCAAACTTTAGATTCTATCCACATCAGTAAGAGGGCTTAATGAAACCCAGATTCTTAGACCTCAAGCCCAGATTTTCTGATTCAGTCTTGGGTGGGACTAAAAACCTGCATTTCTATTAAAGCTTAGGTAGTGTTTAGGGACCACCCCTTGAGAACCACCGGTTTAATCAAACCGTTGTGAAGAAGGTGGATGGATTATTTCTCTTGGTAGAGGATCTGCATATCACTTTTAATAGTTATATCCTTCAACGACTAACCTTAGAGTAGAAGTTACATCTGAAATGGTACAGCTCAACTAGTCTTGGTGAGGCTAGAGAGATTCAGATTTAAAGGTTAAGTCCTTTTTTTTTTTTTTTTTAAAGATTTTATTTATTTATTTGACAGAGAGAGAGAGATACAGCGAGAGGAGGAACACAAGCAGGGGGAGTGGGAGAGGGAGAAGCAGGCTTCCCGCGGAGCAGGGAGCCCGATGCGGGGCTCGATCCCAGGACCCTGGGATCATGACCTGAGCCGAAGGCAGACGCTTAATGACTGAGCCACCCAGGCGCCCCAAGTTAAGTCCTTTCTTTAAAGACTTGGAAAAATTATAAATTAAGCATTATATTGGCAATTACTGTAAATTCCTTAACCTGAAGTCTGGGGACTCAAGTCCTAGGATATTGCTAGGCCTGGAAGTGACAGATGACTATCCAAGGTGCCTCCTTGTGAAGTGGCATTTCCTGTGTGCACCATGGAATTAGCACAGATTTCAACGCGCTGGGACCGGCCCAGGACTGCCTGCTCTTGAAGCTGTGACAGCACATGTTATTGCTCATGAGCATTGCAGAACTAAAACAACAGTACAATTTCTAGTTAAGAACACGTATCGTGGGGCCTCTGGGTGGCTCAGTCTGTTGGGCATCTGTCTTCGGCTCAGGTCATGATCTCAGGGTCCTGGGATCGAGCCCCGCATCGGGCTCCCTGCTCAGCGGGGGAGTCTGCTTCTCCCTCTCCCTCTGCCCCTCCCCCTGCTTGTGTTCTTTCTCTCTCTCTCAAATAAATAAATAAAAATCTAAAAAAAAAAAAAAGAATACATACCGCATGCCAGGAGCTGTGCATTTAACTATTGTAGGCCACAAAATGCGGGAGACACGTTGTCTAATAAATACTACTTTATTTTGAGGAAAAACAAATTTAGTTTAGAGAAGTTAGAATACACAACTCTGGTTGTTGACTTAATTGCTAAAAGGGAGGGATCTTCTGTTTGGTTGTTTTGTAAATGGTAATATACATTAGGAGCTTGTTTTGTTTAGAAACTGGCATTTCCAAGTTGCTTAAGGTCAGATAAAATGTGACAATATGAGCTATCCGTGTTCTCTACACTCATCTTATTTTTCGTGAAGTTATGTAAAATCAGGAAAAGGAGGGTAAGTAACATTCTTGCAGAAAATTCTACACTACCCACTTTCCCAGTATCTTTGTACCCAAACATCTAGAGAGAAAATCCACTAAAATTATCAGGTTTCCCTCCAAATAGCTTTCAAATGTCTTTCCATATTGAAAGAGAAAAAAGGAAAAAAAGATACTTAAGAGAGTAAGTGACACCCTCAGTCAGTCTGGTCACCTAGCCATCCTGCTAGGTGACACAGAACACACCTGTTCTGTTTTTTTGGTTCTCCTCCATGCAGGTGACCCCAGGGACATTTGCTTTACTGCCCCTTCTCCCTACTTCTCCAAACAGAACCCAAATCCTGCTTATTCCTCCCCAGGTCACAAAAGCAACCACGTCTAGTTCATTTGTGTGACATTTTAAATTATATATTCAGCACTATGGCAAGGGTGGGGGTATGGGGGGTAAATGGTCTTCTGGCCCTCTGGTTATGGTGTCCTGACAAAGAAGTGAGTTGAAAATGCTTCTTTTGGGGCGCATGGGTGGCTCAGTCAGTTGGGCGGCTGCCTTCAGCTCAGGTCATGGTCCCAGGGTCCTGGGATCAAGCCCCATGTCTGGATCACTGCTGGGCAGAGAGCCTGCTTCTCCCTCTCCCTCTGCCTGCCTCTCTGCCTACTTGTGCTCTCTATCTCTCTGTCAAATAAATAAAATCTTTAAAAACAACAATAACAACAACAAAGAAAATGCTTTTTTTTTTTTAGGCTATGACTTCACTCTACGTATTGCTGATCGTCTATGAAATATACATACCTTGCCTTCTGTAGCCAGGTGAATGTACCAGAGGAATGGAACCGAGGAAGTTGTTAAGTTCATCCCAAAAACAAAGCTACTTAGTCATCCTGACAGATCACTGACAGGAAAGAAGTCTGAGACTAATCTAGAGTTGTGCACCCTGACACATTCTGAACAGCGCTAAGATAATAAGCCAGATGGAAGTAATGCTGTGTGGGTGGCCTCACAGCCTAATTCCTAAAAAAGGAATATTCTTATGTCCTTTGATCCTTCCTTTCCTTACTTCTCTCTATCTAACAGGGATTCTATCTGTAGGAATTACAGTTTGGCAAAGGCTGCAAGCACAAGAGTGCAGCGTTCTGAGCGGAGCCCGCAGTCTACCTGTGGACCCTGTTCATGCTTCTACCTGACCATCTCCAAGAGTTCTTGGGGGAATCTGAGGTTTCAAGGAAACTCTCCAGACGTCTTCTAGGGCAAAACTCTTTTCAGAATAATAAGATTTTATTTTTTTCTCTTTCTCATTCCTTTGGAAGTGCGCAGTGGAGTTTAACAGAGGCTATAATGAATCATACTGAAGCAGATTCACTGCAGAAGCAAATGTGAGAACCAAATTATCGTTGATTAAGCCAGGTTTGCAAAAGATAAAGCAATGCTATTCTTCTCAATATATTTTTCTTTACTTGGGGCAGATAGTTAATCTTCATAAAGTTTGTTATTTTTGCTATCCTTTAATGAGTTTATCATTATTTTATTTTATTTTTTTTTAAGATTTTATTTATATATTTGACAGAGAGACAGATAGTGAGAGAGGGAACGCAAGCAGGGGGAGTGGGAGAGGGAGAAGCAGGCTTCCTGCTGAGCAGGGAGCCCGATGCGGAGCTCAATTCCAGAACCCTGGGATCATGACCTGAGCTGAAGGCAGATGGCTTAACGACTGAGCCACCCAGGTGCCCCAAGTTTATTATTATTTTAAAACAAATTATTTCATGCATACAGTTGAACTCTCTCAATTTAAATTTCTACTGTGGTTAGCATTGATGGCTGTATCTATCTTTTTTGAGAGCAAAGGTTTCTTGACACCAAAATATTTAAGAACAACTGAAATAAGGCATCTATGCCTTATGACTCAAATTCAAATTGTCAATATTGTTTTTCCCTTTTTTTATTGAAGTATAATTGACATACAGTTATATTAGTTTCAGGTGTACAGTATGATAATTAAACAATTCTACACATTGCTCAGTGTTCATCAAAATAAGTCCATTCTTAATCTCCTTTATGTATTTCACCCATCCCTCCACCCCATCTCCCCTCTAGAACCACCAGTTTGTTCTGCATATTTAAGAGTCTGTTTTTTGTTTGTTTTCTTGTCTGTCTCTTTTTTTCTTTCTTTGTTTTGTTTCTTAATTTCCACACATGAGTGAAATATTAGTACTCGTCCTTCTCTAACAACATATTTCACTTATCATTGTCCCCTCTAGGTCCATCTGTGTTGTTGCAAATGACAAAAATCTCATTCTTTTCTATGGCTGAGTAATATTCCATTGTGTGTATATATATATATATATCTCCCATCTTCTTTATTCATTTATCTATGGATGGGCACTTGGGTTATTCTAAATATCTTCGATATTGTAAATCATGCTTCAAAAAACATAGGGGTACAGATATCTGTTCAAATTAGTGTTTTCATTTTCTTTGGGTAAATGCCTAGTAGTGGAATTACTTGGTAATTCTATTTTTAGCTTTTTGAGGAAACTTCATACTGTTTTCCACAGTGGCTGCACCAGTTTGCGTTCCCACCAACAGGGGGTTCCCTTGTCTCCACATCTTTGCCTACACTTATTATTTTTTGTATTTTTTTATTTTAGCCATTCTGACATGTGTTTTAATGTGTTGGCTATTATCCCATTTCTAACACTGGCGGACACTGAGAATCTAGACAGCTGCATCTCAAAGTGTTAATCTCAAGTATTTCTTACTTCCTAAACAGGTAAATGAGACCCTGTTGCTCATCTGGAACTTTAAATGGTGCTTGCTAGAGGCTGTCTCCCAACCGCTATTTCTTACGCACAAATTTCTTGTTGGGTATCTGACTCAGTTCCTTGATTTACAGTTACCTGGTAATTTCTTTTAAGAAATCCTCTGCACTTTGATATCAAGTTTCCATGCAACTTCTGTCCAACCTCACAACAGCAGAAATCTGCTATTGTCACAGGAAAAGCAATAAGCTCAGATGAGGGGCGCCTGGGTGGCTCAGTTGGTTAAGCGACTGCCTTCGGCTCAGGTCATGATCCTGGAGTCCCGGGATCGAGTCCCGCATCGGGCTCCCTGCCCGGCAGGGAGTCTGCTTCTCCCTCTGACCCTCCTCCCTCTCATGTTCTCTGTCTCTCATTCTCTCTGTCTCAAATAAATAAATAAAATCTTTAAAAAAAATAATAAAACAAAACAAACAAAAAAAACACATTAAAAAAAAAATAAGCTCAGATGACCCCTCACCTCATACCTGCTAAGAAGTACTCTTGGCTTTCACAATCTATGGTGATTTCAGAGATGTTTTTAATGTCAAATATAGGAATAGAAGAAGTACACTCTTACTTGTTACCACAGATTGCTATATTACAGCATCTGATTGAAATCTCAAAACAATTCCATAAAGCTAGTGTGGTTTTTTTTTATCCCTAGTTTAAGACAAAATAAATTATGAAGCTCTGAAAGATGAAATAACTTAGCTATATTTCCTGTCCTAGTTAGTGGTGAAATTAGAATTTGTATCTAGTTCTGATTCACTCCTAAATTTGCCTTCTTTCCATTATGCAAAGCTATGATTATATTCAGAAATGAAACCAACTAATCAATGAGAAAATATCTCTCTAATAGTAGCTAAACAAATACTGTTTTGTATTAATACAGCATACAGGGTTTGTTGAATAATTCATTGTAAAGTGATTACCCACGTAACTACCATGGAGATCAAGACATAGAATATTGCCAATAGCCAGAAAGCTTTGCATATGCCTGAACCCGGTCACAAACCTTTTCCTCAGAATAATGGCTACTCTGCATGCCATTTTCATTATCATATTATTTATCTTTATAATTTCATCATCTATGGAACTATATTAAGTATGCTTATATCTTGCTTTTTTCACTTAATGCAGAGCATTTTTCATTGACATTGTTCTATTCTATTTTTATGAATAAACTGCAATTGACTCTACTCCAGTGTTGATGGACATTGAGTTGTATAATATTTCCAGATATTGCAAAGACTGTTGCTATAGATATGTATGTCCAAGTTTTGCTATGAATGCATATCCTGTGGCACACTGCACGAGTTTATCTAGAATGGTGGTTCTCAAACACTTTGGACTCTTTACAGTTTAAAAATTAATAAAGACCTTGAAGAGTTTCTGTTTAGCTAAGTTGTGTCATCAATATTTGCATATTAGAAATTAAAAATGGTAATTTAAAATATTTATAAATCCACTTAAAATAACAATAATGCATTCATCATATATTGATATACTATGATTATATTTTGCATAGGAACAAGAAAATCATTGAAAAAAAATTGAAATTGTTTTACATTTTTGAAAATCTCTTTAATATTTGACATAATGGAAGATAGCTCTATTCTGCTACCTACTTCTGAATTAAATTTGTTGTAGGATGTTATTTGGTTGAAAGGGAGAAAAAACAGATTTTTCACAGATATGTAACTGGCAAATGGAGAACTATCTTAATACCTTTTACATACAATTATGGATATCATCCTTTAATACTACATTAAACTCAGCAAATGGTAACTTGTTAAAATCTTGTTGCAGTGTAGGATTAGTGAATATTTCAGTCTTTGTCACATTAAAGTCCATTGCTCTATTCTTGAACTTTGAATGGGTTTTTTACCCATTTTTGGTCTTGTAAATTCATACTTCGGTCATTTGGAAAATAGTTATGCAGTTATGCAGATCTTCCAAGTGGCATTGAAAAATATTTATTGAAAAATATTTTTTTAAAAAATCAAATTTTTAGTACCCTCACTGATCTCCTAACAAAAGTCTTTAAATGTAGGGAACCTATTAAGCTCATAATGAGAGATACATGTAACTAAAAATTCTAAGTATCACTTGAAAGCTCTTATTTTATGATGGCAACAAGTACCATTAAATTCTTTCCTTGAAATAATAAGCTCACTGTTTTATGAAATATCTGCTAAGGCGTAAATTTGCCTGTCAGTCATTCTTGCAAGTAAAAGTAATGTTCCATTATAAAAAGTGGCTAGTTCAGCTTGCAACTCAAATAATTCCATCTTGCACAAGAGACATTAAAGGGACATAGTTAAAAGCTGAGATTTAATAAAATTAACTTTTTTTTTTTTTTTTGCTTTTTATCTTGGACATTCTAAGTGAAATATAGACATTTTTTTTCCAAATACAGTGTGGTGGTGAATAATACAACTGCTAGTATAGATTGGTGACACTGCCTTCATTTTGGCTAAGGTCCCGGCTATGTTAATTACACTGCGTTTGCACCATCAAAGTAAATGTCAGCACAGTTAAAAAAAAAAAAAAAAGTATTAAACATCTTAGTACTGCTGTGAAAATAGCTCTGTAACCATTAACCCCATTAAAAATAAAGTCTTGGGGACACTCAGGGGTACAAAAACCACACAATGAGAACAAGTGCTTTAGGACATACACTCGTAATTGTCCCTGATGTTAAATAGGAAATGTATAATTTCAGATTTATAAAATTATGCCAAACTGATTGTTTCGAAGCGATTATATCACAATTTATATTAACATTGTTGCCTACTTTTGTGAACATTACAACATAATAAACTCTAATTAGATGGTTTTGCAGTTCAAAAAAATACATCCATTTATATTTTTGTTAAATGTTACCAAACTATCTTGCAAAATTACATTTCCAATATAAGGTTTTACCAATAGTTTATGAAGACTGATTCTCCACATCCTCTCCAGCACTCTATGTAATTGATCTTTTTAAAAAAAAATGTTTTGATTAAATAAGCAAAAAATTCCCTGATTTGTCTTTGTTTTCAATTGTATTGCCTTGATCAATGGAGAGGTGAAGCAATGTATCTCACATTGTCCATTGTGGTTTTTTCCTATGAATTGAATGACCATATCCCTCATCCACTTTTCTTCCCCCTTGGGTTGCTTTTTTTCTTACTAATTTCTTTTTTTTTAAGATTTCATTTATTTATTTGAGAGAGAGAGAGAGCGCATGGGAAAGAGAGAGAGAAAGCACGAGCAGAGGAAGAAGGAGAAGCAGACTCCCCACTGAGCAGGGAGCCCAATGCGGGGCTCGATGCCAGGACCCTGAAATCATGATCTGAGCTGAGGGCAGACTCTTAACCAACTGAGCCACCCAGGCACCTCTCTAATTTCTAAGGCCTTTTAAAATATTATGGATGTTAATACTTCCCATGTCTTTTTTTTTTCCCTACTGAACATACCCTCTCCTAATCTTTTAAATTTGTTCATAATTTCTTACTTCTAACACAATTTAAAATTGTCAGTAATTCTGCTATTTCTCCTCAGCGTTGTCCCTGGCTTCAGAAAGCTCTGTTCATGCATAGATTAAAACACGGTCCTCGTATTTTTCCCTAACACTATTTGAAAATGACAGTCAATTTCAAATGCTAAGTCTACACTTCCTTATACCAGGGGATGAAAGGAAACACATTGAATAATTTCACAGATTGACAAAGAATATGAAAGCACTAGTTGATTCAACAGCAAAGGCTCTTTCCTCTTAGTGGAGAATGAGATTTAAGAATTAATAAATAGAAGCTTTAGGCATGTTGAATGCCACAATATCTGATCTGGTAAGTCCTTTAGGTTAGCAGTGCAGGAAAATGTATTTTTAAAAGATCATAATTTGGTATTGATATTTGATATTCAAATTTATTAGTACAGCCTTTTTTTAAAACTTGTGATTTTATATTTTGATTATATGTTGATTTCTAACATCTGTAATACATTTACTTATGTGCTTTATCCTTTGATGTATGTAATTTACAAAACTAATATAACTCTTATCAATAGACCTTCTAAGTGAAATTTAAGGTTCTTTTGCAGGTCTTTTTATACTTGAAACATATTTTCTAAGAATGGACATTCCATTTCCTTGGGGTAATTCTTTTCTCTGGGTAGGCATGTTGCTTATTTGATATACCATTAGACTCATTTGCTTCTGTTTTATTTTAGGATTTGCTGTTTTATATTTTTGAATGTGTCATTAATTTATAAGTTTCAAAAGGCAAAAATTTATATAACTGATCTATATAATTCTATATTAATTGATATATTCAGAGAAGTTTTGCTTATATGCCTTTTACCTCAATTCCATCCCCCTCCAAGTATGTAATCCTATCCCTTAGCTTTTATAAAACCTTCATTACTTTCGGCAAAAGTAAGAAATAGATGTGACTATTTTAATTTCCCATTGCTTTCTTCTTTAAAAAAAACATGCATTTATTTATTTTAGAAAGAGTGAGAGAGCAAGTGGTGGGGAGGGGCAGCGAAGAGGGAGAGAAGCAGACTCCCTGCTGAGCAGGGAACCTGATGCAGGGCTTGATCCCAGGACCCTGATATCAGGACCTGAATTGAAATCAAGAGTCAGCTGCTTAACCAACTAAGCCACCCAGGCGCCCTAATTTCCCATTGTTTTCTCATATAAATTTAAAATACTGTCTACCCTTATTCCATTATACATTTTGTGTAATCCATTTAATGATATGTCTCGCATGGAAATATTTGTCATGTTTTTACTTCCTTCGACAGTCTTTTATGGTTGGCCTTTGGGCTGTTTTCAAGTATTTGCTATTGCAAATAGAATTTGTCTCACAGTTGAATAGTATCCTAAGTTTCCCTGATTCTTTTGCTCGTACCTGAGCGCCCATGTGACACCATGTGACACCTCTGGGAACTTTCCTACGACCTATGTCACTTTCCAGCAGAAGTTTCCACCCCCCACCCCATAGTAAGAGTCTGGCCCTATGACTGAAAACTTAATTTTGATAATCTCCAATGTAATTTGGCTTATTTATCATAACTAAGGAGCTTTTCTGAATACAAAATAGACACTAGACATTATTATATCTTCTTAATTCTAACTTAAAATAGAAACATCTTCCTGACTCACATGGACACTTTTGGTTTGAGTTCAGTTGGAAGTTACAAATCTCTATTCCTTGATTAAAATAATTTAATCATGCATTAGAAAAATATCCTTATTAGACTTTATAGTAATAAGTCAACATCAGTTATTACTATAGCTTTCTCAGATTGCTTATAGACACATCCATTGCTCACTTACTCTGTAAAATGTGTTTACCCTCCTTCTTTTGAAATGGACTTACTCTGGGCTAGAATATGTATATTGACCTATTCAACCATGCCAGTTCTATGAAAATGTAAATGTCTTTCTGATTATGAGAACTGTGTTCTATTCTCTTGCTGTTTTCACTGTAGACTCATTTAAAAATATTTTTTGTGACTAGTGTGTGTCTCAAATATATGCCACATTTTTAATATATTTTTGTAAAGCTTTTCCTCATTTGTAAATATTAAAAATTATCCTAAGAGGTTGGAAGATAGACTATGAGAGCTTGGGCTGTCAGTGGAAATTTCATTTAGTGGCTGTCTTTTGTTCAGTTTAGCTTTTATATATGAACAATTATATATACATTCCAAGAATAAAGCATAATCTTTTTCCATAGACTAGACAATGTTTGTAAAAAATGAAAAAAAAAAAAAGAAATCTTTGTGACAAGTTGCTTTCTGAGTCCATTTTTACAAATTCCTGTAAGCAAGTGTTGCCCAAAATGATATTCCAAGAACTAAATAAATATTCCTTAAAAAAAAAAGTCTATCTTCAAAAGTTTGTGAAATGCTGCTGATTAACTCCAAGCAGTTCTCCTGTAAAGGCCTCTGTTTAACTTTGTTTAGCATTTCCTGCTTAAAACTATGTGAGCAGAGTGCTTTCCTGCAAAGCACCACTACTTAGATGCTTTATTTATTTATTTATTTATTTATTTATCTATTTGAAATAGACTTACTGAGTGTTATTATGTATGCATTGTCTACCAGTGCTCTGGAAAATCCAGAGCAAACTGAAAATGAGCTTCATTCTCAACCACACAGAACTTTCATTTCCTTCTTTCTTTCTTTATCACCAAATACAGACTTTTATTTATGTCAGTGTGATATTTCACACAAGAATTAATAATAAAAGCAATAATAAACATACAAATAGGAAATGGAACACTTCCCAAGTATTTGACCTTAAGAAGTAGTTCAAAATATTTAATTTATTAAAATTTTAATTATCTTAAGTTTAAAATTAATCTCAGCATTTTCATCAACGAAGTTGTCTTTCCTTAACTACATATATTAAAAAACCATTTTGTTTAGCAGCTGATCATGAGGTTCAGTTTTATAATGCTAATGTTACTTTTCTAAAGGCTGTATACATTTCCTCCAGCTCCTGTGAAATTAAATATTGGCTAAGAGTTGAAGAGATTCTTTTCCTTGGCTTCCAGAAATCAGATTTTCCTCTTCTGCATTGCAAGAGAAAAAATATTGAAATATTCAAAGATTCTCCATGCTTCAAAGCTTTGAAGAGGTGAAATATTCCAAGCTGGTAGCTGTGAATTACCATATCAAAAATATTCAAAAACAAATTGTAGAGTTACTTTCTTCTTTCTGCCTAAAGATAAAGAAGGAATTTTAAAGTAAAACTTAAATATTGTGATTTTTATCTATTATTATTGATATTTCCCATTATGACCCATTAGCCATAGTTTCAAGAAAATAAATGAAAGAAAAAGAAATGAGTGGAAGGATAGGTATGAATTTCATAGTTAGAACTCCTTTAGGCAACAATGTACCTTTTCTTCCGTATAACTAGATTGGTTATCATAAGCCTCTATACATTCTGAGTATCAAAACTGTTCTTGGTCTTCTCTCTTCAGTCAAATTCTGAGATTGCTCAGCTCTGCTAATCATCTGAGGCTATCCCCCCCACCTTTCATCTCTCTGGTGTTTAGCCACATGTCACCTCACCACTTGTATTGAAGTCTCATCCCTTCCTATTTGAGAGGTTTCAATCCTCTGCTACCTACTTCTCCATATAGAAGTCATTCTAGATGGTCCTTACACCAGTATCTACTGAGAGATACTCAAGGCATTAGAATAATCCATAATATCCCTCCTGATTCAATATCCCCTTGTCCAGGCCAACAGACCATATAAACAGATCTGCCTCAGCTAATCCCTGGGCTGAAAGCCAAGGGAGGGAATCTTCCAATACCTTCCTGTATTAACTCATGACCACAAGAAAGTGAGCTGCCTCATAGGCTGAGACCTCTATGTCACCATTCGTACGGTATGTTTGTAATGCGGTGAACAGGAGGGACATCTCCTCTTGAGTTTCCATCTCCTGGGCCAACTCAGTAAGTAAGACATTCTCATACAATCCCAAACCCAAAGACAGAGTTAGCTTTGACATGTCTTTCCCTCCCTCTGTATGTACATTCAGCTTCTTCTCCATGCTCTCCTTGCTCTCTTCCCTAGCAGATAAACTCATTTAGTTTAGAAATTTTGAAAGACAGTAATTACCTTTTATCATATGGTATCGCAGCTAGTTCTTAAATTATTTTATTTCCCTGATATGCCCATAGATTTAAGCTTCAAACATTACCATACATGTTAATGTATGTATGTTGCCTTTGTTTTCTGGGCACATTCTTTGACTTCCTATTGCGAGATAAATAATGACCCAGTGTTCCATGACCCAAGCTGGGGCACCATGAGGTGAAACAGTGCAGGTAGAAGGAAAAAAAAAAGCGTTTACTGTCACGAATTACCCACAAAATACAGCCTGGTCATATACTTCAGTAGAATTTGATATTAAGGAATTTTGTATTTTATCCTTGATTCTTTTATTTTCTAATGGTGTTTGGTGATTTATTTGCTATCAGCTTTAGATTTATTATGTATAAAATAGTAAGATTGTTCCTATGTACGTTTTCTCTTCTTCATGTCATTTAATCCTGTCAAAAGCATGTGATGGCTGCAATTGCCCTCATTTTGTAGGATTTACAAAATAATTCATATAAAGTGCTTTTGTTGGCACATAATAGAAGGCATAGATGTTAACTATTCAAAAAATAGTGAAAAATAAAACTTGACTGGAGGTCAACCTCTTAAAGTACATTTATTTGTACAATGTTTATTTGCCTTCATATATTCTAAGGGGATCTCTATTAAATTTATTTCCTGGGTCTAACTCTATAAATGAGCTATAACTTGGTTTTTCTTTTTTATTCTGTCTTTGTTCCTTCTTTTAGGTGGTTGTGATTAAGGATTCCTTGGCACAAAATCACATAATGTACAGAATAGAAGGAAAATTCCATTAGGATTAATCATTATTGGACTTCTGCAATTTATTTTGGGAAATTTACTTTTCCTAAGACTTCCTGGTGTGGAACAAACTTATTTCTATATTTTCAAAATATCTCCTCAAGCCTGAAACCATAAACATTTCTTTGATAATCTATAATAGTATTCCCTTATCCAACTGTGTTGAGACTAATATAAATACTTAGGTTTGGCCCACATACGATATTCTAAATCCAGAAGTAGATTTTTCTAGAGACTGAAAGGTTAACAGTGCTGTGGTCAACTCATGGAAGAACTGAGTGAGATATTGGATACTTGCTAACTAGATGTATCCAAAATGTCATGAGTGATGAAGGAGATGTAGTGTCTGTAATTACACATTAGATCAATGCCATATGGTTTGTCAGCAAACTAGAATATTCAGTGGAAACCAAAGAGGTCTGAATGAAATGACACCATCATTTGTGTCTTTGGAAGGAGCTTCCATGCTTCCTTCAAGGGTTCCGTCATGATTACTGACACAACGTGTAGAAGAGGATCAGGAAATCCAGGTTATGGGAAGGGAGGAATCTGACATTTTTTGACTATTTACTTTGTAACTAGCTCTAGTGTGGCAGGTTTGTGTGTGTTACCCCCACTTTTTGCTTTTGTTTTCTTAGAGGGGAGGAGGGGCAGAGGGAGAGGGAGAGAGAATCTCAAGCAGGTCCATGCTCAGCACAGAGCCCGACATGGGGCTCAATCCCATAACCCTGAGATCATGACCAGAGCCAAAATGAAGAGTATGACGCCTGACTGAGCCACCCAGGCACCCCCCACTTTTTGCATTTTGTGAATGAATGGTCTTGAGGAAACTAAAGGATCTAAGAGAAAATGAAAGCTTTTGATATTCCAAGTCTTTTTATTGTTGTTGTTGTTGTTTTTTAAATCTGTTTGCTTCCTCTTAGAGGGAATGCACTTGCAAACTTCATTGAGCAGCTGTGTTTTGCTAACCACCAACATCTACAGCTGGAAAAAAAAAATAATTTCTTATTATCCTGGCATGACAATGTTGAAAGGTTTGCATGGAAATAAAGTTAATTAGGCTGAGCCCCTCGTGCAGGTGCCTTGTAATGATTTCATTAGCGTCCATACAAAAACTCCAGCAAGTAATAGTTCCCATATGAATTCCCAGTGCACTGTGTCTTTAAAACTGACAGCGCTAAATGAAAAATATCAGCCTATCATCTCAGTTTCAAAGTCTGGCTGAACTGGACATATAGTTTTACTTCTTTTTCTCTTCTGATCTCACACACTAGCATAGACTTAATGTTACTGGCATTGACACAAACTATCATAAAAGATAGGTGGGTGTATAACGTATTATTTGTTTCAGAGGTACGTGTTATAAGCAAACAATGCATCATAAAACACTACATCAAAAACTAGTGCTGTAATGTATGGTGATTAACATAACATAATGAAATAAAATTAAAAAACAAAGATAGGTGGGCAGCTGGTGATGTTTCTACATGTTTTGGTGTATACATGATATGCCTATACAAAAATTATATTTTATTTTTCAGATATAAGATGTGGGCTTTTTTTTTTGGAATCTGATTTGTTGTGAGATAATATTATTTGCTTTTCAGTTGCATAAGGCTAACATCAAATAATAACACCATTATTTATTTATTATTTTTTTTAGTTTGGGAATCGAACAAGTAGGTAAGGAGCATCTAATGTATGTCTGAAGTCAGTTTCTACTGAAGAAAATTAGACTCAGGGAAGGATATGGTTGAGTGTTGGATGGCTGATATTTTATTGACAGCTCTAGCTGTGAAAGTTCTGATTACATAAACAAGACTGCCTTGCATCGGGTAGGAGAAGATGTTAGAAGAAGGTTAGCATTATGTCGAATTATACCTCATTTCACTATTGTCATTCTGCAGTTGGAAGAAAAAGAAAAAGTGAAAAAAAAATACAAGAAATGATTGGGCAGGAAGTTTTTGAAAGATTCATCATCAGGTAGCATGGTCTAGATATAAGCCTGAGGTTTTCAAAATAGTAGATTGGTTCTTTCAAGATAATAGCAAAGTCAATAAATGGAGTAAAAACTACTAGAATCTTAGAAAGATGATCAAGCCAATGAGCTTATGGATGAAAACAATAAATAATACATTTATTAGAGTTTCTTTTCAAGTCAAAACTTTGGTGACAGGTAAAAGACAACTATCTTAAATCTGAGATGCTTGCATGTTTATTCTCTTATAATCTGAAAACCTTCAGCCACCCATAAAGTCAGGACGTGACATAGAGACAGCTTGGGGGCTTGGCACATAGATAAGAGCCCAAACAACCTTGTCTGTCAAGAAAGAAAAATCAACAAACAAACAATTGGATAGGCAAGATAAATATAACTTAAAAATACGATTTTATCATTATAAGACTGAAGGGAATGTTTGATGATTTCAGAAACATTGTTTTTAATTTTATACAGGAAAAATAATTTATACAGTAGTGTAATTCATTGATAAATTGATTTGGTTAGGATGGAATTGTGGCTTGGTTAGGATTAAATGGTGGCTTTTAGAGTTTTCTCCTAAGAGACTAGTAGTAACTAAAACCATGCATTATGTTCAAACAACAAATTGCAAAATAAGCTAACTAAAATGTTCTTGCCATCAAATGTGAAAAAAATATATATGACCTCTAAACGGAATGTGTTACATCATAGATGCAAATCTAGATACATGAAATATATCAAAAAATATAAGTGAACTTATTTACATAGTATGTGTTCATGAGGTAGTTGTGATATCATAATTAATTGTATTTTATAATCTCTCTCTAGTGGAAGAACCAATGCATTGATGTTTTTTTTTTTAAAGATTTTATTTTTATTTAGTTGACAGAGAGAGCATGAGAGAGCACAAATAGAGGGAGCAGCAGAGGCAGAGGGAGAAGCGGGCTCCCCACTGAGCAGGGAGCCTGATGTGGGGCTTGATCCCAGGACTCTGGTGCCTGAGCCAAGGACAGACGCTTAACCGACTAAGCCACACAGGCGCCCCTTAATGTATTTTTATATCACTGGATTTTCCAGTTTATAGATGATTTTTCTAGAGTATATATGAATGTTTTTGAGCTGTAAATATTTCTTTACATCAAATAGTTAACCTGTCACATAATGATCAAAGTAATTTGAAATTAATGCATATTACCATAATAAATGCTTACATTAGGATTAAGAACAGGTAATGTTCCCCAATTACTCTTAATTTATCTTGTAATGCAACTTTTCTAAAATGGGAGCATGTGATTTTTATTAAATCTACTTTTATCTTTGTTTACCGAGGGTGTCTAAAACATAGAATAGCATGTCAACACTATTAAGTCAACTAGCTGGTGTTCTCATCCATCATTTTCATTTCTGAGTTATAATGAGCACATTTTGAAAATGAAGAGAACAAAGCACACATAATTCAATATAACCCCTGGGGCGGGGGCTTAAGATTTTAAGGAATGCCCAAGTTGTCCCAGAAATGAGGTTTAGCGAAGAAGCTTTAAAATGTGGTCTAGGAGAACATTTATAGCACACTGTATTGGTTCATCAAGCAGGGTGCAGCAGAGATCACCGCCATGTCTGGTTTTCTCATTTTTTACTAATATCTTGGCTGAAGAGTTAGAAACATATTAATAAAACATGTCGGGGCTTTACAAATTGATAAGAGACATGGTATCACCCAGTCGTGGATTATGGAGAATTGATGTGCTCACCGTGGACCCGAGGGGCAAAGGAAAGTGGGAGAAGTCTCGACTTTTTCTCTGAAAATGCTCCCTACAGCTTGCAGCAACACAACTTTAAAAAGGTTCGTAACTCTCAACTTTCATAAGCCTGATGAATCTGAGAATCTAAAGCCCTGTCAATTTGATCTTTGCTCCCGTATTTTCCCACAGGAACATTTGATTTTCTCTGCTGCTGTTTATTCTTTTGATATTTTTGACCTGAGCAGGTTAATCAAAGGTTGTCCTGAAGTGAACACTTCCCTCAAGGGGCAAGTCGTAATCCATTAGTGTGGCGGCTGAGCCCAGAAGTCACTCCTTAGAGCAAAAGGCCTCACTGATATTTGTCTGCTACATTTTTGCAGTAAACTGAATTTAACTTTTATCTGTACACACAAAATGGTAGGTCCAACAAAGCTTCTTCAACATTCCCCAAACATGTTTAATCCTTGTTTCTGAAAATCCATTTTCCCATCTCCCCACCAGTTGAAGTAATTCCTTATAAGGTTCTCATTTTATCCCTCTATTTAGTAGAAGCCCACTAAGAAAATTTTAAAAATCCTGACTCTGAATTAGAATATTAGATCATATTATAATAGCAAATAACCCCTGCCCCCCCATTGCTTTTCAGTTATAGCAGGGACTTTGGAATTTTAAAAGAAACAAAAGAATTTCAAAGATATCATATACTGTGACTATTTAATAAATGCCAGTATCGTGAATGGTTGCTAGAAAAAATAAATCACTCAAATTCAGGCACAAAAACTCTTATATTCAATTTTTGGGGGGAGAAAAATTTCCATTTATCTAAATGCACTACCTGAAATTAATCATTTCAAAGTGTGTAAATACTGACACAGTTCAGTTTCTCTTTCTTTAACCCATTCTAGGATCACTAAGTTTGTAGTTGTAATGGAGAAATATTCCATTTTTACTGAACTTGATTTTTAAATTTTTTTTTTTTTTTTAGATTTTTTATTTATTTATTTGAGAGAGAGAGAATGAGAGAGAGAGCACGAGAGGGAGGAGGGTCAGAGGGAGAAGCAGACTCCCTGCCGAGCAGGGAGCCCGATGCGGGACTCGATCCCGGGACTCCAGGATCATGACCTGAGCCGAAGGCAGTCGCTTAACCAACTGAGCCACCCAGGCGCCCTGAACTTGATTTTTAATATCACACTATGTCTTATCGGTGCAAACAATTTCTGAGTGACAATGGCATGGCGTTGTTGTGTGCATGTGTGCTTTTTGCTTTTTTTTTTTTTTTTTTTTTACTTTGGCATTTACAAGCTCTCTGACCTTGACCAAGACAAATATTTCTTACTTCCTTAATTATGCAATAGGTTTAAATTTGTAACAGCAGGATATTTGAGTTAGGAATGACTGTTCAGACATCTAAACATTCCACCAGATAATCCCATTTAAAATTCTCTTTCCGACCAAGACGGCGGCGCCCACGTCCCCGCTTTTTCGGGGCAGCCCGGTGGCTCGGCACCCCAGGCCCATCAGAAGTCCTGCCCTTGGGGCTGCGTGATGCCCTTGGGGCTGCGTGATGCCCTTGGGGCTGCGTGATGCCCTCGGGGCTGCGTGATGCCCCTGGGCGCTCACGGTTGCTGGCGGCGCCGAAAACTCGGGAGCTCAAGGAGTTCCTCCCTGAGAAGGGAATGAGGATGGAGCTCTTCCACGGTGGCAGGGAAGGCGACTCCTCGGGCTTCACCGCCACGGCCATCGCACTTCGGGGGGTGGGGGGGGCACCTGCCGGCGCCGCTCGGCCTGTGTCCCGGGCAGCGAGCCTGCCGCAGAGCGATCGCACCGCTGGGAGGCGCCACGGTGCTCCCGGCCCGAGCTGCAAACCGGAGCGCGAGATGTGAGCCGCGCGCCCGGCGTCATCAGGCGCTGAAGACCCGGGGGGCGGCTAAGGAGCAGCCGCTCTTCACGGCTGGCAGACCTGGGCTGCCTCCTGGTGCTGGGCGACGCGGCCCGGGACCAGGCGCCGCAGCTGGTGGAGGCCTGGCGGCACGGGCGGCCGCTGGCCCACGGGCGTGCTGCCGAGCGGGCTCTGCCTCCCGACGGCTCAAGAGCCCGGGGGCGCGGTCTGGCTTACTGCTTGCGCCTGGGGCTCCGGGCCCTGCACTTCTCCCAGCCGCGCTGGACGTCAGGTCCCGCAGGGTGCACTGAGGAGCTGGGCCTCGTCGTACCCGGCTGGGAGGTCATCCGCAGGTTGCGCGGAAAGACGTCCTTGGAATCGCGCTCCACGAACTGCAGCTGGAGCGAACCTGGTGAAGTACGCGGGCCGCGCCGTTTGGCCAAGTAGAGCTCAGACGTTCCCGTTTGAATTCTGTCAGTTCTTTGCCGGGCCGCAAGATGAATCGGTAGAAGGGTACCCGAGCTCTTCGCTTTTCTTTTTCTTTTCTTTTCTTTTTTTTTTTTTTT
>NW_023270498.1:7221167-7269818 GCF_011800145.1 Mirounga leonina
TTTTTTTTTTTTTTTTTTTTTTTTTTTTTTTTTTTTTTAATTCATGAGAGACAGAGCGAGAGAGAAAAGCAGAGGGAGAAACAGGCTCCCAAAGAGCAGGGAGCCCGATGCGGGACTCGATCCCAGGACCCTGGGATCATGACCTGAGCTGAAGGCAGTCGCTCAACCGACTGAGCCACCCAGGCGCCCCGCTCTTCGCTTTTCTGCCCCTTCCAGGGATTGACCACATAATGCAGCTGCAGGTCAAAGAGAGAGAAAAGCGGGGTTCTCAGAAACGACTTGTGCTGCGAAAGTTAACAGAACTTGTTCACAGACAAGGACTGGATTCTGCTAAAAGGTGTACAGAAGCCCATTGCCTTAGTAACACAGATGCACTGGAGGTCATGTGTGATCAGGAGTTAAAATGGCTGTTTAAAGATTTATTTTCTTTATTACTTCTTGACCCTGGAACAAGCATCCTGGGTACAGGCTGCAAAGCAAATGCCATTCTAGGGTATTGGATGATAACACAGGCGAATCAGTGTAAATCACAGACAAGTAACAAATCCTGAGAGCATTTTATTTGTTGGGCAACATATTCTTTTATATGTATACATATTTTATTTATTTATTTGACAGAGAGAGAGAGAGAGAGCAGGAACACAAGCAGGGGGAGCAGGAGAGGGAAAAGCAGGCTTCCAGCCGAGCAGGGAGCCCGATCTGGGGCTCGATCCCAGGGTCCTGGGATCGAGTGCAAGAAGCCTGCTTCTCCCTCTCCCGTTCCCCCTGCTTGTGTTACTGCTCTCGCTATCTCTCTCCCTGTCAAATAAATAAATAAAATCTTAAAAAAAAAAAAAGTGACTTTTATTAATTGAAGTAGGAAAAAGGAATTGCTACACCATAAAATGGCTTCAGCTGTGATGAAATATCCTGATCGTTCAAACAAACTTATCCATCATTCATTCTTAAGATATAGGGAAGTTTGGCTCCAGAACTTAACACTGTTGCTTGCCCACATCAGAGCAACAGGGAATGGAGCATACTCTAGGCCTCCAGTGTGAGTAATTCCATTATTTATGTAGATTGTTTAATAAGTAGGGTGTTTGTGTCATGCGGGGGTATTTTATTTTCTGATCTGCAAACATTACGGACTACCATAGAAAAACATTATTTCCTGGGTTAGTCTCTTTTAAAAATAGTACTTCATGAAAAAACTATATGCTGCCGTTCGTATCCTACCTTTCTGGCTTTCATTTTTGGAGATGAGGAAGAACAATGAAAAAGAAATAGTGTAAGGAATTACGGATACTTTCATATCAGGTAGTGCATGCAGCTCACTGATCTCACCAGTGTTGTACTGTTCTAAAACCAGCAGCCCCTTTGTGTCCACATTACATTAGAAATATGAAATCTGGGGCCGCCTGGGTGGCTCAGTCGGATAAGCGGCAGCCTTTGGCTAGGGGCATGATCCCAGCGTCCTGGGATGGAACCTCATGCTGGGCTCCCTGCTCAGTGAGGAATCTGCTCTGCCCCTCTCCCCGCTTGTGCTCTCTCTGAAATAAATAAATAAAATCTTAAAAAAAAAAAAAAAGAAAAAAATTCTTTCTTCTCCAACAAATTCTTAACCTCATAGTATTAAAAATATGTAATGTGTGTAACATACAGAGTTATTTGATATGTTGCTTGGAAAATTGAATAGAAACTAAAGAAGCCATAAAGTCATTTCCTTATGTTCCATTTAAAACCAAAATAAATTGGAGATAAATAACTGGATCGGATTTATACATAAAGAAAACAGAAACCGTAAGTTATTAAATTTTTTATCTAAGATGTATATATTCTACCTAATGTAATAAAAGGGAGAGAACATTAAGACTGTGATTTATAGATTTTAATAAATAAAAAATTAAAATTGTATTTTTCAAAAGTATAAACAAATTTAAAAGGCAAGATATCTAATTTTGTGGATATTGAAAAACTAATACGAAAATTGATATGAATAAAAATAATCATAAAAAAGAAATTTAGAGGAATTACACACCACTTACTGATACTTATTTGAAGTTGAAAGTAGTTAAGACAGTGAGGTATTGGTACAGAATAGAGAAGTAGAAAAATGGAGTAAAATATAAATTTTAGGAATAATCTTTCATGTGCACTTTTGTTTTGTTGCCAGGTGGACTGGGGAGACCTGTGGGCCCAGAGGCCTCTACCCAACTCATGCCCGGACATCGCTGGAGGCCCTTAGTCTCATCTCCAGAAAAGAATTGGAGGATGGACCAGACAGTGGCTGAGTGGTGCAAGTAAAGAGTTTATCAAAGAGAGAGAGTACATTCTCGAGATGCGAGACTAGGCAAGCTCAAGGGACAGCTGAACCTGGAGTTTGGGTCTCTTATCTTTTATTGACAGTTGTTAACTGAAGGTGGAATACTTATTACTGGGGAGGGGATTTCTTTGGGAGCAGGCTTTCACACTTTTTCTTCCTTACTTGGTCAGGGTCTCTGGCTTTTTCTTGGGCGGTCCAGTTTGATCTGGCTTCTTATGGCTTCCTCTGTGAAATGCTGCCAAGGGCAGTTTGCTAGCTTTCCTAGTAACAGACCTTGACTTCCCCTCTGCTGGTCTCCAGGCATCCTGTTAAAGCCTAACTAACTGCCTACTCTAACACCTATGCCTAATCTATCAAATAACAACTACAAAAATATAGAGAGTATCACTGCCATACAATGAGAAAGGGTGGTCTTCTTAGTAAATATGCTGAACCAATTCTATATGCATAGGAAAATTAAAGGTGCATATTGACCCTTACTTCTCACCATACATGAAATCAATTTAAGGGGCACCAGGGTGGCTTAGTTGGTTAATTGTCTGCCTTCAGCTCAGGTCATTGTCCCAGGGTCCTGGGATCAAGCCCCGGAGAGGGCTCCCTGCTCCGCAGGAAGTCTGCTTTTCCCTCTCCCTCTGCCCATTCCTCTGCTCATGCTCTCTCACTCTCAAATAAATAAATAAATAAAATCTTTAAAAAAAGAAACCAATTTAAGATGGACCACAGAACTAAATGTGAAAGTTTCAAGGCACAAAGTTGAAGACATTTGTAATACATAACATTCTCAAAGAACCCATATTCAGAAGGTATAGCAACCTTTCCACATGACAAAGAATAAAGCAGATAATCTAACAGGAAAAGAAGAGATAGTCATGCATCTGATAAACATGCAAACATGCTCAATGACACTAGTCCCTCAAGGAAATGCAAAGACTATCTATCCATCTTAGAAAGCTAAAAATTTATAGTTACAAACCCAGTGTTGTGTGGATAAAGAGAAACTTCATTCGCTGCTGGCAGGGGTTTAAATTGATACAACTACCTTGAAAAACTGTTGTATAGCATCTACTAATGTTGAATATGCACATATACTCTTTAGTCCAGAAATCGCACTCCTGGACATAAGCCCTAAGAAAATGCATACACACATTCACCAGAAAACAGGTACAGAAATCAAAATAGCATCACTGTAACAACCATAAACTAGAAACAATTCTAGTGCATTCAAGATCCTTCCAATACCCACTCAACCAAGATGTCTATTTTTACATATCTACTTTGCCCACACAGAGCAGGAGGTTACGTGCCCCATCAAGCCCTTACAGCTTCGCCCCAAAACTTCCTTCACCCTTCCCTGGTCTTACTTCTTGTTACATAAACCACAAAGACTTGTTCTTTCAACATCTCATAAAAATTTAGTGAAATACATTTTGAGCAGTACCACATCTATTTAAACTCCTCTTTCTTTAGATGTAAGGCTTTATTCTACATTGCAGTACTGAAAGAAAATCTCACAGAGGGACCTTCTCATACAGATTCTTTGTAGTAGAAACAAACACACTTGCTTCGTGATTTCTCAAAGAGATACCTAGCTTATTGTTCACCAAGCCTTTGAAGAGACTGGAAGACCAGTCCACCAGTTCTTCTTTTTATAAATGGAGACAATGTAAGAGGACATCTTTTTTTTTTTTTTTTTTTTTTTTTTCTTGTAAACTTAATTTACAGGAGAAAGCAAATAACTATTATATATGCACTTTTAAGATTAAGAGTATATATTGCACATGGTTTTATGGAAATTATTTACTAATTCCTTGAGTTAATTTCATGCTCATAATTTACACATTTTTCTATTGAAATAGTTACCTATATGAGCTGTATGTACAATACATATCTAAAAAACATTTGTATAATACTGCAGATGTCTTCCCAATGAACCCTTTTGCTTCTGTTCATGTGTGATTATCTCTGCTCATTCTCTTAGTTTTACCTTGTCTATGTCATCCTATTTTAGTTATGAAGTAGTTTAGTTTAAATGCTTATTCATTGTACTATATAGGCGATGGTTTTGAAATTCTTGGTGACATTAACATAATGAGCAGACAAATCAGAGTAAGCTGGTATGTTTCTTACTGTTTAATAAGAAACATAATGAAAGAGAGAGAGCAAAACTAGGAAAGAAGAAAATAAAATCCTTTAGTTTGGATCCATCATTTAATCTGGAAATATGTCTCAACTCATTTTGTGTTACCTAACTGCATTAATCAGTATTTGTTGTTTTTCCATAGCATTAGCCCCAGAGAACTAATTGCAGCATTAATGGATATGGGGACTGGTAACTGGGTAGTTTCATTCACCAGATACCATCTGTGGTAGCGAATTGCAAGGGAAGGTGAGCAGGGAAATTGGAAGAGGGCAAGGACGGCAATGCCTGTCGTCTCTGCCCTGTGCCACAGTCCAATCTAAGAGGCATGGGGAATCTGCAGAGTTTAGTGCTAGTGAGCATGACCAGATGTGATCCCCTCAGATGGCACCCATGCCCGGCTGGCTAATTGCCTTGACCCAGGTCATGATGTGAATTAGAGCTAGAATTGCTCTAATTTCTAACCCCACCATCAATGGGCTTTTAAAACTTCTGTGTGTGTTTGTTTCCACAAGATCACTTTAAAAGTAGTTCAACTGTCCCGGGAGGAAAAAAAATGAGAAATTCAAGTAACTATCACAGATCCTCTATTGTTCTTAAGACGAAATTACTCTATTATCCCCTGCAAAACAGCACAGAAATTTTCAAGTGTTAGATTACATAAATTGCCTATTTTTGCAGTCATTTTGTATTTCTTCATTGCCGCTCTATTTACAGGTATTTAATTGAATAAAGCAAGTATTAAATAATATTTAGACTGGAGTTCTGACAAAATAATAACGATGAAAAGACACTTCTTATCAGCATCTTAAAGATCATATAATTGAAATATTTGGTATCAGATTTCCACCCTTTGTGTAAAGAAAAATTAGTATTTTATAAATTAGATTATTACTTTACTATCCTCCAATTTGTACTCCTTACCCCTGGATGGCAAAATCTCTGGAATAATACAATCATACAATAAAAATCTACGGTTTCAAAAAAAAATTAATTTCTCATGATTTTCAATAGCTAAGTTCTGCCAAGAGCAATGACAACAAAATGCTCTAATCACTGCCCTCTCAGGCTGAGGTCACACAACACCTGGAAACACATCCGTAGTTCCAAAGCCATACTTTCAGCTTTTTCTTGGTTTCATGATCTACTTTGTTCCACACTTTTTTCTGAAACCTAACATCGCTGAATTTCGTCCTGAATTCAAACTCTCCTACCTCCTAACTGGGATAAAATGAGGCATTTTGAAATCTGTCTATAAAACAGGCCAAGTGAACCACGTTAACCTTAACAAATAAAGCTGCCAGCTATTTTTACCAGCGAAATGGGTTTATTCAGGACTACCAGACGAGTCCAATCTGGGACGAGCGAGCGACAGCAAAACCGCGGGCAAGTCCACAGAACCAAGGCGAGAGTAAAAGGGGAGTTTTGAAAGGCAGGTGTAAACAAAAGGTCCAGGGGAGTAAACCAGAAGTTTGGGTTATAGCGGCTTCTCATTGGCTGAGCCGTGACTGTCTCTCATTGGCTGGTCTGTTACCAGGGCAAAGAGAAAGCTTTCTTCTTCCCGCTGGGATAATAAGGTAGTATGGATTTGCAAGGTGGGTGTCTTCCTATTGACAAGTGGTAGAGAGTGGGACCTCGCCCTGCTGGCTTCCCAACTTTATTCCAAATGAGGTTTCTTTTTATTAATTTTCAAAAGTGCAAGTGAGAAAGAAGGAGATATAGGCCTGAAATCACCACCTGGCTGCTGGTGGTATGAAATGAGCTAGATGCATGTGTCCTCATGCTCAGAGTCTAGCCATCCAAACTTGTCCAGACAGGGCCACTGATTCCTTTCACGCTTTTGTACGCTGAAAGGGCTTCAAGCATTCACACGCAGGAGAAAGAGAAGGGCACATTCTTTCACTCAGAGAATGGGCACTTACTGGATAGATATTTTTGTTTTTTAAGACAGCTTGCAGATCACAGTGGAGCTAGTGTTTGAGATCTGGAGCCTACCTCCCTGGGATGAAGCCTCCTTTCACTTTCCATGACTTGCTATGTGGTGTGCTCATCTGTGAAATGGGGATAAAAAATAGGACCCGGATCTGCAGAGATGGTCCTGGATTGTTCTGTGAAGGCCCTGTTGATTGTTGCGTCTGAGCAGAGAGTGGAATGTGGAAGGAGCTGCATGGCGGGTGCCAGGGCCCTATAGCAGCTACGATGAGAAAAGGTACAAAGTACAAACCAGAAAAGCTTCCAACACCTCCCTTATTATACGTAAGAAAAGGAACCGAAACCTAGATAGATTGATTAACTTTGTATTAGCCAAGTGAGAGCGGATTAGGATGTTGGTTTACCAATCAAAATCCTCTCACTGATAGAGTGGTGATTTATTATTTCACTATATATAGACTAGCATCTTTTGTCCCAGACTGGATTGGAATATTCCTAGGTATGTGTAATGTTGGGCCAAACTTTCAAACCATAGTAAATACCTGATATATCTTCCTGAAGTGCCCATTGCATTCCTGGTAAATTACAATATTAAAACAAACAGTTCTATGAAAGGATCGTAGATGATTGCTGGCACATTTAAGATAAGTCAAAAGTCTTGAAAGCTGTTTTTCTCTTGAGAATGCCAGCATATATTTTAAAATTACTCTCTGCCTTATTAACAGAAGTTTCAGTTGTTTTTCTACTCAAACATGTATGAGCTATGATTCTGGGTTCTAGCTCTTTAAACACTGTATGCACCAACATTTTATATCTCTCAAGGTATCCACCTAGATTCCTCTTTTTTTTTTTTTTTCCTTCTACCTTTTTGGTCATTTATCTGAGCCATCCTTCCCTTCCCTACTCTTCTTTTTCTCTCTCCCCCACCAACACACACACACACCCGTCTCTCTCCTTTTAAACTTTCCACTGAGTATTTCTCACATTTCACTCCTTACTTCATCATTGCCCAGAAGGAAAGTCAACATATTTATCAGATGGTACTATGACTTCGTGTTAAGACTTCACACTTGATGAGTTCCTGAAGTTTTATAGAGATTTGGGCTGTGGTGGGTCAAGATTAAAGGATTGCTCTGGAAACCTGTTAGTCCCCTTCCAGGCATCAATATATAATTCCTCCTATATTCCTTGCTCCTAGTCCAGCTACTACCCGCAGAATATTCGGTCTTTTGATTTCAGGTATGTTGTGTGAGAGACACCTTCACATTGCCCCTGTGAATACCTGTAGTGACAACCCAGCTTGGGAAAGGTTTAATTTCCCTCATCCTTTCTTCTCAATAGTTTTATAGGAATTCATTACCTTGTGACCCTAAACCGAGTTGGCATAGAAACACTTCTTTCAGACTAATTCAGTAAGGCAACGAACCACATAATTTTATTCTTGACTGTTCTGCTAATGTAGAGATTGTAGAAATCAGGAGATAGATGTGCAAATCACAGGACTGGACCTGGGTCAATCTTCTTTGTGGAAGCTGATTTACTCAGCCCAAAGCAAAATCATCTGTGCTATGATATAATTGCATTGAGATAGAGAAAAAAAAAATGTTTAAGCCTTTTTAAGATTTCTGGTGTGTATTCTTTTCATTTCACAGTTTTTTCATCCCACAGACTGCTTAACAGGTTGCATTGAGCCACATGGGGGGGACCCCAGGAGGATGAACAAAAAAAGCCATATATATTACACTGGAACACTGAGAAACCTTACCGCATTTTGGTGAGGAAAAGAAGAGTATATATAATTCACTGAAACAGTAGAAAACGACATTTGTTTTTAACTAAAGCCTATTTCGTGCAAAAGCAAACACCATCAAAATGGTACATTTCTTGAATTATTCAAATTAGAATATAAAAGCAATATATTCAATTGCAATTTTTATTGTTATTCAGTTACAAATCCTGAAAATGTTTATCTGTTATACAAGTAGAAAACCTCTTAACATTTAACAGCCACTGGGATAATATAATTACATTTATAAATCTACAGTCAATATTTTGCTTAATCCCCTTCTCCTGTAGACAAAACTCTGAATTTTGATGTTGAAATACTTTAAATATAAAATGGGATATGCTCTGATTCACTAAAGAATGACATCTGCTTGGATACACACAGTCTACAGGTTGATTCAGAGAAAATACATCTGAATGAACAGGGGAAATACGGAGGGAGAACTTCCTAACTGGAACAGACTGTTTTCCTAAAGGGCTGTGCTGAAAAGGGAGACACCCAGCTGCTGATGGGATCATGTAGATTCTGAGTTTGCAAAAAAAAAAAAAAAAAAAAGGTGTTATTGATCCCACCTTTGTTTCTGCTGGCAATCCCTGAGTGGTTTTTGTTTGCTTGTTTTTTGTTTTTTGTTTTTTGTTTTTTTTTGTCACGCTGCTATAGATTTTAATGGTAATTTCCTATTGAGTAAATTCCTCCTTACTGATGCTGCAGATGCAGGAAATGTTATCTTCTGAGGAGAAATTCTGGCAACGTGTGTGTCCATTTGTGTCAAAAAGGGAAGGAATTCAAGGAAGATTCTACAGGCAGCCAAAGATTAAATGCTTTGCATCTCTCAATACTTCAGAAAATGCCGGCACTTGATTCTTTTCCATATAGTTTGTATAGACTCTTATTCCATTAACTGACTTCCTTAATCAGCGTTCTAGAAATTTAGCCTATTTCTCTTGGTCAGAGATGCTTAAGACCCAAACCCGAAGCATAAAAACAAACAAACAAAAAATGTAAATATCATCTTTTCATTGGTTTTACATTATTTCCTTTGTCATGTTTCATTCAGAAATATTGGAGCGAGAGCATAAGCATACATGATCAATGTTGTCTTTCCTTTGAAATGGCCCTTTTCACAGGAAGCAGGGGGACCGCAGGAGGATGAACAAAAAAAGCCTATGATTGATTCCAATTAATTTTGTCATTGATTTATTTTGTCACTATGTATTTAGCAAATATGGATGAAACTGCCTAAAGGAAATAAATGTTGCCAGAAGGCAGGAGATTAGCAGGCCCAGGAGCATTAATATTCTTTTCCATTTGTCATTTTAGAATGCACATGGAGGAGGTTGTGGGGAAATTTAATGAGTTAAAAGTGGAAAGACATGAAGGAAATTAGTTCTGAAAATAGAAGTCATTAACCCTTCATTGTCTGTTTATAGAAATACTCAAAATCAGCCCAAACCAACAAATCATCCTAACTCTGCTTTGCATGTTAATTTTAGCATCATTTTCTTCATTCACCAGAAATTAATCAAGTACCTATTATGTTCCAGACCCAAGGATAGGGATGCAGAATATACAGAAACTAAAGATATAATTTTATTAGTCTCATACTTAAGCAAAAAGGATTTTGACTACAAACTATGAGCAACAAGCTTATTTTGCTTAGGGCCACAATGGGAACAGCAATGCGTCTGTACTTTAATTAGGCAATAGAAATCCATGAGGCTGCCTTCATTTGACTTTCAGCTGTTCGTTTTGCATCAGTAAAATCCATAGACTCTGAAGGAGAGCTCAACTATAATTAAAAGTGTTATTGAACTAAACACAATTACCAGTGTTTACCTCATTATATAATGCTGTTGGCACCAGAAGCAGAGTTCAAACTAAGCTTTCTTTCTTGCATTCTTGTTAGACATGGTTTAAGAAATGTCTAATTCAATTTAGTAATGATAAGTAACAAAATCAAGTTTGGAAAAATTGCTGACATGTGGATCCAGGCACCAGGACTGAATCACTGTTTATGCTCCATGCCAAGTTCCCTGGAAACCAGGAAAAACTAAGTTCAACACTGAAACATGAAATATTCCTAGATAATTTTTTTTCAGTTTTTATTTTAATTACAGTAAATTAACATACAGTGTTATATTAATTTCAGGCGTACAATGTAGTGATTCAACACTTCCATATATTACTCAGTGCTCAATCCCCATCACCTATTTCAACCAACCCCCCACCCACGGCCCCTCTGGTATCCATCAGTTTGTACTCTTACAATTAGGAGTCTGTTGCTTGATTTGTCTCTCTTTCTTTTCTTTCCCCTTTGCTTGTTTGTTTGTTTCTTAAATTCCACATATAAGTGAAATCATATGGGTATGTGTCTTTCTCTGACTGACTTATTGCACTTAACATAACACTCTGTAGCTCCATCCATGTCATTGCAAATGGCAAGATTTCATTCTTTTTTTGGCTGAAAAGTATTCCATATATATATATATATATATATATATATATATATATATATATATATATATATATTTATATAGATAGGATATAGATGATAGATAGATAGATAGATAGATAGATAGATAGATAGATAGATACCACATCTTCTTTATTCATTCATCAATCAATGGACATCTGGGCAGCTTCCATAATTTGGCTATTGTAGATAATGCTGCAATAAACATAGGGATGCATTTATTGCTTTGAATTAGTGTTTTTGTATCTTTGAGTAAATACCCAGTAGTGCAATTGCTGAATCATAGGGTAGCTCTATTTGTAACTTTTTGAGGAAACTCGATACTGTTTTCCAGAGTGGCTACACCAGTTTGCATTGCCACCAACAGTGCAAGGGGTTCCCCTTTCTCCTCATCCTCACCAATACCTATTGTTTCTTGTGTTACTGATTTTAGCCCTTCTGACAGATGTGAGGTGATGTTTCATGGTAGTTTTGATTTATATTTCCCTGATGATCAGTGATGTTGAGCAATTTTCCATGTGTCTATTGACCATCTGTATGTCTTCTTCGGAAAAATGTCTGTTCATATCTTCTTGCCATTTTTAACTGGATTACTTGTTTTTTGTGTGTTGAGTTTTAAAAGTTTTTATGTATCTTGGATACTAACCCTTTATCAGATGTCATTTTCAAATATCTTTTCCATTCCATAGATTGCCTTTTACTTTTGTTGTTTTCCTGCACTGTGCAGAAGCTTTTTTATTTTGATGTAGTATTTAATAGTTTATTTTTCCTTTTGTTTCCCTTGCATCAGAAGAACTACCAAAAAAAAAAAAAAAAAGTTGTTATGGTTGATGTCAGAGAAGTTACTGCCTGTGTTCTCCTCTAGGATTTTTATGGTTTCACATCTCACATTTAGATGTTTCATCCATTTTGAATTAATTTTTGCATATGGTGTAAGAAAGTGGTCCAGTTTCATTCTTTTGCATGTTGCTGTCCAGTTTTCCCAATATTATTTGTTGAAAAGACTGTCTTTTCTCCATTGGATATTCTTTCCAGCTTGTTAAAGATTAATTGACCATATACTCGTGGGTTTATTTCTGGGTTTTCTATTCTGGTCTATTGATCTATGTGTCTATTTTTGTTCCAGTACCATACTGTTTTGGTTACTCTGGCTTTGTAATATAATTTGAAGTCCAGAATTGTTATGCCTCCAGCTTTTCTTTTGCTTTTCAAGATTGCTTTGACTATTTGGGGTCTTTTGCGGTTCCATACAAATTTTAGGGTTGTTTGTTCTAGTTCTGTGAAAAATGCTGGTGGTATTTTGATAGGGATTGCATTAAATGTGTAGATTGCTTTAGGTAGTATAGACATTTTAACATTATCTGTTTTTCCAATCCATGAGCATGGGATATCTTTCCATATCTTTTTGTCATCTTCAGTTTTTTTCAGCAGAGTTTTATCATTTTCAGAGTCCAAGTCTTTCAACTCTTTCATAAGGTTTATTCTAGGTATGTTATTGGTTTTGGTGCAATATTAAATGGGATTGTTTTCTTAATTCCTCTTTCTGCTGCTTCATTATTGTATAGAAATGCGACAGATTTCTGTACATTGGTATTGTATCCTGTGACTTTACTGAATTCATTTATCAGTTCTAGCAGTTTTTTTGGTGGAATCTTTTGAGTTTTCTATATATAGTATCATTTCATCTGCAAATAGTGAAAGTTTTACTTCCTTTTTACTAATTTGAATTCCTTTTATTTCTTTTTGTTTTTTGATTTCTCTGGCTAGGGCTTCCACTACTATGTTGAATATAAGTGGTGAAGAGTGGACATCCTTATCTTGTTCCTAATCTTAGGGAAAAAGTTCTCAGTTTTCCCCATTAAGAATGATGTTAGTTGTGGGTTTTTTATAAGTGGCCTTTATTTGTTGAGGTATGGTCCCTCTAAACCTACTTTGTTGAGGGCTTTTATCATGAATGGATGTAGTACTTAGCCAAATGCTTTTTCTGCATCTATTGAGATGATCATATGGTTTTTATCCTTTCTCTTATTGATGTGCTATATCATGTTGATTGATTTATAAATATCGAACCACCTTGCAATCTAGTAATAAATCCCACTTGAGTTTGGTGAATGATTTTTATTGTTGAATTTGGTTTGCTAGCATTTTGTTGAGAATTTTTGTTTCTCTGTTCATCAGGGATATCAGCCTTTTATAGTGGTGTCTTACCTGGTTTTCGTATCAGGGCCTCAGAGATGAATTTGGATTTTTTTTTCTGTTTCTATTTTTTTGGAATAGTTTGAGAAGAATAGGTATTAACACTTCTTTAAATGTTTGGTAGTGTTTGCCTGTGAAGCCTTCTTGTCCTGGATTTTGTTTGTTGGGAGTTCTTTAATTACTAATTCAATTTCTTTGCTGGTAATTGGTTTGTTCAAATTTTATATTTCTTCCTGTTTCAGTTTTGGTAGTTTATATAATTTGTGTTTCTAGGAATTTATCCATTTCTTCTAGGTTGTCCAATTGGTTGGCATATAGTTTTTCATAATATTATCTTATTATAATTGTTTGTATTTCTGTGGTGCTGGCTGTTATTTAGCTTCTCTCATTTGTGAGTTTATTTATTTAAGTCTTTTCTCTTTTTTCTTGATATGTCTGGCTAGAGACATCAATTTTGTTTATCTCTTCTCAATTCATTGATCTGTTCTATTGTTTTCTGTTTGTTTCTATATCATTTATTTCTGTTCTAATCTTTATTATTTCCTTCCCTCTGGTAGTTTTCAGTTTTGTTTGTTGTGCTTTTCAAGCTCCTTTAGGTGTAAAGCTGGATTGTTTATTTGAAATTTTTTTTTGCTTCTTGAGGTAGGCCTGTATTGCTATAAACTTCCTTCTTAGAACTGCTTTTGCTGCATCCCAAAGGTTTTGGACTGTTGTGTTTTCATTTTCATTTGTTTCCATAATTGTTTTTTTATTTCTTCTTTTATTTCCTGGTTGACCTGTTCATTGTTTAGTGACATGTTATTTAATCTCCATGTATTTGTGGTCTTTCCAGATTTATTCTTGGGGGTTACTTCTAACTTCATAGCATTTTGATCAGAAAAGTTTCATAGTACATTGTCAATCTTGAATTTATTGAGGCTTGTTTTGGGGCCTCATACATGATTTATTCTGGAGAATGTTTCAATGCACTCAGAAAGTGTTTCTGCTGTTTTAGGATGAAATATTCTAAATATGTCTATTAAATTTATCTGTTCCAGTGTGTCATTGTTTCCTTGTTGATTTTCTGTTTAGTTGATCTGTCCATTGATGTACGTGGAGTGTTAAGGTCCCCTACTATTATTACATTATTATCAATTAGTTCCTTTATGCTTGTTCTGTTTTTTATATTTGGGTGCTCCCATATTGAGTACATAAATATTTACAATTGTTATATCCTCTTGTAGGATTGTCCCCTTTATGATTATATAGTCTCCTCCTTTGCTTTTGTTACAGTCTTTGTTTAAAGTCCATTTTGTCTTAAAAAGTAAATAAATAAAATCTATTATGTCTGATATAAGAATTACTACTTCAGATTTCTTTTGGCATCCATTTACATGATAGATGTTTCTCCATTGCCTCACTTTCTTTTTTTTTTTTTAAGATTATTTTATTTACTTATTTGACAGAGAGAGACACAGCAAGAGAGGGAACACAAGCAGGGGGAGTGGGAGAGGGAGAAACAGGCTTCCCACGGAACAGGGATCCCGATGCAGGGCTCGATCCCAGGACCATGGGATCATGACCCCAGCCGACAGCAGACGCTTAACAACTGAGCCATCCAGGCTCCCCTCCATTGCCGCACTTTCAATCTCAGGTGTCTTAGGTTTAAAATGAATCCTTTATAAGCAGCATATAGATGCATCTTATTTATTTATTTTTTTAGCTATTCTTCTCACCCTATGTCTGTTCATTGGAGCCTTTAGTTCATTCACATTCAAAGTAATTTTTGATAGATACATATTTATTGTGATTTTATTACTTGTTTTTTGGTTGTTTCTGAAGTTTTTCTCTGATACTTTCTTGTTTTCTTTTGTGGTTTGCTGCTCTTCCTTATTGATGTATTTGAGTTTTTTTCTCTTTATTCTTTGCATATTTATTAGTGGTTCCTGATTTGTGGTTACCATTAAGTTTGTATAATAACATCATTTGCATATAGTGAACTATATCAAGTTGATGGTCATTTAGCTTTGAACCCATTCTTTACTCCTCTCCTGCCCACATTTTAGGTAGATGTTGTCATATGTCCTTTTATTTTGTGAATTATTTTGTGAATTCTTTGATTGATTTTTTATAGAAATATTCATTTTTATTGTTTTTGTGTTTCATACTTTGATACTGTCACTTTTGGTCTTTCCTTTCCACTCAAAGAGTCCCCTTTACTATTTCTTGTATGATTGGTTTAGTGATCATGAACTTTGCTTTTTTTTGGTCTGGGAAACTCTTTATCTCTCCTTCTTTTTTTGTTTTATTTTCTCTTTCTTTCTCTCCTTCTATTTTGAGTGATAGCCTTACTGGGTAGATTATTCTTAGCTGCAGATTTTTCCCATTCAGCACTTTGGATATACCATGCCACTCCCTTCTGGCATGAAAAGTTTCTACTGAAAAATTCTCTGCAAGGGCTTATGGGGTTTTCCTTGTATGTTACTGTCATCTTTTCTCTTGCTGCTTTGACTTTTTTCTTTATTACTATATTTTGCCAATTTAATTACAATGTCTTGGTATGAATCTGCTTTTGTTGATTTTGTTGGAAGTTCTCTGTGCCTCCTGGATCTGGATATCTATTACCTTCCCCAGATTAGGGGGTTTTTAGCTATCATTTCTTCAAATAAATTCTCTATCCCTTTTCTCTCTTTTCTTCTTTTGGAACTCCTGTAATATGAATGTTATTTCCTTTGATGGAGTCACTGAGTTCCCCAAGTCTAATTTCATTTTGCATAATTCTTTTTTACCTCTTTTGTTCAGCTTGATTACTTTCCATTACTCTGTCTTCTAGGTCATTAATTTGTTCCTCTGCTTCTAGCCTGCTGTTCATTTCATCAGGGGTGTTTCTCATTTCATTTATTGAATCCTTTATCTCTGCTATGTTATCCCTTATCTCTGTGTTAAGGGTCTCACTGATGTCTTCCACTCTTTTCTCAAGTCCAGTGGGTATCCTTATGATCATTGCCTTAAATACTCCATCAAGCATGTTACTTATATCTGTTCCACTTCAACCTCTGGCTGTGGCCTTGTCCTGTTCTTTCATTTGGGACAAATTTATGTTTTCTCATTTTGTGTAAGTCTCAGTGCTTTTTTCTGTGTGTTAGGAAAGCCAGCTATTTTTCCTGTATTTGAAGGTAATGGCCTTAAGGTCCTGTAGCACCCTGCGTGTAGTGACTCCTGGTCTTCAGGGCCTGGTGCTTCAAGAAGTGTCTCCAATGTGTGCTGTGTGCACTCTGCTTTTGCATCCTGGTCACTTTATCCTTCAAGCCAGGCATCTGCAGAGGCTCTTTTTGTCTGTTGGGGGCAGTGTTAGATCCCTGGCCTGAATGTGGTGTGTTTTAATTATGTGTGCTCTGGTCTGCTTGTATAATGAGACCTTCACCACCAATGTGAGAACTGAGGCTCTGCAAGACTCCTGGGTCAGGAGATGCAATGTTGGCAGGGGATTTGGCCAGTCTTCTGTGGGAGGGGGTCTGCCATGTTGGGACTGGGGCAGGTGTGACTGGGAAGGATGGTTCTACCAGAGTGTTCAGGAGCAGGGCTTGGTGTAAACAAGTTAGATAGCAAGTGTTGGCACTGCTCTGGTTCCTGCAGGTGTGTCTGTGTTTATTCTGAGCAGTGGGGGAATGAAATGGCACCTGCCAGTTCCTTTGTTCTCATGGAGGTATCTCCTTGAATGCTGCCTTCTCAGTGTGTGCACCAGGCACTCTTCAGATCACTGTTTCCACACTGTATGTCCATGGGCTGTTTTCCTTGCCTTCTCTCCCATAGCAGCTGCCCCAATGCCTGTGGGCTCTCCCTGAGACAAGCCCCCTGTCCTTTACAGCTCCAGGCTTTAAGCCCTGCTGGTTGCAAGAACTGATGAAAATCAGCCCTTCTCACTAATCTGTCTCTTACTCTTCTCCATGAATCACAGCTCCCTCCCTAGGGATGGAGGATGCAGCAACCATGATCTCTTTCTCTCCCAAGCCACGTCTCTGCCCTTCTTACCTTCTTTGATGTGGCCTCTTCTCTACCTTTTGTTGTGGAGTTTGTTCTGCCAGTCTTCAGATTATTTTCTGGGGGTATTTAGGATGAATTGATAGTTATCTAGTTGTATTCATGGGGTGGGGCAAACCTAGGGTCCTCATACAGTGCCATCTCCCCCCTTAGGGGTTTTTACTCTTGAAGGCTTACATTTGCACTGCAATTTTCCTATGAAAAACAAAGAGATTTATCACTAATAGTAAAGTAAGGCCAGTAATACAAGTCCCTCATTTTGTTAGTATAATTACAAGTAATTTTGTCAAAAGGTAAATGTCTGAATAAAATGAACATGACACAAAAGATAGGGTTGCTTATTTTTCTTAATCAAATTAAATAAAATTGTAATGTTGTATTTAACATATCGGGTATCACATATTTTGAATGGGAACAGGAAAGCATTTAGTAAGGATGGAATAATCATATTCTGATTAAGAACTTTTTGGATTATTAGAAAAAAGTATAATAAAATTTGTGTATAAATTAAGTTCATTTTATTAGGACATCTTCCATATTCTTCTTCTTTTTATTTTTTTTTTTTTATTTGAGAGAGAGAAAGAGATAGAGAGCATGAGAGGAGGGAGGTTCAGAGAGAGAAGCAGACTCCCTGCCGAGCAGGGAGCCCGATGCGGGACTCGATCCCGGGACTCCAGGATCATGACCTGAGCCGAAGGCAGTCGCTTAACCAACTGAGCCACCCAGGCACCCTCTTCCATAATCTTCTAAAGATAAGTCTGTTGTACTAAACTGCACAGATTTATTTTTTATTCATTCAGACTATAAAAAAACATAATAATAATTGGAAAGCTGGTTCAAATCTAACAAATGTCTAAAAATGAGGAAAGTGCATTTTCCCCCTATCTTCCAAACTCTTTGATTACTCAGAAGTTAAATGTGATGACCAGACCACTTGCATAGTGTTGCATTTCTCTACCTGTGGCAGCCCACCTGGAATCCTGGAATGCCCAACACCCTCCCCACCACATGCCAGGTCTTTACTACATTCAGCTGTAAAAGTGTCTCCTCTTTAATGAATATTTTCTCTTCTTAACAATGGTCATCTTAATCATTCCTTCCTTCAGACTATTTTTTACTTACTTTTATAATTTCACCTGTAGAAATTTAATTCAATATTATTATTGTTATTAATTATTATTATTATTATTATTCTGTCTTCCACTAAGTTGTAAAACCCTTGAGTTCCAAGAGTATGCATTTTCTTTGTACTGTGGCACCTAGTGTCTTCGGGCATATAGCTTAATAAATTTTCAGTGAATGAATAATGAGGCGGTATAAAGCTAGGATTATTAAATTATAATTAATTTATTAAATACTAAGTTTAAGGGTGGCATTTAAAACTTAAAATTTGGGGTGCCTGGGTGGTTCAGTTGGTTGGGCGACTGCCTTCGGCTCAGGTCATGATCCTGGAGTCCCGGGATCGAGTCCCACATCGGGCTCCCTGTTCAGCAGGGAGTCTGCTTCTCCCTCTCACCCTCCCCCCTCTCATGCTCTCTCTATCTCATTCTCTCTCTCAAATAAATAAATAAAATCTTAAAAAAAAAAAAAAATAAAATAAAATAAAAACTTAAAATTTCTTGGGCAGACCAAGGCAGCTGAGTATTGAGGTGAAATTGTTATATAATATTGCACATAAGTCTCCCTCTAGCCTCAAAGTAAGCAAACAAATAAAAAAAGTGATAAGGAAAGAATAAGTTTTGCTGTGCGTCTGTAAATTTCCACACTGTGCATTGAAATATTACTTGAGACTTTTTAAAAAACACTATGAAAATAGCTGTTTCTTCAAGATCTGCTTCAGTTTCAATAGCTCAGTCATTATAATTCCTACCCCTATAAGATGCGACCTGGGGGTACTTTTCATTTTAGGGAATTAGAAATGATCTTGGGAGATGCCAGTGTCTCAGGTTGTAAGGTAGATTTCTGTACTCAATAGACATTAGGTTCCTGTACAATATTATGACTTCACCCAAATTCATATATTCTCTGATCTCTCACTTTCTTCATCTAACAAACATTAAAAGTTATATTTATTTTATTTTTTACTTTTCTTACTTTAATTTAGCTCTATGTGGAAGGTTTCTCCTTCCTAACATTCTTGGTTCCCGCAATATGAAATTTCATATGTTTATCTTAAATTGGCTCCTGCATCTTATAATTTTCATGCATGGCCTAAATATTTGTGTTTCTAAGGTTCTGCCTCTGAATTAATTTTCGTCAATCTCTATCCTAATAATTGTCAAATCTGTACTAAAGCCTAGATATTGCTCTGGATCTTTAGCCTCCAAAACCTGGTATTCAGAAAAGAATGTACTCTCATCCTCCTCATGAAACTGTCCCCGCCTATATGCTTAATTTTGGTCATTGGAACTGTTATTTCTGCAATTATGATAAATCTTTTGTAACTCTCCCTTCTCTTCCCGGAAACCTACATATGAATTGTCTCTAAATTTGATCAGTGTTTTCATCCTTTCTTGCCTGAATCATTTCAGTAGCATCCTCACTGTTATCTCTGCCCCCATGTCCTGCTTCACAAGGTCAAGCTCTGAACCTATCTACAACCCCAATCTGCCCATGCTTCTTCAGTGCCAGGAATCTCAAGAACAGATCTCATGTGATTCCTTAAACAATCACCTCTTGCTTGAATCAGCCATCTATCTTCAGGGTTGCTCCTCCTAAGACATACTTTCTCCTTGTCTTCTTTTCTTTCCCTCAATGTTCATCTCAGTTGTTTCCTCCTCAAAAACTCATTCCCAGCACCTCCTACAAAACTGTGTATATCTTTTTCTCCAATATTAATGCATCATAATCTCTCCACTTAACTTGGGGTTCCCTGAGGGTATAAAAGGCATGGTTATCTCTCTCAAGATTAGTGCTGGACACACTTTCTTGCACAGAGTAGGCACTTAATCAATTTGTGCAATATGAATAAATGCCCATGCCCACACAAACACAGTTATGTAATTTAAATACTTTTACTCAACAACTAGCAACCATTATGTATCTATCAGTCTTCTAGGTGCTGGCAAAGTAGTAATGGAAAAAATAGACAACAATCCCTGCTCTCGTGGTACTTACATAAAAATGAAATTCAAAAGTGATATATATAATGCTTACAATATATATGATTAATGTAATTGTAAGTTATAAGATATCTCTAGGTATTTTAGAAAGAGCAACTGAGTATTGATGATTCCATTAATAATTATATGTATATATTAATTTAAGGATCATACCTGTGGTCATGTTCTATAAGTATTTAAAATAAATAGGTATGTTAGAAAGTTATTCCCATCCTGTGGGATTGCTTTAGGGCTTGTGCTATTGGTGCTGACTCCAGAATACAGTTTAATAGTCCTTTGAATCAAAACCTGATTTATACATGGAAATTGTTAATCATCTGATATAAGTCTCTATGGAATGTAAGCATATGAAATTCATGGTTTGGATACTCCATGGATTTTTTAAGATTTTGCAAGCTGTTTCAATGTCATTGGACATTATTAATAAGAACTGAACAGTCCTTCATGCATGACTATAATTTGCTTCATGTGCAGGTAAATCATACTCTTGAATATGTTAGGCCAGAAATCAAAATGGATTTGAGTTCCCTGTGTTCCCAAAAGAACCAATATTTCTTCAGACATTTCATCATTTTCTGTGCCTTTGATTCATCTCACCATTTGTTTATCCTTCCAACCACAGTTACTAAATATCTTCTAGATGGCTGTCCCTGTGCTAATTGCCTACATGATAAAGAAAACAAAAGAGTTTATGAACAAAAGAAGAAATTAAACAAATTCACAAGATTGAGTTGACTATAGAGTAGGTGGATAGCTATACATTGAGATAAGATCTGTAGAGCATAAACAGAATTCTTATCAGTTTAGGGGGGTGTTTCAGGGGAGGTTTCATTAAGTGACATGAACTAAGATATTAAAGATTTATTGAGTAATAAGAATGGTATTGTTAGAAAAGAGGAAGAAGTATAAATAACATTTATTTACGGACAGAGAAAGCAACTGGCAGAGTGCACATGTTACTTTTAAGGAACAAAAAAGAGACACACATACATATATTGAGTTAAGCTGAAGATATAGTCTGGCTAGAGCATACAGAACCTGAAGCCTACTATGCATCACTTTGACCTTAATCAAATGATAAACCACCAAAGGTCCTAAAAAATATGGTGATATGTGTGTTGCTTAAAGCTCACTCTCACTTTAAGTAAATTAAAAGAACAAAAGGGACACAGCTGAAAGACAGTTGAAAGATCATTGCAGTATTCCAGGCTGGAGATAAGAGCCCTTTGGACAAGGATGGCATCATTAGATATGGAAGGAAGTAAATATACTTAGGAAAATGTCGTAGATAAAATCTGGAGAACTCGCTTAAATATGGGGATAGCAAGTGAGGGAGAGAGATAGATAACTCCTAGAGATTTGCTTCAAACAACGGATAGATGATGGCACCATTCACTGAGATAAGAATCATTGCCTAACATCTAGATTTGGGTCAAAAATCATGGCTTTTTTTATAGACATGTTCATTTTCATATTATTGAATAAACAATCAGTAATATGTATTGGTAGCACAGAAAACTCTGCTGGAGATACAAATTTTGGTGTCATGTGTGTAAAGTTGTATATATGTGTGTATATGAAAAACATATGTTTTTTGAAGCATGCTAATTGGATTTAGGACTAAACAATGTTACTTTGCTAAAATGCAAATCCGTGTGCAAAGATAATTCCCAAAATCTTGGTCTCAGTGGTAACCAATGGAGCTAACAAACCAGTAACTTGAGGAAATGGCACAAGAAATCTTTTGGGGTACATTAAAAATGTGCATAAACCATATTTTCAGTTGATGCTTCACTGCTCAAAAATGCCATCTGTTCTGCAAAACCTGTGATATAAAATCATAACCCTTTAGACTGTCAGTGAAAGCCCTGTACAGCCTGGTGCTGGCTGAATTCCAATAATGTTGAGCACTACCTAATGCTCCTTCTCAGGTCTTGACACAATTCATATTACCTCCTTTCTCTTTACCACACCAAGTCTCTGGCTTTAGTGTCTTTCTTATTCCTCTCCATCAAAAGAAAGGCTGAATATTTTTTTTTTCAAGATTTTATTTATTTGACAGAGAGAGACAGAGTAAGAGAGGGAACACAAGCAGGGGGAGTGGGAGAGGGAGAAGCAGGCTTCCCGCTGAGCAGGCAGCCCGATGCGGGGCTCGATCCCAGGACCCTGGGACCATGACCTGTGCCGAAGGCAGACGCTTAACGACTGAGCCACCCAGGCACCCCAGAAAGGCTGACCAACTCCAGTGTTACCTTCGTTAAGATGTTCTTTTCTTAAATCCCCACACACCCCTATCCACCCTAACCTACATAGATTACAGTCACCTCCAAATGCCCAGAAGTCGTATTGACTCTGCTACTTATTAAGCTCTTAGATATATTTTCTCAACATAATTTTTAAATTATTTTATAGAAATGTATATTAATTGGAAATTATGAGCAGATATTCACCAAACTTTATACATCTTTTATTATTTTACACACACCCCTCATTTTATAGTCCACAACTGTATAAAACATTTATAATCTATAAATTAAGACACTAAACAGAACCTGAGAGAGCAAAACAGAAATTAGGAGAAAGCACAATGCATCCTAGTACAGAATCTCTGTGACACATAGCACAACATATGCACAGAGCAGGTGACACACAAGTCATCTACTCAGAATACGTACTGTGACTTTTAAGGTGTTTTAAAAAGCCCAGATATCTTGGGGCACCTGAGTGGCTCAGTCGGTTAAGCATCTGCCTTCAACTCAGGTCATGATCCCAGGGTCCTGGGATCGAGCCCTGCATCGGGCTCCCTGCTCAGCGAGGAGTCTGCATCTCCCTCTGCCTTCTGTCCCTACCCCCTGCTCATGCTCTCTCTCTCTCTCTCTCTCTCTCAAATAAATAAATAAAATCTTAAAAAAAAAAAAAGCCCAGATATCTCAACTTCAGTAGTTTTTTTGCTACTGAAGTGAAGTAATTGTTTTCTTCCTCTTATGGTTATGAGATGACATAGCTGACGAAGTAGAGTGGCTCTCTCGCATCAAATGGTTCTATGGGATATGTTTCTTATGTTTATGTGGTTGTCAATTTCCTTAGAGGGAACATCCTCAGAGATAAAGAAAAGGTTTCCATACTGGGTTCATAATCATTGCAGATATATTTGCCACATGCCCTACAGACTTATTTAGAGTAATAAAAATGCTTCTGATTCTTCTTCACAGATTCTAGGAATGAACAAATCTTACAGTGCACCAGGGATTTGCCATCAAGATTACCAAATCTGATGTAAATTATGTTGACCATTTCTGGATGAAATTCTAACATTTTGAATGTCCTGAACTCCTAAAACAGCCTTCCACTAAGATGAATCTTTATGAAATAATCTTTATTTTGAATTAAATTTTAATTAAAGCTAGGCAGAGGTGTGACTGAAGTGATCAGCTATACAAGATGCTAGCAGTCACTTTCCTTAAATTGCAGGAAGTCAAAGCTCTTTGCATGCATGTAGAAGACAAAATATGTTTCAAGCTCTTTTTTCAAGCCCTGAATAACAACTAATGATGCTGTATTTTAAATAATCCATTAACAACATGAAAGCCATTAGTATTATGTGAATGAGAAGACAGAAACAGATCCTGTTATGTTTGATATATGCAGTCTAAAGATGATGTAAATTAAAATAAAACTTTTTCTGGATTTTAAATCGTGTATGTTTGATTTTTTTCTCCAACTTCGATTAACATATTGCCTTTTCCCAATTCACTGCTCCACTGGGTTTATCTCTACCAAACACCCAGTTACAGTGGGTTACAGTGTTTAAATAATCCCTTACCAAACGAAGGTTCATGAACTCTTCCCCAGCTATTTTGCTAGAACCACCCTGGATCTTCCAAAAATGCAGTAATTCAAGGATTTACATGGCGTATTTCTCAACCAGGAGCCTCCAGGGACTTGCTCCTACATTCAGGTCCTGCATCCCTTCTGATCAAGAAGTGCCCATCCATTCCAGGTAACAACATTTCAAATATCAACACTGTCCCTCCAAACTGCTGCTGGAATTACATTTCTAGATGGCAGCTGTAATCTGTTCATGTTGCTCAATCACTTAAAAATATTCAAAGGTATTTTGAATAGCAATTCAATTTAAATGGTATAATAACTGAAGAAGTGCCTAACGTAAAACATGCCCTTATTCTCACTAATTCTAAGTTAAAAGGATATTTTTTCAAGAACTTGAAAAGGAAGAAAAGATGATTACCCTCCTGTGTTAAAATGCAAATTTAAGACAAAGTGGATTAGTGGACAAAAATGAATAAACACCCTAAAAGAGTAAATAATTCAGAAGACATTACAAATTGAGCACATTAAGAATTGAATATATAAACATACCTAAGGTAAGAATATATGCATCAGAAATGTGGGAGATTGGCAATCTTTAGAGATATGAACAAAGCAAAAATTTGAAAAATATATGTCCAAGGGAGAGAAGTTTTGGTGATGAACTTTAAATATTTACCTCTTGAAAGAAAAGAAAAGAAAGGAAAAGAAAAGAAAAGAGAAAAAAGAAAAGAAATATATTTATTTGCATTGTTAGAACTGATGTCTTTACCCAATCAAATTCAAATTATTTCATTACTACTGTCCTGAACAAATAAATATATATAATATAAAATATAAATTATATTAATATATAATCATATGATTACATAAAATAATATCTATCATATATATGCATAAATATATTTTTCCACTTAGAACTCAGTTGGCTTCCCATACAAGGAGAGAATTCACTGACCATCCAAACTTGGCAGCTATTTCTCATTGGAAATTAAAAAGTTGTCGTGCAACTTGCCCCATAAGTTGGCTATAGCAAGAGAGTGAGCTGATCTTGACAATGTGAGTATTCTGGCTCTTTGACAAATTATTCATTATGAATTAATAAGTTAGCACAGTGGGTCAGACAGCTTTCTAGTGATCCACACTCAAATTGCTGACGAACGAAGTTCCTTGTTCTTTCAAGCTTGAAGTTCAAAGTTTTGAAAACATAACGAGTGTTTCCATGTGTGGTCACTTTGGAAGCAGCTTCCTAACCTTCCTTGGAGGGCACACTCAGCTCTACTGGACAAGCAAAGTTTTTCTCCTCCATTATAAAACGGTACATTATAAATATGACCACCTATTTGTCTCATCCTCATAGGCTTGATGGTTCTTTGGGCATTCAAGCACTCAGAAGTTTCTTGGCTCATTAGTGGGCAAATCATGAGCCCTAAAATAAATGCTTAACCAAGCCCCTTGTCAAATCTCAAAAGTCGACCGAAAGAGATCAAACTTTTCCAACTAATTTAACTGTGCTGTATGAAAAAGCTCAAGAATATTTGTAAGAAAACAAATGGTACAGCATCAAAAAAAGGTAAAATACACAATGCCTGCCATCAAATCAAACATTACCAGACATGCAAAGAAGGAGAACCACATCACCCATTAAGAAAAGAGAGAAAAGCCAATCAATCAGAACTGATCCCAAACTGACACAAATGTGCGACTTGGCAGAAGGAAACATTAAAATGGTTGTTATACATATATTGCTTGTGTTCAAATGTTAAGAAGAAACAGAAAAATATTTTAAAGATGAGCCCACTAGCACTTCTAGACAGGAAAACTACAGTGTCTGAGAGGTGAAAATTATAGTGCATGAGATTACTGTCAGATTAATGGCAGCTGTAGAAGAGAATAATAATGAGCTTGAAGACATATCAACAGAAACTATCCAAAATAAAGCAGAGAGATGAAATCAAATTTAAACAAATGATTTTCCATGAGCTATAAAACAATTGAAGGGCCTTATAAATGAATAATTTGAATCTCTGGAATGGGGGTGGAGGCAGAAAATATATTTAAAGAAATGTTTGGGGAAAATCTTCCAAATTTGTTGAAAATTATAAACTCAGATCAAGAAGCTCCAGAGAACACAAGCACAAGAAATATGAACACAACTGCACCAAGGCACATAATGCCAAAAATGCTCAAAAGTAATGAGATAACAATCTTAAAATTGTGGAGGGGGCCACATCACACACAGAGGAACAAAGATATGGATGAGAAGAGATGTCTTGTTGGAAGCAATGCTAGTGAGAAAGTGAGTAAAATCCTAAAAATATTGAGAGGAAAAAAAAACAAACGGTAAACCTAGAACTTAGTATACAAAGATAATATCTTTCAAAAGTGCTGATAAAATAATTTTTCAGTCTAACTAGGCCAAGAGAATTTATCACCAGTACAAATGCTCTATAAGAAATGTTCTAAAAAATTCTTTCAGGGAAAAGAAAATTATGCCATGTGGAAATAGGGAGAACTATACTAAGGCATGGTTATATGTAAATAAATAATAGCTCCCTTGTAATTTAAATATTTTAAAAATATAATTGACTAATTAAAAACCTAACAATGTGTAAGAAGTTTGTAACATATAAATAAGTAGATCACATGGAAATAGCAGCATAAAGCCTCAGAGGGGGAAATGGAAGTACAGTGGTGTAAGGTTTTTATACTACATGTGAAACAAATGTATCACCTGGCAGTGGACAAGAAAATACTTTACCAAAAGAGCTAAAGATAATTAACCAAATATAGGAAAAAATGAAATAATAAAATGTGCTCAATTAATTAAAAAAAAGAAAGAAAATTGGGGACAAAGAACAGATAGGAGAAGAAAACTAGTAGAAAGATAATAGACCCACCTAATCATTTAATGAATCACCTTAAATATAAATCACCATATTTCTCCAATTAAAAAATAGATTTAATAAATAGCAAGGTTCAAATGTACTCTGCTTATAAGAGACACATGTTAAAGACATAAACAGGCTAAAAGTAAAAGCTTAGATCACTTTGTTATACACCCGAATATCACCTTGTATGTCAACTATATTTGGATAATAAATTTAAAAATTAGAAGCTTAGAATATAGATTTACATTGGTAACACTAATTAAAAGAAGGTGGGACATACATATTTGGATGACCATCATCCAAAACAAAACAAAATAAAACAAAAACAGAAGATAATGTTAGCAAGGTTGTGGAAAAACAGGAATCCTGTACATTGCTGGTTGGGAATGTAAAATGATACAGCCACTATGGAAAACAGTTTCTTTCTGGAAGAAATAAACATAGAATTACCATATGATCCAGCAATTCTCCACTTCTGGGCAGATGTCCAAAGCATTAAAAGCAGGGACTTTAACAGACATTTGTATATTCATGTTTATAGCAATATTATTCACAATAACAAAAAAGGTGGAAGCAATGCCTGTGTCCATCCATGGAAGCATGGATAAACAAAATGTGTAATACACACACAATAGAATATTATTCAGCTTTATAAAAGAAGGGTATTTTTGACACAGGCTACAACATGGATGAACTTTGAGAACATTCTGTGAAGTGAAATAAGCCAATAACAAATGAACAAAAACAATGTGATTCCACCTGTATGATTTTTCCTAGAGTAGTCACATTTCTAGAGAGAGAAAGTAGAATGGGGTTTTCTAGGGGCTGAAAAAAGAAGAATGGGAAGTTATTGCTTAATGGGGTCAGAGTTTCAGTAGGGAAAGATAAAGCTCTGGAGATGGATGGTGGTGATGGTTGCACAACAATGTGAATGTGATTAATGCCACTTAACTCTACACTTAAAAATGGTTAGGGGTGCCTGGGTGGCTCAGTCAGTTGAGTGTCTGCCTTTGGCTCAGGTCATGATCCCAGGGTGCTGGGATCGAGCCCCGCATTGGGCTCCCTGCTCAGCAGGGAACCTGTTTCTCCCTCTGCCCCTCCCCCGGCTTGTGTTCCCTCTCTTGCTATGTCTCTCTCTGTCAAATAAATAAATAAAATCTTCAAAAAAATGGTTAAAATTGTAAATTATATAGTATGTATATTTTAACATAATAAATAAATCAGGGATGGCTATAATAATATTAAAAACATACGTTCAGGAGCACAGAAAATCATCAGGAATAAAGAAGGACATTTCATGATGCAGATGAATCAATTCATTAAGAAGATATAGTTTGTGTACCAAAATATCAAAATGTATGAGACAAAAAAACTGAAAAAAATAACTAGAAATATATGTAAGTATAACTGGTGATGTCAATAACAATTTCCCAATAATCAATGGGTTACAGAGACAGAAGAAATATTTGATGTAATTGACATAAATCATTCCACTCAAAACTAGCATAATATAATTTTTCAATATGTATAAATATGAGATATTTAGTAAGATAAACCAAATCCTGTGCCATAAATCAAATATCAATAAATTTAAATACATTTAGGTAAATTTAAATTTAAATACATTTAGCTATTAATCACAATTAATTTAAACTGAAACTTAGTAATAGAAAGTTATCTGTAAAACCTCTAAATGTTCAAAACTAAATAAGACACTTGTAAATAATGCTGGCTTAAAGAAGAAATGAAAGGTAAATTAGAAATAATTAAATAATTAGAATAGAATTCAAATAGATAGAATCAATAGAATAGAATAATTAGAATAATAATTTTTAATTGAATGAAATTTTTTTCAAAAATTACCATAATGTATGGAATGCTGCTAAGGCAGCATTTGGGGGAAAAAAATCATAGCATCAAATATGTAATTCAAAAGAAGACAGCTCAAATCAATTAATTCAGATTCCACCTGAAGAAATTGTTTTAGAAAAAAAAAAGTTAAGACCAAAACCAGTAGAAGCAAGGAAGAAAAATTGAGATGAGTGTAAAAATTCAGGACTGCTAACTAAGTTCGATGTGTGTCACGACCTACCTTCTTCCTTGCCTGGTTTTAAAACTTTCCATCTGATGTCAAATTACCCTACCTCAGCCACAGTAACTGAGGGAGTAACTCACAAGCTGTAATCATTTTGATGCCCACTCCCACCAGCAAGCATTAGGTATTTTTTCAAGGAAAAGAGCATATTTGTTATAGTATTTATGTAGTAAACATCTGACATGCACAAAATTGTGTATTTAACATGCGTAAGCTTTTAAAAAATTGTATTAGATTCCTATGGTTTTAATGTGTCCATGATTCATTTTTGTCTTTTTTTTTTTTTTTTTTTTTTGAGTAAGAGAACCTAACACCATTTATTTCATAAACAATGTGGATTTGGTTGCACAATTTTGCATAACAGGGTAAGTTTTAGGAAAACATATAATGCATTATGGCAGGATCTGCTATACATCCAGAAAAACAGAGCACTCCCTGGTCAGAAATAGAAAGAATGAACTATTAATATGTGAAGGCATTACTACTGATAACATGGTTGTCAAAAGGATAATAAAGGACTGTTATGAAAAACTCCATGCTCACAAATTTGATAACATCGTTAACTCCAGCTTTATTTTATTAGAATTAATAAGGTCTGTCTCTATCCCTTTACTTTTCATATCTAGATGTTTATATTCAAAATGGATTTCTTGTAGGCAGTGTAAAGTTGTCTTGTGTTTAATACACTCTGACAATCTGTGTCTTTTAATTGGTGCATTTCAACATTCACATTCAAATTATTACTAAGTTGGATTGATATCTACTGTGTTTATATCTGTTGTCTATTTGCTGAAGCTGTTTTTGGTTCTTTTTTAAATTTCTCTTTCTCAGGGCGCCTGGGTGGCTCAGTTGGTTAAGTGACTGCCTTCGGCTCAGGTCATGATCCTGGAGTCCCTGGATCGAGTCCCGCATCAGGCTTCCTGCTCGGCAGGGAGTCTGCTTCTCCCTCTGACCCTCCCCCTTCTCATGTGCTCTCTCTCATTCTCTCTCTCTCAAATAAATAAATAAATAAAAATCTTTAAAAAAAAAATTTCTTTCTCTCCTTATCTGCTTATTTTTAATTGTGTTATAATACACATAACATATCACTTGCCATCTTAACCATTCTTTTTTTAAATTTTCTTTATTTAAAAAAAGATTTTGTTTATTTATTTTAGAGAGTGAGAGAAAGCAAGCATGTGTGAACGGCGAGGAGGGGTCGGGGCAGAGAATCTCAAGCAGAGTCTGAAGTGGGGGATTGATCTCACGACCCTGAGATCATGACCTGAACCAAAAGCATGAATCAGACACTTAGCCGACTGAGCCACCCAGGCACCCCCCCCATCTTAACCATTCTTAAGGGTATAGTTTAGTGGTATTAAGTATATTCACATCATTGTGTAACCAGCACCACCATCCATCTCTAAAACTCATCTTGCAAAACTGAAACCTTGTACCTATTAAATAATAGCTCCACAATCTCCCTTCCCCTCAGACCCTGGCACCCACCATTCTACTCTCTGTCTCTACGGATTTGACAACTCTGGATACCTGATAGAAGTGTGGTCATGCAGCACTTGTCTCTTTGTGACTGGCTTCTTTCACTTCGTATAATGTCTCCAAGGCTCATCCACCCCACAGAATGTGCAGAATTTCCTTCCTTTTCCAGGTTGAATAATATTCATTTTATGTATATCTGCTTTTAATGGAGCATTTTATAGGATTCCATTTTCTCTTCTTTCCTTGCACATCAAATGTGTTTCTTAAAAGAAATAGTAATTGCTTAGACTTTTCAATACACTTGTATGACTAATCTAAATGCACTTTCAAATGAATCAAACCACTTCCTGTTTATTACAGATTCCATGTAACAAAATATTCCCAGTCCTTCCTCCTATTCCTTATGACATCGCTGTCAGTCATTCCACTTATCCATATGCTCTAATCACCCAATACTTTGCTACGATTATTTTTCATCTATTAGATCAACTAAGAATAAGACAACTAAAATATTTTATATGACATTTATGTATTCTACTTTGATGGTCTTTTCTTTATGTGGATCCAGTTCATGACCTAGATCATCCTCCTTCTCTGTGAAGAGCTTATTTTAACATTTCTTTAAAGGCACGTCTATTGGCAACAAATTTCCTCAGTTTTTGTTTGTCTGAGGAAGTGTTTCTGTCTACTTTTGAAACATAGTTTCCCTGTATGCAGATCTAGGTGTTTGTTTTTTCTTTCAACACTTTAAATACTTTCCTCTCTCATCCATTTTTCTGACTCCTTTCAAGACTTTCTCATTCATTGTCTTTGGCCTTCTGCAGATTGAAAGTAAAGTATAAGTAGGTGGAATATACATATATATATCTCCCACTTCGTGTTCTCTATGTACTTGGATCACTGGTTACATCATCCATTTGTTCTTGCATGTTGTCTATTTTTTTTTCTATTAGGGCCATTTAGATATTATTCATAATTATTTTAGATTTCATATCTAATTATTCAAAATACATATGATATTTGAGTCTGGTTATGATGTTTGTTTTTCCTTCAGACTGTTTTTCTCTTGCCTCTGGCAGCCCTTATCATTTTTGTTAAAAACTGGATGTGAAGTATCAAGCAAGAGGATCTGTGATAATTAGGCTTTTAGTGTCAGGTTTTATGTCAAACTGGCTAGGAGTTGTGCTATGTTTAATGTTTGTTTTAGTTCTTGGTGCCAGAGGCTTCGGTTTCCCCTAGTTTCCCTGTTTTTGTATTTTTTCCAGTCATCCTTGGATTTTCTTAAGAATTTTTTTTGGGGGGGGCACCTGGGTGGCTCAGTCAATTAAGCATCTGCCTTTGGCTCAGGTCATGGTCTCAGGGTCCTGGGATCGAGCCCAGCTTCTGCTCCCGGCTTAGCGGGGAGTCTGCTTCTCCCTCTCTGTCTCTCTAAAAAAAAAAACCTCATACTTTTCTTAAAAATTCCTTCTTAAATAGGATCTGTGTCTTGCTACTCTCTTAGCTGTAATCCACTGTTATGTACTGGAGCCCTTTTGATATGGTGGTAAACTGCTGGGAGAAAAGCATTCTATCAGAATTCAAAATTGAATCTCACATTCTCAATGGTCCTGACTCCCTGGGCTCTGACCTTCAGAAGCTTTTCTTAGCCTTTTTCCCTCTCCCCTTATGTAAGAATGTAAAGGGGCAGGGTGGAGTTGTCTCATGACCCTTAACTCTGGCCGAATGAGACTCAGAGTAGTTTGCAGAAAGGAGGGTCCTTTGTTACAGAGAAAGCTCTACATGTATTTCAAATGGTTACTGTCTCTCTCCCCCGACACAGAAAAGGAGCTGGTTTTTCTTTGATCTTTACCATGAAATCCTGATGGATATCCTGGAGATAAAACCTATGAAATGTGGGCACCTCCTCAACATTGTATCTCCAGGAGTTCCGGAGGTAATTCACACTCAGCCTTCAGCAATTCATCAAAATTATCATTTAAGAGTTCTTACCAGTTGTTTGCTGCAGCCGTTTCTGCTCCTGGATAGCTAGTCTCAGCTCTGAGTCTCTGTATTTGCCTGTACTTTTTTTGTGTGTGTGATTTTATTTATTTATTTGAAGGAGAGAGTGAGTGAGAGAGAGAGAGCATAAGCAGAGGGAGGGGGAGAAGCAGGTACCCCTGCTGAGCACGGAGCCCAACATGGGGCTGGATCCCAGGACCCCGGGATCATGACTTGAGCTGAAGGTGGTGGCTTAACCAACTGAGCCACCCAGGTGCCCCCATATTTGCCTGTATCTTGAGTTTGGGGGCTGGTGATTTGCCCAGTGACTTCAGTTCTCTGATGGGGCTAAACCGTTGATTTTCAGTTTTTTTTTTTTTTTTTTTTTCTTTTCTTTTCTTGTAAGGATGAGTAACAACTTTCAAACTCCTTATATGTCAAAACCTAAAAAAAAAAATGCTTCTTTTTTATTTTATCTTCATTGTATACATGAAACATTACTGTTCTTGGCTGCCCATCTCTCTTGCCCTTATGTATACCATGTTTTACTAACCATCTCTCTACTTTTCTCCGGGTCAGAAACCTCTGGCTGTCACTCAGAATTTGATGCTCATTAGGATAATTGTGTCCATTTGCTTCCTACAGTTAAGCTCTGCACTTGTATTATTTCAGCATTCCCTCATGCCTTGTGCTACAGACAGCCCACCTCCTTCAGTCATCCTGACCTGAAGAGGTCATGAAACCTCCCAATGATTATGGTGTGACGCCACCAGAGAGGTCTTTATTTTTTAGTAAACACTGTATGCTTTGTGATCTCCCATGGAATTTAGCCCCCTGGGGGATTTGTCAGTCATATGTAATAAAACTATGCTAGCATGGCAATTTCCTAAGTGTTTTGATGCTTTTCCTCTGCTATCTATCCTTCCTGGAAGTGCTTACATTTTTGGTTCATTTAATCGTTTTGTACAAGATTCCAAGATTCCTATAAAACAGGTTTTATAGCCACATCTTCTAAGATTCTATGTAAAGATATACTCATCTTTGTCCTCCTACCTTGATAAACTCTCCCTTATCTAGATTTGTATTCCTATTCTTACTGCATCATCCTTAGGAGGCAGTTGCATGCTGAACTCATGACTGCCAATGCATGTTAGGTAAGTCCTGTGTCTCCTATGGTGTGTGGTCCTTTTTTATTCCCTTAGCAGATACAGCATGTCCCTGGCTGAATTAGTTATTGGTCTTTTGGGCAGAAGCCCAGTAGCCTTTGATTCTGTCTGGGGAGCTTGATGTCTTGCAAGGCAGAATTATTTTCATTGTCTACAAGGAAAAACATAGAGCATTTCCATTAAACAGAGAGGAGTGAGCTACTTCAACAGATCTCATGACTGAGGACACATCTGGAACCTCAAGGTTCTCAAGGGCTTCAATCTAGATATTATGGTTGCAGTCTTCAGGTCCCATTTCTTCCAAATTAGAGCCTTGACCTTGAAGTAGGGACTTACTGGGATTCAGAATCAACTCTTCTTGGGAACTCACCTACCCCAAGTCCTGGTCCTGACACTCTGTATTCTTCACTCATGCTGTGCAAAATAAGCACCTCTTGGGCGCCTGGGTGGCTCAGTCGGTTAAGCGTCTGCCTTCAGCTCAGGTCATGAGCCCAGGATCCTGGGATCGAGTCCCGCATCGGGCTCCCTGCTCTGTGGGGAGACTGCTTCTCCCTCTCCTCCCCACTTGTGCTCTCTCTCTATCTCTGTCTCTCTCTCTCAAATAAATAAAATCTAAAAAAACAACAAAAACGAAATAAGCACCTCTTTTTAAGTTTCCAAGTAGGCCTTAGATTGGTAATTACCTTTATTATTTTTTCCAAAAGATCAAGAGCACCCAACAACAGATATTAATTCCATAATATTTATAAGAATCACTTCCTCATACCTCAGACCCCTGACATATCACCAGCTGCAGACATCTTACCACATTTCCCACTAGTGAAGATTTTATCAATTGCACTATTGCATCATCCCAAGGGCTATTTGTATTTTATCTACCACCAGCAGTAGGGGCCAATTAGTCAGTAGGTGATTCAACTTTAAAATCCTATTTTGGAGTTTGTTGCTATGGCTACTCTCAAGAAAAAAAAGAAAAAGAAAAAGTTTTGGAATAGCTGCCTGGAAGTAGACTCAGACTGAGAGTGGTTTATAGGGGATTTATTGGGGAACCAACACCTGTATGGAATGGGGCCAGCAGGACCGCATATAAAGATACATAGAACTGTAATGAAGTTGCAAAATAGGCAAGAGCAGCTATTATGGGGAATTCCAGAGTGGCATCAAAGTTTAAATGTGTTCTGCAGGGGATGCCTGGGTGGCTCAGTCTGTTAAGCGTCTGCCCTTGGCTCAGGTCACCAGGGTCCTGGGATCGAGTCCCGCATCAGGCTCCCTGCTCAGCCGGGAAGACTGCTTCTCCTTCTCCCTCTGCCTGCCATTCCCCCTGCTTGTGCTCTTCTCTCTCTGTCAAATAAATAAATAAATAAATCTTTAAAAAAATAAAAAATAAATAAATGTGTTCTGAGTTGAGGTGCAAGGACCAGAACTTGTACTTCACATTGACTATTCACTTGAGAGGGATTGACTCTAGAGCACGTCAACTTCTCTGGCCAATTCCCAGAGAACATCTATAAGCTTGGAGTCAACCCTCCTGGAAGGGACCGGACAAAGTACCTTGGTCTTTCAAAGGGCATTGGGTGGCATGACCCAGCATCCACTCACTAATCACCATCAATAGAACTTGCTCTTATTCTGAAACTGCACTTTGCAAACACAAATTAACAAGTAATGCAACCTTATTTTAAGAACATATGACAATTGTATAATGATTCGTATTTTTCAAAACCCTTTCCATATCACATTGCAGTGACTTTCTTACCAACTTCTACCCAGCACTAAGGCTCCTCAAAGATGCCCCTGAGCCCACTATGGAGGGTATAAGAAAGAGGGAAGGTTCTGTGTCCTCAGCCCTGCTTCAACAATGCAGCTCTGCATTTCCTTTTTGTACTTTGAAAATATTCTCAACACTTCACTTAATGCATTATTTGCTGCTAAACAGATTTTAATGTACTGCATTATTCAATTTTATAAATAATCCACATTGACAGAGGACCAGGCAGATACAGGGAGGAAAATATATTTCCCCAGATATACCAGACTAAGAGGTCACAGGGTAGAATTTGAAACCTAGTCATTCTAAATCTAAATATAATATTGTTCTTTTCACACAACCTTTAGAAATGTTGGAGGAAGTCTTTATTTAAATCCCCTTATTAAGAAAAGTAATTAATTATATGGGTTATTTTGAGTATTGATCATTATAATCCTAGGTTCAAGAAATCTAAATATCCATGTTTCTTGTTTAATATTCTGGCATGGAGTTGAGATTTCGTGAAGTATCCATACCATTCCCTTGATTAGATCTATGTTTTTTTTTTTTTTCTAAATCATTTTACTTTTATAGAACACACTGTATAACATTATAATTAAATACAAAACTTACATATGTATTGAGATACTTTATTTTTGATCAGCATGGATGTATACCACTTTGCTTTCTGGATAAGTGCCTGTAGAAGACCACTCTTGTCAATTTTAATTTCAAGCTGCTTCAACAGAAAAAATAAGTGAGATCCTGAGCAGATGGTCGTCATCACATAATGCTATTTGAAACCCTACAATGGGACACAAAACTTAAAATCTATGTATGCATTTTAGACACATGGAAATAAAATCAGGATCAGTAGAAAAAATACTTTGCTAATTTGTTGTTAAAGATTAAAACATAAGATGAGGAATATCAAAAAAAGTGAATTCATAAAGTAGAGAATCTAAGGCTCTAGAACTCTAAAGTGCTCTAAATTTATGTCATCTTTTTTGGTGGCTTCTTGGTTAAGCACTGGAGGATGTGTGTTAATACAATTGGGAGTATGTACACCTAAAATACTGTAAGTCAAGCCTAATTAATCATATGTTCCATTCATATCTGTACTATTGTCCTGCAAATAAAAACTAATGGGCATATTCATACTCAGAAGACCATGCCTGTGATCTGTAGGAATTTCAAAAATAGTTTGCAGTTTATAGCTTATTTCTGTTCAGAAAATCTGCTTTCATTAAGTATATAAATATAATATCCTTCTATTTTATTGATATATGCAATCTAGATTCCTAAAAATTTTTGTGTTGACAGTGACCTTAAAATGTAATTGTTGGGGCACCTGCATGGCTCAGTCATTTGGGCATCTGCCTTCCACTCATGTCATGATTTCATGGTCCTGGGATTCAGTCCCCCCATTGGGCTCCCTGCTCAGTGGGGAGCCTACTTCTCCCTCTGCTATCCCCTCCCCTCCATCCCCACTCCTGCTCACTTTCTTTCAGGCTCTCTAGCAAGTAAATAAATAAAATATTTAAAAAATTGTAATTGTTATTAACAAAAATAATGGTGATAAAATTGACGCATTCTCTCCAGCTATCCCATAGAAAAAGTCTAATGCACTGCTAATAAATTCATAGATTTAGATCATTTTAAGGACCACCACAGAAGCAGTTTCATCTGTTATGTTAATTCTCCAAACTTAATTGTTTTTTTCTCTAGGTTTCTTTCTTTCTCTCTCTTTCTCTCTTGCTCTCTTTGTCTTTCTTTCTTTCTTCTTTCTTTTCTTTCTTTCTTTCTTTCTTCTTCTTTTTCTTTCTTTCTTTCTTTCTCTCTTCTTTCTTCTTTCTTTCTTTCTTTCTTCTTTCTTCTTTTTTCTTTCTTTCTTTCTTCTTTCTTTTCTCTTTCTTTCTTTCTTTCTTTCTCTCTTCTTTCTTTCTTCTTTCTTTCTTTCTTCTTTTTTCTTTCTTTCTTTCTTCTTTCTTCTTTCTTTTTCTTTCTTTCTTTCTCTCTTCTTTCTTCTTTTCTTCTTCTTTCTTTCTTTCTTTCTTTCTTTCTTTCTTCTTTCTTTCTTTCTTTCTTTCTTTCTTTCTTTCTTTCTCTCTCTTTCTTCTTTCTTTCTTTCTCTCTTTCTTTTTCTCTCTCCTTCTTCTTTTCTTCCTTTTTTTTTTTTTTAATAAGAGAGGTAGAGAGGAGGGGGAAGGAGGCAGAGGCAGAGGGAGAGTGAGAATCTCAAGGAGGCTCTACACTCAGCACAGAGCCCAGTGGGTCTTGATCTCACCACCCTGAGATCATGACCTGAGTCAAAGGCAAGAGTCAGACACTTAACCAACTGAGTCACCCAGACACCCCCGGGTTTCTTACTTCTTATATACCATTTTTGAAAATTTACTTCCAATCCATTGTAAATAAATCCAAACTAGTCCTCTGCAGATTTTTCCCTGCTACTAAAGGTCACATATTTTTCCTTACAGTTCCTTCAGTTGTATTTACGTTCTGTGTTTTTAGTTAGCACCAAAAATCAATAAACAAAACAATCAAGGATACTTATGACAGAAATTAATTTTAAACATAGATTGAGAAATGTAGTAATTTTCAAGACAGTTTACCTCATTATTTGACGTCAGATAAGAGTATTAGACATTTTTTCATTTCCCCTCCATGTTCTCGACTTCTCTTGCACTAATAAATGCTAATATTTCCAATTCTTTGTGTGAGAATCTGTGTATACATAATTCTCTGCCCCAGCTCCTGTCACAGAGCTCCTGAAAACCCTGTAATTTCCAAAGTGATAAGGAAATTAGGTGCATCTCTTATTCTAATGTCAGTGTTTGACCCCATCTCTGACGCAGGGTTCCTAAGATGTTTGTGATTTCCTAAGTGGAAAGAGCCTTAGGAGCATCTTTTGTTCTAATGAGGTGGGTCTGATGGACCACTGGGTGGCTCTTGGATGGGGGCTGGTCACCAGAAGGAACAAGCCATTATTAGAAGCTTAAAAGTTTCAGCCTCACCTGACCCCCACATACACTTCTCTAGAGAGGGGGAGGGGAGAAGGGATTGGAATAGAGTTAATAATTATGCCTACATGAGGAAGTCTCTATTAAATCTCAATAGAGTATTTAGAAGGCTTCCAGGTTGCTCAACAGATCCACATGGGGAGACTGAATACACACCAAATCCACAGGGAATAGAAACTCCTGTCTACAGGCCCCTCCCAGATGTCTCCCTATGTTTTCTCCTTATCTGGCTATTCATCTGTATTCTCTATCATATCCTTTAATAAACTGGTAAATGTAAGTAAGTGTTTCCCTGAGTTCTGTGATCTGCTCTAGCTAATTAATCAAACCTAGGGAGGGGGTCTTCATTGAAACTTCAGAAGCACAGGTGACAACCTGGGTTTGTTTCTTGCATCTGAAATGTGTGTGTGGTTTTGTGGGACTGAGCCCCTAATGTGTGAAATATAATTACATCTCTGGATAGGTGGAGAACTGAGTTACATTGTAGGACCTCAGCTGGTGTTGCAGAGAATTGCTTGGGATGGGGAAAAAGCTCTACACATTTCATGACCAGAAGTAAAGAGTTTTGTGAGCAGTAAAGAAGACCCATGGGGAAGGATCACACAGTAGGGAAGAATTGGGGTTTTTCCTACACAGGAAAAATCCGAGATTTTTTTTTTTACAGTGTGACATGAGTTTATGTCACGATCTCCATATATCTCCCCAGGGAGGAGAGAGACAGGGGTTGTAGCTGTCATTTCTAGTTGGCCTGACTCCAAGTGCCAGCAATTTGGGGGTAGCACCTTAGGCCCATGACTCATGCTATCTCTCTGGAGTTATAGCTGGAGATGACAAACCTTGGTCTCTATTAGCTCAACAACTGAGTTTAGGCAAGTTGGGATAACCTGCTAGCTGTCACAGCCATGTGCAAACAGATGAACTCTCTTTGTGTGTGTCGCGGAGGAGAACCACCCCCAAGAATCATTAGCTGCCTGGTAAAGAAAATGAATTTCTGAATGTATCTTTGTTCAGCCGGCTTCAGGTTGTCTTCTCTATGAGAGATGCTCCTCTATTTGCTGTATCTTGTACTATTTTTCCTTAACCTCCCACATGGGTGGAGGGACATAGGCAAGGAAGACACCGATATCCAATGAGATTAGAAAGGTAGGGGTTGCCAGTACACAGGGATTCTAAGCTTTTCTTAAGGTGTTATGATTTCATTCTGGTGCAGGGAAAAACAGTCATTGAAATATCTTAAATGGATATGACATGACACATCCACTTTTAGAGACACATTCTTGTGTCTGCATGGGTAGTAGGAAGATCAGCGGTCTCAAAGTAAGGATGCATCTGTACTAACAAAGTGGCAATGTAGATGGGGAGAAAATGTAATACTTGATGTGTTTTATGGATAGAATTGATTCAAGAGCAGATTTATGGAAAAAAGGAATGAGAGAGAGGGAGAGAGAGAGGCACCAAATATGTCTATAAATGTTGGTGCCATTTAACAAGATGGTGTGACTGGTTGTGGAGACTTCTTGTGGGTTGAGAGTTGAAATTTAGTGAAGTCAGAGAACACCATCTAATCACATAACTCCAACAACTCTCTCCTAATGGCTTATCAAATACTTGAAAAAATATATATTCATCAAGGGGCAAGGCAAATATTTGACAATCCTAGAGTCAAGATTGACTCTTGTAAGGTGAATATTACATTTATTTTGTAAGCACAATCAATGTTAAAGTACTCCAGGCTTTTCAATTCATCTGCTATTTTCTTTCATTTAAATAATCTCACACATATTTTTTTATTTTTTTATTTTTTAAAGATTTTATTTATTTATTTGAGAGAGAGGAGAGAGAGCACATGAGAGGGGGGAGGGTCAGAGGGAGAAGCAGACTCCCCGCCGAGCAGGGAGCCCGATGCGGGACTCGATCCAGGGACTCCAGGATCATGACCTGAGCCGAAGGCAGTCGCTTAACCAACTGAGCCACCCAGGCATGCACAGATATTTTTTTATTTAATTGAGATTTTGAACAATGTAGAAACAAGACAGAAACAAAATATTACATTTTCATACAAACAAAAGGCATAGTTGATACAATTTGATATATATTTTTAATATTTTTCTCCATATTTTTACATGACTAACCTAAAATTATGTATACAACTCTGTAAACTTTTTAAATTACGAAGCATCACAGCAAAAGCATGTGTTTTATAGGTGATCATAAGGCCTCATTTTCTACTTTTCCATTGTAAGTATATTTCTTACTAATGTGTTAAGGATGAACCATTCTATTGAGGGTCCCTGGAAATCTACTGATAATAGAAGTAAAATGCTATTTTTCCTTCTACTTCATGATGTATTAATGTTCTTAGCTTCTACACATGGAAAAAGTGGTCCGGGTTCACATTAGCATCTCTGTTGAGCAGACAGCAGTAATCAATAAATGCTCTAATCCCTAGTAAGGCCCCAGTGAACCCCCTGAACATCTTAGTAAGATGGACCCAACTGCCTAACACATTCCATTCTCTTCATTTAGGTCAGGGACCTGTTTCTCAATGATCACTTGAATGAAGAATTATTACTCAGTTATTAACCATGGAAATGATCTTCCAAAAATGCTATCATTAAAATATTTACAACATTTTCATTGCTTTGTACCTTAGGGAATAATAATAATAAAAGAAATCACTGAAACTACAAGAACAACTAGTTCATAAAGGAGATATACAGGAACTTTACAATAACCCTGAATTTAAAAAGTGTGTTTACTTCTTTCTCTAATATACAAACAAATATGCAGTTCTTTAGTACATGCAGAAAAAAACCCTGATGCAGACATATAAAGAGAAGCAATCTAAGAAAAAAACAAAAAAATGCAGCAAAATAAAAACTGTGCTTTTTGTGTATTATAATTTCGATGTTATTACTAGAAAACATGTCATTTTTCACCCAAGCCTTTGTTATATTTTCTGCCTTTTTCTATGTGAAATACATACATAATTGTTTATAATTATTGATTATCTAAATATTGCATGCTATTCATACAACATATTGAAATTTGAAAACAAATAAAAAAGTACAAACTCCTCTTAGCTATCACTTTGGGTTCACATACATATATCCACACTAACAGTTCATTTAATTTTTGTAAGCAGGGCAAATGCTAGAACTATATCAGACTAGTCAGTATTTTATTTCCAATATGCAAAGTACAGAGAAGTCACAGTGTCAAAGAGTAATTTGCTGGTCTTGAATCTAAACTTGGGTAGTTTAATATGTAGTTTGTATGCTTAATGACATTGGGCTTTGATTACTAACCCTCTTTGTTCATCTTCACAAAAGGGAAATTACAATCAAGAAAACTGGAATTTGCTGGCCTGGCAATGCTGCTTTTCCCATTTTCAACACCCATCCAAAAATAGAATCGTTGCATTTGAATTTCAAAAGTCTAAACGTGCCTTCCTTCTCTTTACCTACACTTTCTCAAACAATTTGGCATAGTTGATTAAACCTGTAGCTCCTTATTTCAAATGCATTCTAGTTCATCTTTCTCATTTTATTCCCAGATCAATTTAATTGAATTTCTTGATGTTAGTGTTGGTGAGAAAGAATTTTCTCTGCCCTTCAAGGTCCTTCTAGCTGGGCTAAGAATCAAATTGAGATGAGATAGATTAACAGGAGAAAATCAAATTTAATAGTGTAGGTGTGGGGAATCCACATAGACATAACATTCCAAAAGCACTGGGGCAATGTGACACTTAAACTAAAGGAGAGCATCAGGGGTCTGAAGATACAAAAGGAGGAAAGACTATTAGTAAGAAGATCAAAGATGAAATGTTTGGAAAACAAACAATGCCCTATTTATGGAGATAAGATTTTTTTTAGGTAAAGATGAGTCTTGGCTAATAGCTCTCTTCCTTGTACAAGCAGACAGTTGAGGGAGAGATAAAGAGCTTTTCCTGAATCTCCTCGGTTTTGACTTCTTTTAACTCAAAATAATGTTCATGCCAAAATGTACCTTGGGGCTACATTCTCTTGGGGCTACCTTCCCTTGGCCTCTACATCAGCACTCACAATGTTCCAAAATAGCTCTCGGATTACCTGATAGTACATATAATATCACTGTGAGAAATTTGCTACTAATGTTTATCTTGGTCTCTTTTAATCTCTTGGGGAGCCACCTCTGCTCATGTCCTATGAACTCACTGTGTTCTACCTGCACTGAAGCAGGTAAAGCTGACAGAGCACAGTGCCTTCTGTATGTGTTTAAATAGCTTGATTTCCAACTATATTGCTATCTGTTTTATTGTTAGATAATCTCTATCAGTTTTGGCAGGTCAACAGGTTAAGAGATTGGGATTCTGTATAACTAGGAGGACATATGAATGTATAGCAGGATCAAAAAGAGGAACCCATAATAATTGTTTAAAAAAAAAAAATTTAGCTCTTGTGGTAGACTGAATAATGTCTTCCAAAGGTGTCCAAGTTCCAAAGCTTGGAGCCTGTAAATGTAACCTTATATGGCAAAAAGAACTTTGCAGATGTTAATAAGTTAAGGATCTTCAGATGGGGAGGTTATACTGGATTATCCCTTGGAGACAAAACCACAAGTGTCTTCATAGCAGGGAAGAAGGACATTTGCCAGACAAGTAGGAGATGTGAGGACAAAGCAAGAGGTTGGAGTGATGCAGAGAAGGGATGTAAGCCAAGGAATATGGGCAGCCTCCAAACCATCTCCTAGAGCTTCAAGAAGGAAGGAAGCCCTGGCAATACCTTGCATTTAGCTTGATGAAACTGAGTTCAGACTTTTGGCCTCCTAAACTGTAAAAGAATAAATTTGTGTTGTGTTCAGCCACCGAAGTTGTGCCAATTTGTTAGAGTAGTCACAGAAATCTAATACAACCCACTTTGGGTCACAGAAGTTAACACAGAAGAGGAATATACTACAAACTGTAAAATGTAAATTTCAGCATAAACAGAAGTTGTTGGTATATATAATATACCAATATTTCCTAGGGCTGCCATGACAAATCACTATAAACTTAGTGACTTAAAACAGCAGAAATTTACTCTTTCACAGTTCCAGAGGCTAGAAGTCAGAAGTCAAGCTGTCAGCAGGGCCATGATCTCTCTGAAGTGTTTAAGGAAGAAATCTTCCTTGCTTCTTTCAGCTTCTGCTGACCCCAGGATGTTCTTAGGTTGTAGCAAATTACTCTAACTTACATCTCCTCTTCACATTCCTTCTTCCCTGTGTATCATTGCATCCTCCCCTCTTCTTATAAAGATGCCAACCATTGGAGTTAGATCATGTCATCTGAAGATCCTTAACTAATTACATCTGCAAAGATCTTCTTTCCAAATGAAGCCACATTCTGTGGTTCCATGTGTATGTGAATTTTGGGGGGTACCCATCAGAGTGTATTTATTTTGTTTTATTTTGTTCAAAAATTCCCTATGACATTGAATATAAGGAGGATAAGCAATGCTGAGGTTTGGAGAACATATTAAACATTTTGCATATCATATTTAGTTTTGTACTCCAGATTTCAAAGAGGCAGTTAATTCTCCTTTTTGTTACAGATTAAAAACTGAAGCTAAATATCTTATAGATGTAGGACCAAGAAAAGTTTAAAATAATGAAGAGGTACCAAATTGTAACTCTTGTGTTCCTAACAGTTGGTTGAGTCTGACAATATCAATAAGGCTCTTTGAAAAATTATATTAAGTTATCATTAAAAAATCTTATAAAGATGAGCCCTTCATAGGAAAGCATACCTACTTGAAAAGAATCTTTTAAAATATTCATTTGCCTTCAGTCTATTAGTAAAACCAAGCACGTGCTTCATCTTGTCCTTTTCTTCTTCTTCCTCTTCTCCCTCTTGTTTTTCTACTCCTTCATTTTCCTCTTCCTTTCATCTGCTTTCTGTCTGGATTTCAGACAGCATGAGAATGTATATATCTTCTACACCCTTCTCTTATATTAATAATTAGAAGAACAACAGAAGCAGGTAAAGCTAGGACAGAGGCCAACCATGATTTCTGTATCCAAAGACACCATATATCTTTGAATATTCACTCCAATAATAACGACAAAACAAATGATGCTCCTCTGACTAAAATTTCAGAGACATTTTTATAATTTTAAAACAGTATTCTAAAATATGGTCTCCTGATCAGTGATGTCAGCCTCACCTGGGTACTTGTTAGAAATGCAATTACTGGGGTGCCTGGGTGGCTCAGTCATTAAGCGCCTGCCTTCGGCTCAGGTCATGATCCCAGGGTCCTGGGATCGAACCCTGCATTGGGCTCCCTGCTCCGCGGGAAACCTGATTTCCCTCTCCCACTGCCCCTGCTTGTATTCCCCCTCTCGCTGTGTCTCTCTCTATCAAAAAAAAAAAAAAAAAAAAAAAATCTAAAAAAAAAAAAAATGCAATTACTGACCCCTATTACATGCTTCCTGAATCATACCTCCAATAAGATATGTAAAGCCCTGCAGGTGATCCCAATACATGCAAAAGTTTAAGAATCACCAATTTCTTGGGGACCTCAATTTCCTATGAAAGTTCTCCCACCATACCTTAGAAGCAGGATTTAGTACCTCAAAAAAGGGAATAAAATTATATCACATTGGTACAACAGATAAAACCTTAATGAAAGGAATGGAAATATGATTGCAAATGTACCTTCTCTTCTTTGGAATGTTTTTCTTGTTTAATCTCTCTGTCTCTTTTCATCATTAGAGTAGGAAGTGGGCTACTCAGCCTATTTTTATTCTATGTCTTTTTCTATGCCTCTAATCTAAGATAAGAGTCTTTATAGACACATCTCAAAAGGAGATCCACATTGTGATATAAATCCAATTTCAAGTACTCATAAGAAAGATGCATGTTTCTCATCTCTTATCAGGAGATACACTAACCGTTCACTCTGCTCCTACTCTTTCTTCCTGCAATCCGTTTTCTTCCTAGGAGCCAAAGTAATCTATTAATAAAGTCTTATCCCAATCTATTATAAAATTTCTTTGAAAAGCCCTCCATGTTTTCTACTTTCTGCAAGACCCTTTAGGATTATGCTTTTTCTGCTTTGACACCAAGACTCTTCCAGTTGGTAAGGATGCTCCAGTCACAGTGGTTTCCTTTTCTTGTTCCTGCATAAATCGAGGCAATCTCTCATCTCAGAAACTTAGAAATTGATATGCTCTCTGCCAGAATGTTCCTGGCTTTATAATTTAAGGATATCATTTAGAATTCATATTATAAGGAACATTCCCCTTGTGTTCATGGATTTCCAGTGCTAAAAGCAATACCTGTCACATGGAAAGTAACAGATGAATATCCGTTGAATGAATCAATGTATGAGCAAATACATCTCACTTAAGAATAAGTGATGATATCAGGAGTCTGGTATATAATTTGAGGATGTTATGTTTCAGTCAAATATTAAATTCATGACTCATATGCTTCTCTTTTCATGAAAGAATATGTAGGAGTATGAATTAGTTGTGGAAGAGATCATAAATGCTTTCATATGATTACATAAGACTGAACACATGCAGTTTATAAGTTTGAGTTTATAAAACAGATTGGTTAACATATCAGGATTAGTCAGAGAACAGTGTCCATTATTTTAATGCCATTCTCAGTAGTGAAATATTCACTTAGGTGTGTATGAGAATAAAAGACTAATTGTCACTGAAGTAATATCCCAAATAATATAAATTTAATAGACAAATAGCTACATTTTAAAATTTTCCTATAAGGTTATTTTTTATGAGTTCTTGATGTCATTTTAGATCATCAACCTTTCTCCTAAACTTAAAATAGCACTCTTATCATTTACAAAATGGTCATTATCTGATACAGACATTTATATTCCTAATAAATCAGCAGAACTCATAAGAAAATTCATCTAAGAAGCCTACAGACTATTACCATAGGCAACAGTTTACCACTCTGTAAATGAACTCCATCTGCCATGTCGAACAGACTATAGCTTTATATTAACTTCTCTCTCATAAATAAAATACCTGAAATATCCAAAAATATTTAAAATCACAGAGCAAGATTTCTGGAGAGATTATATGGTTGGATAGATTGTTGTAGAAGTCATTTACATGAAAAACGTAATTAAGCATAGGAATGAATGGGATGACTAAATCAAGAAGGTTAGAGAAGAAAGTAACAAGAAAGACAGGAAAATGGGAAGCCATGTTTTAAAGGAGCAGGATAGCCTCACCAGTTTGTTTTAAAAACAAACAAACAAACAAACAAAAAAACATTTTTTTGGTTTGTTTTTAAGACATGGTGTTTTATTAGTTTTAGGTGTACAATATAGTTATTCAATAATTCCATATATCATCACCCGGGCATAATGAGCAGTACCTGGTGCTTATTACAACAAGTATACTCCTTAATCCCCCTATTTCCCCCATGGCCCCACTCACCTCCCCCTGGTAACCATCAGTTTGTTCTCTATAATTTAGAGTCTATTTCTTGATTTCTCTCTCTGTCTCTCTGTCTCTTCCTCCCTTTTTTCCCTTTCCTTATTTGTTTTGTTTCTTAAACTCCATGTAAGTGAATTCATATATTTGTCTTTCTATGGCTGACTTATTTTGCTTAACATTATACTCTCTACCTCCATCCATGTCATTGAAAATGGCAAAATTTCTATCTTTTTTTATGACTGAATAATATTCCTATATATATCTGTATAATGTGTATATATATGTAATGTATATAGATATAATGTATCTATATCCCATTATACATGTAATAATATATAACATATCTAACTAACTAACTAAATATATATATATATATATATATATATATATATATATATATATCACATCAAACAATGGACATGGGCTGCTTCCATATCTTGGCTATTATAAATAATGCTATATACATAGGGGTGCATGTATCCCTTTGAATTAGTGTTCTTGTATTCTTGGAGTAAATACCCAGTGGTGATTACTGGATCATAATGCAGTTCTATTTTTTAACTTTTTGAGGAACCTCCATACTGTTTTCCACAGGGGATGCACCAGTTTGCATTCCCACCAACAGTGCACAAGATTTTCTTTTTCTTCATATCCTCAGCAACACCCGTTGTTTCTTTTGTTGTTGATTTTAGCCATTCTGAAAGGTGTGAGGTGATATCTCATTATAGTTTTTTTTTTTTTTTTTTTAAAGATCCACGGAGATGGCTTTTTTTTTTTTTAAGATTTTATTTATTTATTTGAGAGAGAGAGAATGAGAGAGAGAGCATGAGAGGGGCGAGGGTCAGAGGCAGAAGCAGGCTCCCTGCCGAGCAGGGAGCCCGATGCGGGACTCGATCCCGGGACTCCAGGATCATGACCTGAGCCGAAGGCAGTCGCTTAACCGACTGAGCCACCCAGGCGCCCCTCATTATAGTTTTGATTTGCGTCGCCCTGATGATGAGTTGAGCAAGTCTCCATGTGTCTGTTGCCCATCTGCCTGTCTTCACTGGAAAAATGTGTGTTCCTGTCTTCTGCCCATTTTTAATTGGATTACCTGTTTTTTGTGTGTTGAGTTTTATGTTTTTATATATCTTGGATACTAACCCTTTATCAGATACGTCATTTGCAAATATCTTCTCCATTCCATAAGTTGCCTTTTACTTTTGTTGATTGTTTCCTGCACTGTGCAGAAGCTTTTTATTTTGATGTAGTTCCAACAGTTTATTTTTACTTTTGTTTCCTTTGCCCTAGAATACATATCTAGAAAAAAGTTGCTATAGCCAATGTCAAAGAAGTTATGGCCTGTGTTCTCCTCTAGGATTTTTATGGTTTCAGGTCACACAGTTAGGCCTTTAATCCATTTTGAATTTATTTTTGTGTATGGTGTAAGAAAGTGGTCCAGTTTAATTCTTTTGCATGTTGCCGTCCAGTGTTCCCAACATTATTTGTTGAAAAGACTTTCTTTTTTCCACTGGATATTCTTTCCTGCTTTGTTGAAGATTAATTGACCATATAGTTGTGGGTTCATTTCTGGGTTTCCTATTTTGTTCTTTTGACCTATGTGTCTATTTTTGGTGCCAGTACCATACTGTTTTGATTACTCTGGCTTTGTATTGTGATGCCTCCAACTTCGCTTTTGCTTTTCAAGATTGCTTTGACTATTTGGGGTCTTTTGTGGTTCCATACAAATTTAAGAATTGTTTGTTCTTGTTCTGTGAAAAATGCTGGTGGTATTTTGATAGGGATTGCATTAAATGTGTAAATTGCTTTGGGTACTATAGACATTTTAACAATGTCTGTTCTTCCAACCCATGAGCATAGGATATCCTTCCTTTTCTTTGTGTTGTCTTGAATTTCTTTCATTAGTGTTTTATAGTTTTCAGAGTAGAGCTCTTTCACCTTTAGATTAATTACTAAGTATCGTATTATTTTTGGTGCGATTGAAAATGGGATTGTTTTCTTTTTTTTTCTTTTTTTTTCCAGAGAGAGGGGTGGGAGCATG
>NW_023270498.1:7269828-7457523 GCF_011800145.1 Mirounga leonina
TTTTCTTTTTTTTTCTTTTTTTTTCCAGAGAGAGGGGTGGGAGCATGTGCATGAGCAGGGGAGAGTCGGGGGCAGAGGTAAAGACAGACAATCATAAGCAGATGCCATGCTCAGCACAGAGCCCAATGCAAAGCTCAATCTCAAAACCCTGAGATCATGACCTGAGCTGAAATCAAGAGTTGGAGGCTTAACTCACTGAGGCACCCAACCACCCCAATGGGATTATTTTCTTAATTTCTTTTTCTGCCGGTTTATTATTGGTGTATAGAATGCAATAGATTTCTGTATATTGATTTTGTATGCTGAGACTTTACAGAATTTGTCTTTATCAATTTTAGCAGATTTTTGGTGGAGTCTTTTGAGTTTTCTGTATATAATATCATATCATCTGCAATAAGAGTTTTACTTCTTCCTTACTAATTTGTATGCCTTTTCTTTTTGTTGTCTGATTTCTGTGACCAGCACTTCAAGTACTATATTGAATAAAGGTGGTGAGATTGGACATCCCTGTCTTGTTCCTGACCTAAGGGGGAAAGCTCTCAGTTTTTCTCCGTTAAGGATGATGTTAGCTGTGGGTTTTTCCTGTACGGTCTTTATTATGTTGAGATATATTCCCTCTAATCCTACTTTGTTGAGGGTTTTGATCATGAATGTATGTTGTACTTTGTCAAAGGCTTTCTTCTGCGTCTGTTGAGAGGATCATATTGTTCTTATCCTTTCTCTTTTTGATATGATGTATCATGTTGATTGATTTCAGAATATTGAGCCAGCCTTAAAACCCAGGAATATTGAACCACCCTTGCAACCCACTTGATCATGGTGAAAGATTTTTTTTAATGTACAGTTGAATTCAGTTTACTAGTATTTTGTTAAGGACTTTTGCATCTATGTTCATCAGGGAAATTAGCCTGTACTTCCTTCTTCTTTTTTTTTTTTTTTTAGGGATGTCTTTATCTGTTTTTGCTATCAGGGTAAGCCTGGCCTCATTTAGAAGTTTTCCTTCCTTTTCTATTTTTTGGAATAATTTGAGAAGAATGGGTGTTAATTCTTCCTTAAATGTTTGGAAGAATTTGCTTGTGAAGCCATCTGGTCCTGGACTTGATTTTTGAGAATTTTTGATTACTGATTCAATTTCTTTGCTGGTTAACAGTCTGTTCAAATTTTCTATTTCTTCCTGTTTCAGTTTTGTTAACTTATATGCTTCTAGGAATGTATCCATTTCTTCTAGGTTGTCCAATTGGTCGGCATATAGTTTTTCATAATATTCTCATAAATTGTTTGCATTACTGTGGTGTTGGTTGTTATTTCTCCTCTCTCATTTGTGATTTTATTTATTTCAGTCCTTTCTCTCTTTTTTTTTTTGATAAATCTGGCTAGAGGATTATCAATTATATTGATAATTAAAGATCTATTAAAGATCTAGTTCCTGATTTCATTGATCTGTTTTTTTTTTTAGTTTTTTATCACTTATTTCTCCTTTAATCTTTATTATTTACTTTTTCTGCTGGTTTTCAGTTTTGTTTGTTGTACCTTTACCAGCTCTTTTAGGTGTAAGGTTAGGTTGTTTATTTGAGATTTTTCATGCTTTTTGAGGTAGGCTTGTATTGTTATAAGCTTCCCTCTTAGTACAGCTTTTGCAGCATCCTAGAGATTTTGGACCACTGGGTTTTCATTTTCATTTGTTTCCACCAAGTTTTTATTTTTTATTTCCCTGTTGACCCATCCATTGTTTAAGAGAGTGTTGTTTAACCTGTATATATTTGTGGCCTTTCCAGATATTTTCTTGTGGTTGACTTGTAGTTTCATAGCTTTGTGATCAGAAAAGATGCATGGTATGATTTCAATTTTCTTGAATTCATTAAGCTTGTTTTGTGGCCTAATATATGATCTATTCTGAGGAATGTTCCATGTACACTTAAAAAGAATATGTATTCTGCTGTTTTAAGAAGGAATGTTCTGAATATATCTGTTAAATCCATCCATTCCATTATGTCATTCAAAGCCATTATTCCTTATTGATTTTTCTGTTTAGATGATCTGCCCATTGAGATGAGTGGTGTGTTAAAGTCCCCTTTTACTGTTGTATTTTTATTGACTAGTTCCTTTATGTTAATTATTAACTCTTTTATGTATTTGGGTACTAAATTGGGTGTATATTTACAATTGTTATATCTTCTTGTTAGATTATCCCCTTCATTATTATATAGTATCCTTCTTTGTCTCTTTTGTACAGTCTCTATTTTAAAGTCTATTTTGTCTGATACAAGTATTGCTGCCCCAGCTTTCTTTTGAGGTCCATTTGCATGATAGATGTTTCTTCATTGCCTCACTTTCAATGTGCAGGTATCTTTAGGTCTAAAATGAGTCTCTTATAGGCAGCATATAGATGGATCTAGTTTTTTTTTTTTTTTTTTTTTTTTTTTTTTTCTATCCATTCTGTCACCCTAGGTCTTTTGCTTGGAGTACTTAGTCCATTTACATTCAAAGTGATTACTGATAGATATGTATTTATTGCCATTTTATTACTCGTTTTGTGATTGTTTCTGAAGATTTTCTCTGATCCTTTCTTGTCTTTCTCTCTTTTGTGGTTTGCTGGTTTTCTTTCAAAATATATCTGGATTTCTCTTTAGTTTTTGCATGTTTATGAGTGGTTTTTGGTATATAGTTACCATTACATTTGTATATAACATCTTTGGTATATAGCACTCTATATTAAGTTGATGGTTGTTTTTGTTTGAACACATTTTTTCATCTCCTTTCCTCCCATATTTTAGGTATATGTTGTTAAATTTTACATCCTTTTATTCTGTGAGTTCTTTGATTTTTTTTTTTTTTTACAAAAATATTCATTGTTACTGCTGTTGTGTTTCCTATCTTTATACTGTCACCTTTGTTCTCTCCTTTCCATTCAGAGTCCCCTTTAATATTTCTTGCAGGGCTGGTTTAGTGGTCATGAATTCCTTTAGATTATGTTTGTCTGGGAAGCTATCTCTCCTTATATTTTGAATGACAGCCTGCTGGAGAGAGTATTCTGGCTACAGGTTTTTCCCATTCAGCACTTTGAATATAGCATGTCACTCCCTTCTGGCTTGGAAAATTTCTGCTAAAAAAAAAATCCCCTGCAAAGCTTTATGGGGTTTCCCTTGTATGTTACTGACTTTTTTTGTCTTGCTGCTTTTAATTTTTGTATTACTATATTTTGCCAATTTAATTACAATATGTCTTGGTATGGATCTGCTTTGTTGATTTTGTTGGAAGTTCTCTGTGCTTCCTGGATCTGGATATCTGTTCCCTTTCCCAAATTAGGGGGGTTTTCAGCTAATATTTCTTCAAACATATTTTCTGCCACTTTTTCTATCTTCTTCTTCTGGGACTGCTATAATATGAATATTATTATATTTGATGGAGTCACTGACTTCCCTAAGTCTATTTTCATTTTGCATCATTCTTTTTTATCTTTTGTTCAACTTGATTACTTTCCATTACTCTGTCTTCTAGGTCATTAATTTGTTCCTCTGCTTCTTCCAGCCTCCTGTTCATTTCATCAAGTGTGTTTCTCATTTCATTTATTGAATCATTTATCTCTGCAATGTTATCCCTTATCTCTGTGTTAAAGGTCTCACTCATGTTTTCCACTCTTTCTCAAGTCCAGTGAGTATCCTTAGGATCATTGCCTTAAATACTTCATCAAGCATGTTACTTATATATGTTTCACTTACATTTCTGGCTATGACCTTGTCCTATTCTTTCATCTGGGACAAATTGCTCTGTCTTCTCCCTTTGCCTGAGTCTCTGTGATTGTTTCTCTGTGTTAGGAAATTCAGCTATGTCTCCTGTTCTTGAGGGAATGAACTTATGAAGAAGAGGTCTCTTGTGCCCTGTGGTGCAGTGTCCCCTGTTCCTCAGGGCCTGGTGCCTCTGGAGATGTCTCCAATGGGCACTGTGTGTGCTCTGCTGATTTTTCCTAGCCACTTTATCCTTCAGAGAAATCATGTGCAGAAGCTTTCTTTGTACGTTGTGGGCTGTGTTTGTTACCTTGCCCGAATGTGCTGTTTTACTAGGTGTACTCTGGTCTGCTTGTGCAATGAGACCTGTTGCCACTGCAACCTGAATTGAGGTCTAGCAAGACTCCTGAGTCAGGAGAGAAGGTGTGAGCAAGGGTTGGGCTGGTCTCTGTGGGAGGGGGCCTGATGCATTGGGACTGAGGTAAGAGTGACTGTGAAGGGCAGTTTCACCAGAGCAGATGAATGGGACTTAGTGTAAGCAAGTTAGGCAGCAAGAGTTGGCTCTGTACTGGTTCTCACAGGTGGTGTGTGCTTGTGCAGAAGTGTTGGGGAGGGAAATGGCTTCTGCCAGTTTCTTCATCCCCAAAGGGATCTCTCCATAAATGCTATCTCTCTGGGACATGCTCTGAGATGAGCTAATAACCTCCCCACTGTGTTCCCCAGGCGCTATTCAGATCACAGTTCCCACACTGTATGTCCATGGGCTCTTTTCCCTGCCTTTTCTCCAATAACAGCTGCCCCAATGCCTGCAGGCTCTCCCTGAGGCAAGACCCCTGTCTTTTAAAACTCTAGTCTTTAAGCCCCAGTGGTTGCAAAAACTCACAAAATTTGGCCCCTCTTGCTCTCTAAGCCAACTGTTATGGTGATTTGTCTTCCTTGTGGGGGTTCCCCTGTGTGCTAGTCTGTCTCTAGCCCTTCTACATGAACTGCAGCTCCCTCCCCACTGTTGTAACTATGATCTGTTTCTCTCCAAAGCTGTATCTCCACACTTCCTACCTTCTTCAATTGTGGCCCCTTCTCTACCTTTAGCTGTGGAGTTTGTTCTGGGGTATTCAGGATGATTTGATAGTTGTCTAGTTCTATTCATGGGGCAAGGTGAGCCTAGGGTCTTACTACTCACCACCATCTGAACCCCATCCCCAAAAGTTTGAATGAAGGCTTATGCAAAAGATGGGAAGTGATTTAGTGCCTCCACAGAAATAGTAATGCTAACTTAGAACAAGACAAGATAGGTGAATGGTCCATTCAGAAATAAGGTGGTTAAGACCTTACCCATGGTTGCAGGAATTTACAACCAAACAGAGAGCAGAATATTTAGCTATACATTCATGTCACAGAAAAATGTTCAAATAAGTGGAGAAAGGATTTGAAAAAGGCACCCCATCATAAAACAGATTTGTAGAATACTTTCACTTCAAAATTCCACAATGGTACCTTTCTTGTCCATGGTTGCTGAAAGGTTTGCATTGTCCAGAATTCTCATTGACAATATACTCTTTTTCCATTCTTTAAAATTCGAAGAACCAACTCCAACAAAGAACATGCATACTTTTCACTCTTCCACTCTTCTCTTCTGTTGGGTGAATAGTAATAAAGAAATGGAAGAAGAGTAAAAACTTACCATAGGTACCAAACCATTGACTTTGTGATAGTTCATGTTTATATAAATTTCAGACAAAATTCTGTGCTACTAAGAAAAATAAGCATACCTTATGTTTTAAAATTCAAATCAAGGACAGTGTTCCAAGATGTGATCTACTTATTCAAGTTCTGCTGAAATTTCAAGTCATAAGTGGATGGAGAAAACAAGGATGGGCATAGAAATCAGAAACAGTAAGAGAAGGATTTTTAGGAGCATGGTTAGTAGCAGGAAAACCAAATTGCAGGGGTAATTGAATGAAAGTCGCTGCTTCCAAAAAATAGAGGAATGCATATGTAGAGGTCTGTAGGGATGAGAAGAAATTCTAGTATAATTTTTTTTAAAGCATCTCTTTTTAGACTAAGGTGAGTTAGAAGTAATAAACATTGAAGATGGGTTGCTTGTTGGATTATGAAGATGAGTCTCAAAGAAAGTGAAAAAAATTAATTGAGATTACAGGCTTGGAGTTCCAGGTCTAAATAGATTATCAGCTGAGAAGGGAGAACAGTAAACATTTAGAAGGGATAGAATTAAGCATTAATCTACTCAAATAATATACCATAAATAGCTATTTAGTGTGTAGATCTTGTCAAGGAACATTGAGTTACATAAACTTACGCTTCCCACAGATCATGGTTTTATCAGAATTTATCATCTAGAAGGGTCAGAATATCTTGAAAGATTAAATAATAACACATTAGTGAAGTGGTTAGAACAAACAAGTGTATTAGTCATAATAGGCTAGGCTCTGTTGATATAACATGTCCATTCAGACTCTCAGGTGTTTAATATGAAAGGCAAAGATAAAGCCTGGGAAATTCCCTTCTCTCACAATAATTAAGAAACTACTGCATTAGGGGACAAGAGGAAGGGAGTAGATACACAGTTTCTCAGCAGCCCTGGCTTAAAAAGAAATACACACTACACATCTGCTCAAAGTTTTGCAAGGGAGGCTGGGAAATAAGAGAGCAAAAGGCTGTTTGGTGAGCCCTGATTGTCCCTGCCACGCAACTATACAAAATTTTTTCCAAAAGTAAAATGTATATACATAAACATATAAATTTATGTAACATAAAAATATATGGGTATGTATATGTGTGCATATATATATATCAGGTGTATAAAAACACGTGTGCACATACCAATTAACTTGAACAGATATTAAGAATGTTAGAAACTTAGGGCGCCTGGGTGGCTCAGTTGGTTAAGCGACTGCCTTTGGCTCAGGTCATGGTCCTGGAGTCCTGGGATCGAGTCCCGCATCGGGCTCCCGGCTCGGCGGGGAGCCTGCTTCTTCTCCCTCTGACCCTCTCCCCTCTCATGCTGTTTCTCTCTCTCTCTCTCTCTCAAATAAATAAATAAATAAAATCTTTAAAAAAAAAAAAGAATGTTAGAAACTTAGAGAATGAATAACATGTTCTCAGTATTAATTAAGAGCCTTCTTTTGAAGGCACATTTTTTGGTTCTGCAGATATAGCAGTTAATAAAACAAAATAAAGCCCCTCCCTTCCTTAATAAAGCATGTTACTGTGAATAAGCTGTTCGTTGCATAGGACCTTTAAGAAAACATGAGATTGGCATTATCAGCAACTGTCCTACTGAAATTGGCCCCAAAAGAATATAATTCTAGTAATAATCAAAGCTGATGATGAAGACTTTGGTAAAGCGTGGCTGGGTTTACGAATCCTATTATTATGTCCTTCCTTCTATTTCACCATTACTTTGTGGTTTTAGCTATATAAGAACTTGAGGTTTTCATTTTGCTTTGTTTTGTTTTTTAATTGCTTTGTTTTTTTCCTCACTTATTTCTCTTGCTAAACATGCTTCTCAATTTTTTCTCTGATAGAGACCATAAAACTTTTAATTAGGATATTCAACTCCACATGCTATTAGCATATGAATAGATTCAATTTTATTCACTCTATAGAGTGAATACAATGTTTATTCTATGGTTCCAGACCTAGTAATACTTTTTTAAAAATTAAGAAAATATTGAATGCTATTCTGTATGCCTCTATATTTTTATGACCTGTGTAACTGAATATTATAGTCCCACAACTGCTTCTACATCTTCACTATACAACATCTTCACGATGTGCATTCCTCAAAATTATTGGCTATGAGAAAAAGTAGAACTCATAATGATGAGTACTTTGCACAGCTCAAAATTTGATGTTTGCTAAATAAATAAGCTGTATGTCAGCCAAACAATTATCCATGATAAAGATACAGTGAGGATGTTGAAGAAAGAATAAAGATATGTGGAATCTTTATAACTGGAAGATATAAAGAATGTAATTTTGCTAAGCAGCCTGATTTCTCAGTTTTATGTGTGTACATTATCACTATTTCTATCACTTCTACATCTTTACTTTTTAAAATTTTCTTTGATGCAGTCATTTTTTCTGAGTTTATTTGTGTGCTGATAATCTGATAATTAATGCTTGATGACTAGTAAAACAAATCAACCTGTCTGAATATGAAACGACTATTCACAAATAATTTAAGCACTTTAGTTAATACCTGAGAAAAAAATACAAGAGGTTTTAATTACTCTTCCCAAATAGTTCTCAGTAAGTCTCCACTTAAGTGTACCAAACTAACCCTTGCATGAAGACAGCATAATAAGCAAATAAAAAGCTGCCACAGCTGTATATTTTGAAGAAAATGTTTACATTTTAGGAACAAATGAGCTGTCTTTAAGTAGAAATCAACCTACTGTCACATTTGAAAAACACTATCATCCTTTATACAAACCATGTATCAATAGAAGCCCACTCCTTATATTGAAACTATGCTCTGCTTTCAAAATGCAGTATAAAGTTATATTACTTAGAGTCCTAGTAGAAATGCCCAGAAAATTATAATGCTCAAAAAAATGCAAATCTACATTAAAGGTTTGTAAATAATTGTGTGTGCTTATTCCCTACTATGTCTTACAGATATATTTATATGGTATTATAAAGAAAGAGGTAAATTTATATGCCCAGAAGTCTACATTAAACAGTCTAAAGTGCAATATGAATTCCAAGACCATTTCTACATATACACCATCTTTCAACAACTACATTGTGTTCATTGATCTGGGCCAACCTCTTTATAGTAGTGATTTTTAACTCCACAAGCACAAGAGAAAGAAGGACACAAAGATCTGCTTTCAGCAGGCCAAATCTTTCCAGGAACTGTTTTTGTATTGCTCATGATCGGAATTTTTTTTTTTTTTTTACAATTGTAAATTAAAAAAAAAAAAAGTAAAGCCTGAGATATTTATGGCTCAAAAAGCCTAAAATATTTAGTATTTGACTAGATACAGAAAAAGTTTTCTGATCTCTGCTTCAACTGGGGAAAATTCTTTACTATTACCTCAATAAAAGTTTGTATCTAAAAGGTCCAGGAAAGGGGCGCCTGGGTGGCTCAGTTGGTTAGGCGACTGCCTTCAGCTCAGGTCATGATCCTGGAGTCCCGGGATCGAGTCCCGCATCGGGCTCCCTGCTCGGCGGGGGGTCTGCTTCTCCCTCTGCCCTCTTCCCTCTCGTGCTCTCTGTCTCTCATTCTCTCTCTCTCTCAAATAAATAAATAAAATCTTTAAAAAAAAAAAATAAAAGGTCCAGGAAAATGGCTAACATACACAATTTAATCCAAAACAGTTTAATAGAATTTAATTCCATGTAGCATATTGGTTTCAGTTATTTACTATTTGCAAGGCACCTAGGAAAACTAGAAAATACAGTAAATGCCAAAATGAGTAGACTACATTTACCATTCATACCCTTTAGAAAAGAGAAATAAGACAAATAAAATGATAGTAATAAAATAAAAGGTACAACATAATTCATAAAAGTAGACATATTTCAGTAGCTATTGGCAAAAACATGATGGGAAAAAAAGACTAATCTATATCCAGAGATATAAGAAAAGTCACCTGGGATTTAGATATTACTGGAGACAAATGTGGTAAAAAGTGTAATTTTAGTCTACAAGAGATGAGGCAGAAGTAGAGCATCCCTGCAGAGGAAATTGTGGGTGAAAGGCAAAAATGTGATAAACTGCAATTAGGGCAAATATGGATAGTAGAGTTCTGAAATAATGGATTAGTGCGATAGTGAACAATAGGGGCTGACCAAATTTTTCTGTTAAGACACAGAATGTTTTGGCCTTTGTAAGCCATAATACTGTCTCTATTCCAATGATCGAACTCTGTAGTTACATCATGAGTGTTACCATTGACAGTATGAAATTAATAGGAATTCTGTGTTCCAATAAGATATTATTTACAAAAACAGTGATATGGATTTGATCTATGGGTTATAGTTTGATGAATCCTGATGTGTAGAACCAAAAAAGAAAACAGATTCATTAGGCAATAAGGATTTTTTGAACATTTGTGATCAGGGCCATAATACACAATAAGGATGCATGTAGTCAGTGATCCTTAAAATTAGGAATACAGACACATAGTTCTATGCTATCTTACCTTGTTTTCACACAAGAGTTTACTCATAAATTAGTTTAATCACACAAGACATGATGTAATTTGGTGTCAGTGTAATCAACAATTGTTAACAATACAATGGGTGCTATAGGTGTTCAGAAACAAGAAAGATTGCTGTGATGATTAATATTATGTGTCGACTTGGCTAGACTATGGTGCCCAGTTGGTCAAACACTAGAATGGATGTTGTTGTGAAGTTATTTTTAGATGTGATTAACATTTAAATAAGCAGACTTTGAGTGAAAGTAGATTATCCTCCATAATATAAGTGGTCTTCTTCCAATCAGTTGAAGGTATTGAAAGCAAAGACTGAGGTTTTCCAAAGTACAAGAAATTTAGCTTCAAGAGTCCAGCATGGAAATCCTATGGGTTTCAAATCTTGTGGAATCTGGATTCAAGACTGTACCATGAACTCCTTTGAAGTACCAACTGCCAGCTTGCCCTGTGAATTTCAGACTTGCCAGATGCTGCACAATTCCATGATCCAATTCCTTAAAAATAAATCTCTCGAGTGGCTCAGTAGGTTAAGCCTCCAACTATTGATTTTTGCTCAGGTCATGATCTTAGGGTTGTGGAGTCAAGCCCCACATCAGGCTCTGTGCCCAGCATGGAGTCTGCTTGCCCCTCTCCTCTCTCTCTCTCTTTCTCATAAATAAATAAATAAATAAATAAATAAATAAATAAATAAATAAATCTCTTGATAGATAGATGGATAGATGATAGATATGGATGGATGGGTAGATGTAGGTATACAGATAGGTAGAGGTAGAGATAGAGACAGAGACATGGATGTAGGTATCAATATCTCCTATTGTTTCTCTTTCTCTGGAGAGCCCTGACTGATACCATCACCATTCATTGAATAAGATTCAAAGATGGAAGGAAGCTCAGGCAAGGAGGGTAGGTATTAAACTTGAAAACTTCTTTATAGTTAGAAAAAAAAAGCTGACAATATGATGGATTTGATTTTTAGGTTTTTCTCAAAAAATGTTCTTGCCTCCAAACAACCAAAAGTAATTATGATACTCATTCTAAGAGATCCATATTAATCATATGCCAAACCAAATACATCATAAGAAAATAATACTACAGAATAATTTCTTATGAATTTGGATGCAAAAATATTCAGCAAAATACTTGCAAACCAAATTAGTCAACATATAAAAATAATCATACACCTTGGCCAAGTGGGATTTATCCCAGGATGCAAAGTTGGCTTAACAACCAAATATAAATTAATTTAATATACCATATCTTTAGAATAAAAAACAAAATAAATCATTATTATCTAACTTATGCAGAAAGAGCATTTGAAATACGGTAACATCCTTTCATGATAAAACATGAAATATATACATACGTACTATAAATAGGGGAGGAAACTTTACCTAATAAAGGGCATCTATGAAAAACCTAGCATCACATGTAATGGTGAAAGATTGGATGCTTTCTTCCTATAATCAAGAACGAGACAAAAATGTTGCTCTCTCCACTTTTATTCACCCTTTTACTGGGAGTTCTAGACAAAGTTTTAAGCAAGAAAAAGAAATAAAAAGCCTTCAGATGAGATCAGGTGTGTTCAGGGTGGTATGGCCGTAGATAGCAGGAAGGGAAAACTGAAGGGGGGTGGATCGAAGGGGGAGAGGAACCATGAGAGACTATGGACTCTGAGAAACAAACTGAGGGTTCTAGAGGGGTGGGGGGTGGGGGGATGGGTTAGCCTGCTGATGGGTATTAAGGAGGGCACTTACTGCATGGAGCACTGGGTGTTATATGCAAACAATGAATCATGGAACACTACGTCAAAAACTAATGATGTCATGTATGGTGATTAACATAACATAAAAAAAAAAGCCTTCAGTTTGGAAAAAGAAAGTAAAAGAATCTCAATTTACAGATGACACGGTCTTGTATGTAGAAAACCTTAAGGAATCAACTAAAAAGCTATCCCAACTAATAAACTTGTCCATCAAGGGGCGTCTGGGTGGCTCAGTCTTTTAAGCATCTGCCTTTGGCTCAGGTCATGATCCCAGGGTCCTGGGATTGAGTCCCGCATGGGGCTCCCTGCTCAGTGGGAAGCCTGCTTCTCCCTCTCCCACTCCCCCTGCTTGTGTTCCCTGTCTCCCTGTGTCTTTCTCTGTCAAATAAATAAATAAAATCTTAAAAAAAAAAATGTCCATCAAGGTTGCAGAATACAAGGTCGGCATAAAAAATCAATGGTGTCTCTATAGAGCAGCATGAACAGTATGAAATAGAATTAAGAAAACAATAATATTTACAATAACTTTGGAAAAGAGTAAAATACTTAGGAATAAATGTAACAAAAAAGTGCAAAGCATAGGGGAAACTATAAAATATGGTTGAAAGTAAAGATGGTCTAAATAAATGGAACAAAATTCCATCAGAAGAATTCATATTAAGACAGCAATACTCTCAAATTGATCTACAGACTTAATCTCTATTAGAATTCCAGCTAAGATTTTGTAAAAATTGCTAAACAATATGAGTCCATATGGAATTGCAACGGACCCATGAGAGCCAAAACAATCCTGAAAAAGAAGAACAAAAAGGAGGACTCAAATTTCTTTCTTTTTTTTTTTTAAAGATTTTATTTATTTATTTGACAGAGAAAGACACAGCGAGAGAGGGAACACAAACGGGGAGTGGGAGAGGGAGAAGCAGACTCCCTGCCGAGCAGGGAGCCCGATGCGGGACTCGATCCCGGGACTCCAGGATCATGACCTGAGCCGAAGGCAGTCGCTTAACCTACTGAGCCACCCAGGCGCCCGGACTCAAATTTCTTGATCTCACAACAAGCAATGGTAATCAAGACAGAGTGGCACAGGAATACTAGGATAGACCTATATCTTAATGTAATTGAATTGAAGGTCCAGAAATAAAACTGTGCACCTTTGTTATTTTTAACAATGGTGCCAGAAATAAAACTGTGCATCTATGATTAACTTATCTTTAACAACGGTGCCAAGATCTTTGAATGGGCAAAGGATAGTCTTTTGAACACATTGTACTGGGTCAAGTGGATTAACACATGCAAAAGAAATAGTTGGACCCCCTTTTCATACCATACACAAAAATTAACTTGAAACTTACCAACACTTAAACGGGAGAGGTAAAGCAATAAAACTATTTTAAAAAAGAAATAGATATAAATCTTCATGACTTTGGATTTTAGCAATTGATTGGGTATGGCACCAAATCCAAGATCAACAAAAGAAAAAATAGATGAATTTGACCCACCAAAATTAAAAAAAAAAAAACAAAAAAACTTTTCTGCTTTAAAGGGCATTATTAAGAAAGTAAAAGATAGTTCACAGAATGAGAGAAAGTAATTGCTAATCATATACCTGATAAGGGACTTACCTAGAATTTAAAAAGAATGATTCCGGGGGCGCCTGGGTGGCTCAGTTGGTTAAGCGACTGCCTTCGGCTCAGGTCATGATCCTGGAGTCCCTGAATCGAGTCCCGCATCGAGTCCCGCATCGGGCTCCCTGCTCGGCGGGGAGTCTGCTTCTCCCTCTGACCCTCCTCCCTCTCATGCTCTCTTTCTCTCTATCTCATTCTCTCTCTCAAATAAATAAATAAAATCTTAAAAAAATAAAAATAAAAAGAATGAATCCAGCTCAAAAGTAAAAAGACACCTAATTAAAAAATGGGCAAAGAGTCTGAATACTCGTGTCTCCAAAAAAGAAAAACAAATGACCAAAAAACACGAAAAGATGTTCCAAATCATTAGTCATTAGGAATATGCACATCAAAAGCACACTATGATATTATTTTGAACCCACTAGGATGGCTAGAATCAAAAGCCAGATAATCACAGTGAATAGGAAGAGGCTTATGGGTGAAAACTTCTGCTGACACTCCAACTCCCCCAAATTTAAACAGAGGGGAAATAAAATTACAGTCACTTCCTGCTGCAAGAACCAGAAACCAAATTTATCCAGCTACTGCTTGAGTTACAATCTGAGGAAAGAAATAATCATGCAATCAGAATCTGTGCCAAGTCACCCAGGGACTTAGGAGCTGAATTACTTGTAACTCCATCATTTGAGTCCCGTGCCTTCAGGGGAGGCCTGGGGTTGAATTAGGAGAGGTCAGGGAAGTCTGAAGTTAGAGAAAGGGTGAAAAATCCATCACACACACACACACACACACACAGAGGAAGATCCTAATCAAGATGAAATTGTGAACTAAAATTTTAAAATGTTAGGAAAGTTACATTGTGAAAGGTAAATTCAACAAATCAACAAAGAATACATTTTATTCTGAAGGACTTTAAGAAAAACGCTTTAAAACAGATATATTTAAAATGCCCAGATATGTCTGCCAACCTTTATTTTCCCCTCTGTACAGTGGTCAAGTAGCAGATGCAGCCTTTCACAGATCCTCCCGAGGATTCTAGAAGGCAACAGGATGGAAGGACACTCTCCATATTCCATATTGTGAACACAGTAATCCAACACAAGGAAGGGACCTCTACTGACCAGACGCCGGTTTTTGCTGGCCAAAAGTTTTGTAACTGAACTAACACGAGTTCTCCCCTTGGTGAGTTACAGGTAGAGACTGCACCAGGTGATGGTGTCACACAAAGGAAACCTTATTTGCAGTAAATAAGGAGATCACAGGGAAAACTTCCAAAGCCCTGACTCCCCTTCCCAAGAGCAGGAGTGAATGGATTACTTTTTTTTTTTCTTTAAGATTTTATTTATTTATTTATTTGAGAGAGAGAGAGACAGCAAGCACAAGCAGGGGGAGGGACAGAGGGAGAGGGAGAAGCAGACTCCCCGCAGAGCAGGGAGCCCGACATGGGACTCCATCCCAGGACCCTGGGATCATGACCTGAGCCGAAGGCAGTTGCTTAACCGACTGAGCCACTGAGGCGCCTCTGAATGGGTTACTTTTATTTAGGGTTGCAATAAATATTCAGAAAGAGAAGCTTTGTCATCACAGGTAGATGCAGGCATAAGGTTGCACAGGTACTTAGAAAACATGTCTATCCAGGGATCTTGTTAAAGGTAATGAAGCTTGTGCCCCTCCCGGGACAGAGACTTGAACATTATAGTGTCCGACCAGGAAAAGAGGCTATGGGCAGGCATTCCTTTTGTTCCCTTAAAATCCTTAACTCCCGAGGCTTTTGCATTTCTTTCTAATTCTGTCAACCTCCTAGAAAGTTCTGCAAGAAGTGTGCTCTGGCAAGTAGGGCAAAGGTCACAGAAAATAGCTGGGGGCCTAAAATGATTTATCTTGTGCCAGAAAACTATATCTTATCTTTCTTTCCTCTGGGGAGCCCTAACTCTTTCTGCTTACCGATGGAGGTAGGCACCATGGTCACAGTCTAAGCTTCCAGGTAGAGTCTTCCCTGTATTTAGTGCTACATCAAACAATCATCAGGAAGCCCTCCCTCCAGTCATTTTGCTCAGACATGTGTTGGTGACAGGTGATTTGCACCAAATGTCCCACACTTGTGCACTCATACCCACCCCCAAATGCTATAAAAAGATGGCTCTTCAAACTAACATTTCCATACCCCCCCCACACAAAAAAAAACCCATGAAATAAGGGCCCTCTTTACTTTGGTTTTATTTGCATATCAAGAAGTGACCTTATTCCTGTGCCCAAGCAACCTCAAAGTCTTTTCCATGAGATGACTGGGAAAAGAGTCCTTGAAAAGATAGAGCCAAGGCAAGAAATCATACAACCACATACAGGAGGTTATAAATGAAGAATTGTAGAATTTGAACAGAAAAGCAAAAAGGAATACAGGAAATTGAAAATGTTGTCATTTAAATTAAAAGCTCATTAAGTTGATAAATTAGAGGATGCTTAGACAAGTCCATTTGTGAACCCAGAGCCCTGGCCATGATCAACCATACAAGGCCATACAGCAGCAGAGTTTGTGGTTTTAGTTCTCTTAGGGAATTTACATAATGCCTACAGAATGGGATAGATGAAAAGTACGAGATACCTCAATCTTATACTTTGTGCTGCCTCCTGAAAATACCATGTGTTCTCTCTTGTATTATCTTTTCTAAAGGACATGGGAAACATGTTTTTCACTGTTTTAACTATTAAAATACAAAATATACTTACATGCCCTTCCTGTCAATCATCCTGGCTATTTGTGGCAAAAGCAATGAAGACTGTCCTCACAGAGCTGGATTGGGGACAACCTGTTTACACATGCAATGAAAAAGCAGGATGATGGTGGGGTGCCCGGGATAAGAGGATGGGGTAAAATGGATTTCCTAGTTTTGCTCAAATATTTCAGATACTTGAAAGAGAATGATCTCAGATCTCAGTATTAGAAACTCCTAGTAGTTTGTGCCAGTATATTAGTTATTATTTAATAGAGTCTGAATATAAAATAAAAGGTTTGTTATAGAAAACCATTTGACAAATGTTTGCCTCATAGAATTCTGAAATGTTTTCTCACTTTTTTATAAAAATAATTTATTAAGTTTTTAAATTATTAAGATTAATATATTAATCTATTCAGTCTTAGATTATGGGCTTGGCAAATATTAAATTTTTGATATTTGACCAATGGGCTTGGCAAATATTAAAGTTTTGATATTTGACCAAAGATTCAAAATATTTGAGTATTCTGGTGCATTCACCTACATGGTATGTGTGTCCCCACCTACTCCTTTGATCTTCATCCCTGGGTGTTTATACTTCCATACCCTTTCCTCCTCTTGAGTGTTAGAGGGATCTCTAACTTTCTTCTAACAAAAGAATATGGCAAAGAAATGAGATTTCACTTCCATGATTAGGTTACATCATAGACCTGTCAGATAGCTAATTCACTCTAGGGAACCTCTCCTTAGATGACTTTGGAGAAAAAAGTCACTATGTTGGAAGGCCTACAGGACAAGGATCTGAGGCTGGCATCTAAGAGCTGGGGGCACTCTCCAGCTGACAATGTAACCAAACTAATGTGAGTTTGGCCCTTGGTGAGTCACAGATAGAAACTACACCAAGTGGAGTTGTCTCACAAAGGAAATTTTATTTGTAGCAAATAAGGAGATCATAGGGAATAACTTCCAAAGTCCCACATGACTCCTGGAGCAAGGGTGAATGGGCTCCTTTTGGAGCCTTGTCATTGTATATAGAAGTGAGTATAGGGTTGTGCAAGTTCCTTAAGAAAACATGTTTATAGGGGCGCCTGGGTGGCTCAGTCGTTAAGCATCTGCCTTCGGCTCAGGTCATGATCCCAGGGTCCTGGGATCGAGCCCCACGTCGGGCTTCTTGCTCAACAGGGATCCTTCTTCTCCCTCTCCCACTCCCCCTGCTTGTGTTCCCTCTCTCACTGTCTCTCTCTCTCAAATAAATAAATAAACAGATCTTAAAAAAAAAGAAAACATGCTTATACATACATTGCATGTTATGTAAATGAGGCTTGTGCTCCTCCTTGGGTGCAGATTTTAGTAATATAGTGAGAAAGGTAATTGTCAGCCATTCTAGAGACCACTTCATGGTCTCTCTGTGCAAACCCGAGTTGGGAGTTAATCTCAAACTGGTCTGGGTGGTCTGGGCTGCCAGAACTCTTTATCCAGGTAGTTATTGCTTGAGGGGTAGTTTCTGTTTCCATCGTGGGATGCTATGCCCCTCATGTCTTTTGCTTGAGTTAAGAACTTGGCTGGAGAGAGAAGCTGAAGGAAAAATGTGGGGCCAAAGATCAGTGGGTATAAGCAGGTGAGCAGTAAAGGTCAGGTCGGCAGGGTCCCGCTGGTGACAACAACTAGCAGGAAACTGGTGCTTTCAGTGTATTGCTGATGCCAGGAAATGAATCCTACCCAGAAGCTGAGAGAATGTGGAAGGGGGTTTTCCCCAGCAAAGCCTTCAGATGAGATGCAGCCCGGCTGACTCCTTGGTTGCTGCTTTCTGATACCCTACACAGAAGACCCAGCCAAGCTGTGGCTGGACTCCTGACACAGTGCTGTGGGATAAAAAACGTGTGTTGTGAGAGAAGCCAGAATCCTACCAGGCTTTTGAATAAATACGAAATTTGCCTCTTTGTGAGTTCAAAGTGTTTCTTTCAAATGTAACTGATGAGAATTTAGTTCTTACTTTTTCCTTTTCTGTGTGTGTTGTTTTGTTATCTTAAAAATGTAGTGTGTTCCAAAAGTTCTTTTGGATTCCAAAAATCTAAAGAAATCGTTCAATTTTCCCTTAGAGAAGAAAACTTAAGAGAGAAATATTTAAATGAAATGTACGTACTTTCTATTAGTCAACCATGTAGTCATACTCAGAACTTAAAAAAAAAAATGTTATAAGTAGAAAGCTCAATATTTCACATGCTGGAGTTTGAGTTTGAGATCACAACATATTGCACATGCAGAATCACACTGGTTCCAAGGAAGCTGAGCTACACGGAACAACTTTAGCAACACGCATGTGGTACTTGAAAAGATCTTCAAAATGTGGCCAGGAAGAAACTCTAATTGTCTTGCCATTGCTGAATCAGTCATATTTAAACATAAAAAGAGAGTTGAATATGTAAAATGCAACATAAGCAATATTTGCGTCTTTGAAGGGAGGAAGGTAGAAAAGTAGGATAGGCTTTTATCATGAGTGAATCCCAACAGAGAATGTTGTATGTGAAAATTGGAACACATGTTTAGAGGTCTTTCCTCCTCAGGAATTAGATCTGGTCTCTGCTAAGACAGAGAGGTCAGACTCTGCTCCTTCTTTCCTTTTAGGTCTTTGGACAGATGTATTTAAACTTTCTTAAAGAATCACATCATACTGTCCAAATATGGATGTCATGATGGATGAGAAACTTCAGTAGAAAGGCTACCACAGATAACTCACAAATGATGGGGAAAAAAATGGAACCTTAGTGAAGAATCCTTGCTTTGGCTTCAATGTAAAATTAAATGTGATTGAAAAACATGATTGTACAAAGAGACATGACTGAAAGATAAAAGGAAGAAGACAACTTAATCAGATTGAAATGGTGGCAAGAAAACTTAATGAGAACATCACCCAAGAGATTAATAAACACTGTTTTTATGAGTACCATTGCAGATATAATTAGTAACTAGAATAGTGCGGGTCCCTGATCCACCATGACTGGGGGGCCTTCTAAGAAGGTGTTCTATGATGACACGGCAACAAAGGGGAATGCTGTGTGATGACAGAGACAGGGAGGGAAGTTATGCAGCTGCAGGTGAAGAAATACCAAGGTTAAACATCAGAAACTAAGAGAAAGTCCTGAATCCAATTCTTGCCCAGATACTTCAAGAGAGCCTGGACCTCTTTGAACCTTGACTTCTTATTTTTGTTGCTGTTTTAAGCCACCCAGTATTTTGTTGTGATAACGCAAGGAAACCTAAAAGGAATATTAATATTTTTTCCTAAGTATTGTAATTTAGCTACAACAGAATTCATAAAGGACCCCGAACAGTGTACTTTAGAAGCCAGACGGGCTCAGAAAAAGACTGGCTATGGAAAGATTAAGACCACTCAGTTGTTTGAATTTAAGAAACTTTACTTAGTTTTATTTTCCAATGTGGTCCTCCAATCCTGTTCTTTCTGATGATGTTTACTAATGCTTCCATTGGCATTTAACTTATTTTTCTCCTGAGTGGCTCCAACCAATGAATGTGCGTGATTTGAAATTCATAAGTTATGGTAAAATCACAACTAGCTGGATATCAAATAATGCTATTTCCAGCTGTCTGGACTAATTAATAGGTGTCTCCCACGATAAGAGAAACTTCATTAGGTGATAGTCCATGTTCACTTTTATTCTTCCAAATAACTAAATTAAATTAGTAATAATGATATTGAAGAAATAATTGTATATAACATATAGTGGGTTCCTAACAGCCAGTTACTTTTAGAGTGCTTTATGTGACATACTTGCATACACTTACAACTTATGAGAGTGTTATAAGGCATGGTCTATTACACCATTTTTGAAATTAAGAAACTGAGGCAGAGAGTTTTGATAACTTGCCCAACATCACTGATCAGAAAAGCAGCAGACCCGGGAATTGATCCAGGTACAATAACTTCAGAGCCCAGTTTTTCAACCATTAAATTTTACTCTATAATGAAGCTGCCTTATGTGTCAGTACATAAGATATAGTGGGTTCACTTTCATTGCTTAACCCAAGAGACTTAGACTTCTGTACATGGCAGGTCCTGTGAAATTATCTGGCTTTGCCTCAAGAGACAGCGAGTGCCATATTGGCTCACTACGCTGATGTAAATAAATAATGAAAAATTCTAACACTAGGTCAAATGTGTTTCATCATTTTAATTAAACCCACTGTACTTACCATTAATTCTTCTGAAAGGACTATGGCCTACAAAGTTATGGAGATTCTATAACAGTCTTTATTTATTTGTTTAATAAAATGGTGCTCTCATAAGGGTGAGAGTATGATCCTATGGCTCAATGAGAGTGATGTGCTTAATTTCTAGGTCATGTTAATCTGGAACCACCTGACATGGCATCTTTTATTTTGTGCTCTAGGATATGTCAATCTAAGGGGAGGCCATGGAATTGGATATTATATGAACCTAACCAACAATGTAAATACAATTTTTTTTATTCTTATGTTAATCCCCATACATTACATCATTAGTTTTAGATGTAGTGTTCCATGATTCATTGTTTATGCATAACACCCAGTGCTCCATGCAGAATGTGCCCTCCTCAATACCCACCACCAGGCTAACCCATCCTCCCACCACACTCCCCTCTAGAACCCTCAGTTTTTCAGAGTCCATCGTCTCTTATGGTTCATCTACCCCTCAGATTTCCCCCGCTTCATTCTTCCCCTCCTATTACCTTCTTCTTTGTCTTCTTCTACTTTTTTTTTTCTTAACATATATTGCATTATTTGCTTCAGAGGTAGAGATCTGAGATTCAACAGTGTTGCACAATTCACAGCGCTTACCAGAGCACATACCCTCCCCAGTGTCTATCACCCAGTCACCCCATCCCTCCCACCCCACCCCCACTCCAGCAACCCTCAGTTTGTTTTCTGCGATTAAGAATTCCTCATATCACTGAGATCATATGATACAAGTCTTTCTCTGTTTGACTTATTTCACTCAACATAATACCCTCCAGTTCCATCCACGTCCTTGCAAATGGCAAGATCTCATTCTTTTTGATGGCTGCATAATATTCCATTGTATATATATACCACTTCTTCTTTATCCATTCATCTGTCGATGGACATCTTGGCTCTTTCCACAGTTTGGCTATTGTGGACATTGCTGCTATAAACATTGGGGTGCATGTACCCTTTCGGATCCCTACTTTTGTATCTTTGGGGTAAATACCCAGTAGTGCAATTGCTGGATCGTATGGTAGCTCTATTTTCAACTTTTTGAGGAACCTCCATACTGTTTTCCAGAGTGGCTGCACCAGCTTGCATTCCCACCAACAGTGTAGGAGGGTTCCCCTTTCTCCGCATCCCCGCCAACATCTGTCGTTTCCTGACTTGTTCATTTTAGCCATTCTGACTGGTGTGAGGTGGTATCTCATTGAGGTTTTGATTTGGATTTCCCTGATGCCGAGTGATATTGAGCACTTTTTCATGTGTCTGTTGGCCATTTGGATGTCTTCTTTGGAAAATTGTCTGTTCATGTCTTCTGCCCATTTCTTGATTGGATCATTTGTTCTTTGGGTGTTGAGTTTGATGAGTTCTTTATAGATTTTAGATACTAGCCCTTTATCGGATATGTCATTTGCAAATATCTTCTCCCATTCTGTCGGTTGTCTTTTGGTTTTGTTGACTGTTTCCTTTGCTTTGCAAAAGCTTTTTATCTTGATGAAGTCCCAATAGTTCATTGTTGCCCTTGCTTCCCTTGCCCTTGGCGATGTTTCTAGGAAGAAGTTGCTTCAGCTGAGGTCAAAGAGGTTACTGCCTGTGTTCTCCTTTAGGATGTTGATGGACTCCTGTCTCACATTGGGGTCTTTCAACCATTTGGAGTCTATTTTTGTGTGTGGTGTAAGGAAATGGTCCAGTTTCATTCTTCTGCATGTGGCTATCCAACTTTCCCAGCACCATTTGTTGAAGAGACTGTCTTTGTTCCATTGGGCATTCTTTCCTGCTTTGTCGAAGATGAGTTGACCATAGAGTTGAGGGTCCATTTCTGGGCTCTCTATTCTATTCCATTGATCTATGTGTCTGTTTTTGTGCCAGTACCATACTGTCTTGATGATGACAGCTTTGTAATAGAGCTGGAAGTCCGGAACTGTGATGCCGCCAGCTTTGCTTTTCTTTTTCAACATTCCTCTGGCTATTTGAGGTCTTTTCTGGTTCCATACAAATTTTAGGATGATTTGTTCCATTTCTTTGAAAAAAGTGGATGGTATTTTGATGGGGATTGCATTGAATGTGTAGATTGCTCTAGGTAGCATTGACATCTTCACAATATTTGTTCTTCCAATCCATGAGCATGGAACGTTTTTCCATTTCTTTGTGTCTTCCTCAATTTCTTTCATGAGTATTTTATAGTTTTCTGAGTACAGATCCTTTGCCTCTTTGGATAGATTTATTCCTAGGTATCTTATGGTTTTGGGTGCAATTGTAAATGGGATCGACTCCTTAATTTCTCTTTCTTCTGTCTTGTTGTTGGTGTATAGGAATGCCACTGATTTCTGTGCATTGATTGTATATCCTGCCACTTGACGGAATTCCTGTATGAGTTCTAGCAGTTTTGGGGTGGAGTCTTTTGGGTTTTCCACATAAAGTATCATATCATCTTCAAAGAGTGAGAGTTTGACTTCTTCTTTGCCAATTTGGATGTCTTTGATTTCTTTTTGTTGTCTGATTGCTGTGGCTAGGACTTCCAATACTATGTTGAATAGCAGTGGTGATAGTGGACATCCCTGCCACGTTCCTGACCTTAGGGGGAAAACTCTCAGTTTTTCCTCATTGAGAATGATATTCGCTGTAGGTTTTTCATAGATGGCTTTTATGATATTGAGGTATGTACCCTCTATCCCTATACTCTGAGGAGTTTTGATCAAGAAAGGATGCTGTACTTTGCCAAAAGCTTTTTCTGCATCTATTGAGAGGATCATATGGTTCTTGTTCTTTCTTTTGTTAATGTATTGTATCACATTGATTGATTTGTGGATGTTGAACCAGCCTTGCAGCCCAGGGATAAATCCCACTTGGTTGTGGTGAATTTTAATGTACTGTTGGATCCTATTGGCTAGTATTTTGGTGAGAATTTTTGCATCCATGTTCATCAGGGATATTGGTCTGTAATTCTCCTTTTTGATGGGGTCTTGTCTGGTTTTGGGATCAAGGTAATGCTGGCCTCATAAAATGAGTTTGGAAGTTTTCCTTCCATTTCTATTTTTTGGAACAGTTTCAGAAGAATAGGTATTAATTCTGCTTGAAATGTTTGGTAGAATTCCCCTGGGAAGCCATCTGGCCCTGGGCTTTTGTTTTCTGGGAGATTTTTGATGACTGCTCAATTTCCTTAGTGGTTATAGGTCTGTTCAGGTTTTCTATTTCTTCCTGGTTCAGTTTTGGTAGTTGATACATCTCTAGGAATGCCTCCATTTCTTCCAGGTTATCTAATTTGCTGGCATAGAGTTGCTCATAATATGTTCTTATAATTTTTTGTATTTCTTTGGTGTTGGTTGTGATCTCTCCTCTTTCATTCATGATTTTGTTGATTTGGGTCATTTCTCTTTTCTTTTCGATAAGTCTGGCCAGGGGTTTGTCAATCTTGTTAATTCTTTCAAAGAACTAGCTCCTAGTTTCGTTGATTTGTTCTACTGTTCTTTTAGTTTCTATTTCATTGATTTCTGCTCTGATCTTTATGATTTCTCTTCTCCTGCTGGGTTTAGGGTTTATTTGCTGTTCTTTCTCCAGCTCCTTTAGGTGTAGGGTTAGGTTGTGTACTTGAGACCTTTCTTGTTTCTTGAGAAAGGCTTGTATTGCTATATACTTTCCTCTTAGGACTGCCTTTGCTGCATCCCAAAGATTTTGAATAGTTGTGTTTTCATTTTCATTGGTTTCCATGTATTTTTTTAATTCTTCTTTAATTTCCTGGTTGACCCATTCATTCTTCAGTAGGATGCTCTTTAGCCTCCATGTATTTGAGTTCTTTCTGACTTTCCTCTTGTGATTGAGTTCTAGTTTCAAAGCATTGTGGTCTGAAAAGAGGCAGGGAATGATCCCAATCTTTTGGTACCAGTTGAGACCTGATTTATGACCTAGGATGTGATCGATTCTGGAGAATGTTCCATGGACACTAGAGAAGAATGTGGATTCTGTTGCTTTGGGATGGAATGTTCTGAATATGTCTGTGAAGTCCATTTGGTCCAGTGTGTCATTTAAAGTCCTTATTTCCTTGTTGATCTTTTGCTAGACGATCTGTCCATTTCAGTGAGGGGGGTGTTAAAGTCCCCCACTATTATTGTATTGTTGTCGATGTGCTTCTACGCTTTTGTTATTAATTGCCTTATATAATTGGCTGCTCCCATGTTAGGGGCATAGATATTTACAATTGTTAGATCTTCTTGTTGGATACATCCTTTAAGTAGGATATAATGTCCTTCCTCATCTCTTATTACAGTCTTTGGTTTAAAATCTAATTTGTCTGATATAAGGATTGCCACCCCAGCTTTCTTTTGGTGTCCATTAGCATGGTAAATGGTTTTCTACCCCCTCACTTTCAATCTGGGGGTGTCTTTGGTTCTAAAATGAGTCTCTTGCAGACAGCATATCGATGGGTCTTGTTTTTTAATCCAGTCTGTTAGCCTGTGTCTTTTGATTGGGGCATTTAGCCCATTTACATTCAGGTAACTATTGAAAGATAGGAATTGAGTGCCATTGTATTGCCTGTAAGGTGACTGTTACCGTATGTTGTCTGTGTTCCTTTCTGGTCTATGTTGCTTTTAGGCTCTCTGTTTGCTTAGAGGACCCCTTTCAAGATTTCTTGCAGGGCTGGTTTTGTGTTTGCAAATTCCTTTAGTTTTTGTTTGTCTTGGAAGCTTTTTATCTCTTCTTAAATTTTCAATGACAGCCTAGCTGGATAGAGTATTCTTGGCTGCATATTTTTCTCATTTAGTGCTCTGAATATATCCTGCCAGTCCTTTCTGGCCTGCCAGGTCTCTGTGGATAGGTCTGTTGCCAATCTAATGTTTCTACCATTGTAGGTTACATATCTCTTCTCCCGAGCTGCTTTCAGGATTTTCTCTTTGTCTATGAGACTCGTAAGTTTTACTATTAGATGTTGGGGTCTTGACCTATTTTTATTGATTTTGAGAGGGGTTCTCTGTGCTTCCTGGATTTTGATGCCTGTTTCCTTCCCCAAATTGGGGAAGTTCTCTGCTATAATTTGCTCCATTATACCTTCTGCCCCTCCCTCTCTTTCTTCCTCTTCTGGGATCCCAATTATTCTAATGTTGTTTCGTCTTATGGTATCGCTTATCTCTCGAATTCTGCCCTCGTGATCCAGTAGTTGTTTATCTCTCTTTTTCTCAGCTTCTTGATTTTCCATCATTTGGTCTTCTATATTACTGATTCTCTCTTCTGCCTCATTTATCCTAGCAGTTAATGCCCCCATTTTTTATTGCACCTCATTAACAGCCTTTTTGATTTCTACTTGGTTAAATTTTAGTTCTTCTATTTCTCCAGAAAGGGTTTCTCTAATAATTTCCATATTTTTTTCAAGCCCAGCTAGTGTCTTTAAAGTAAGGATTCTGAACTCTCGATCTGACATCGTACTAATGTCCCTATTGAGTAGGTCCCTGGCAGTCGGTACTACCTCTTGTTCTTTTTGTTGAGGTGATTTTTTCCATCTTGTCATTTTGTGCAGAGGAGAGTAGATTAATGAGAGAACAAAATGCTAGCAGAGTAACAAGGTCCCCAGAAAATATACTCTAAACAAATCAGAAAAGACCTGAAGCAGTGGAAAAAGAAACAGAGAGAAAAAAGAAAAAGAAAAAGATAAAGATAAAAACAAACAAAACAAAACAACAACAACAAAAAAAACCAGAATGTGATCAAATATGATCAGGCTGGTATATAGATCAGTGCCACACACTAGATTTGGGGTGTATTTTGGTCTTTTAGAAGAAAGTGCCTCCCAAAATTTTAAAGAAAGAAAAACTTATATATGTACAAAAATAAGGTTTGATATGATGAAGGGATGGAATATGACTGTAAAGATGGAAATTATAAAAAATTTTATAAAAGGAATTGATGAGAAACTGTTTGAAAAAAGAAAGAAGAGGATTTAAAAAAAGAAAAAAGAAAAAAAAAAGGGAGAGAATGTGATCAGGCAGGGGCGTAGAAAAAAACATATACTAGAGATTTAGGGTATATTTTAATCTGTTAGAAGAATCTATCTCAAAATTTTAAAGAGAGAACAACTTATATATATTTATGCCAAAAATATGGGTAACTACTATGAAGGGATAGAATATGACTCTAAAAATGAAAAATAAAAATGTTTTTTTAAAAAAAGTGATTGATAAGATGTTGGTTGAAAAAGGGAAAATGAAAAATTCAAAAAAAAAAAAAAAAGAAAAAAGACAGTTAAAAAAAAATTAACTTTGAAAACTAAAGAATCATGGTAAAAAAACCCATGAATTCTATGTGCAGTATTCCCCTAGCACTGGAGTTCTGCCTTTCTCATTCTTCGGTAAACTTGGTCTTGGCTGGCTGTTCTTCCTGATCTTCTGGGGAGGGGCCTGTTGCCGTGGTTCCCAAATGTCTTTGCTGGAGTCAGAATTGCCTCTCCCTTGCCCCCTCCTGGCTAAGTAATCTGCGGGTTTGCTCTCCAGGGCTTTTGTTCCCTGCGAGCTTTCCGTACAGCTTTGGAGGTGGAGAGTGGAAATGGCGGCCTCGCCCCGGAGGAGCCGAGAACTCGGGGCCCCGCTCCTCAGTGCGCCCCCAGAGAAAAGCCCTCAGTCACTCCCATCTCCCCGGTCTCCGGCTGCAGTCCGTGCTCACCTGGTCTGTGACCGCGTGTTTCTATCTCTGGCACCCGACCCCGGGTGGAGTCTCCAAACCCAACACATCCCTGCGGTGCAGTCCCGTGCGGCTCCTCCCGGGGGAGGAAGGTGAGTCTCCCCAGATCTGCCGCTTTTTGGGTCCCTGCTGGAGGAGCAGGGGCCCGACTGTGCCACAGATCACGGTTTATGGCAACCCTGAGCTGAGAGCCCGCACCTCAGCTCCGTCTCTGCAGCCAGCTTCCCCGCTGATTCCTGGGAGCTCTGCCGCCCTCAGGCACCCCCGATCTTTCTGTGACCCTGAGGGTCCTGAGACCACAGTGTCCCGGAGGTTTCCACCCCCCGCTTAGCCACCAGAGTGACATCCCTCAGCAGACTTTTAAAAGTTCTGAATTTGTGGAGCACCTGGGTGGCTCAGTCATTAAGCGTCTGCCTTCGGCTCAGGTCATGGTCCCAGGGTCCTGGGATCGAGCCCTGCGTCGGGCTCCCCGCTCTGTGGGAAGCCTGCCTCTCCCCCCTCCACTCCCCCTGCCTGTGCTCCTCTCTCACTGTGTCTCTCTCTGTCAAATAAATAAATAAAATCTTAAAAAAAAAAAAGTTCTAAATTTGTGCTCCGAGGCTCTATCACTTGCCAGAAGCAGCCAGCGGGGCCCCTCCCCCGCTGTCTATCCTCCCGAATATCGCCTCAGATTCACTTCTCTGCACGTCCTACCTTCCAGAAAGTGGTCGTTTCTCTGATGAGAGAGTTGTTGCTATTTCTTTCTTCGATCTCCTATTGGGTTTGTAGGTGTTCAGAATGGTTTGATCCCTATCCAGCTGAATTCGTGAGAGGAGACGAAATCCATGTCTCCTACTCCTCCGCCATCTTGCTCCACCCCCAACAATGTAAATACAAATTAATAACAAATTTAATATGGTGGATAGCAGGCTCTGAGCTGTAAACATAAAAACACCCATTCCTGGAAGCTTAGTCCTTCATAGTCAGAATCAGTGTCAGTATTTTCCTGAATTATGTGGTTGCTGAACCTGAAGCAAACATCTCTTCCTTTCATTTTATCTTTCATAACGGAATGGCAGAAGGGTTTCTATAACTTAAAGAAAATCTCTATAACCCTTAATGAGAAGTGTTTCCATAACATCTGTTCCCCATTGGGAGGAAAAAATTAAAGAGTGAAATTTTCCACCTGTGAACAACTCCACATAGAAGAATAAATCCTCGGGGTGCCTCGGTGGCTCAGTCGTTAAGGGTCCTGGGATTGAGCCCCACATCAGGCTCCCTGCTCGGCGGGAAGCCTGCTTCTCTCTCTCCCACACCCCCTGCTTGTGTTCCCTCTTTCACTGTGTCTCTAGCTGTCAAATAAATAAATAAAATCTTAAAAAAAAAGAAGAACAAACCCTCATCTATTTAACATGTGAAAATGGGAACAGCGGGAGTGCATAGCACGTAGACACTTAAGCAAGTCCTAACCACATGAGTTAATTTATGCACATTTAAGAAATGAAGGAAACTAAAATATGAGCTCTTCTCTCATCTGTCTTACATTAACTAATAAGAAATTTTTGTCGTGTGTGTCATGTTCTAGTGCTTCACTTAGGCCTGCCTCACCTTGCACTGAATGAGAAATAAAAAAGTTATTACTAAACGTAATACTACCAAGGAATCACTGTTATCTGCTGCTACATTCCATAATATTTCCAAACTTAGTGGCTTATAACAGCAATGATTTCTCTTTTCTTGGAAATCCAGTGGTGTTGATTATCATCAACAGAACAGTGCTTCCACTCCCTGTAGAATTGCCAAAGTCACCTGCATTCACATTCACCTAGGTGCTCAGTGGAGGGTAGAACTTCTAAGAAGACATTTAAAAACCAAGATTTGTCTATACATAGTCTCTTATTTTGTAGTAATTGAGTTCGAGTTTCTTTACAAGATGGCAACTGGTCTCCAAGAAGGAATCTTCTAAAAGGACAAATCTCAATTCACAAACACCTGTCAATCTTCTGCTTACATCACTCTTGCTAATATCAAATATGCCAAAGTAAGTCTCATGGCCAAGCCCATAGTCAAGGTGGGTAAGGATTGTTCAGGGACACAGATATAGGAAAGTATGGTTCACTGGGGGTCACCAATGTAGTGGTCTACCCTAGGAAGGAAAGAAATGACCTGATCATATACAGACTTTGACAGTTAACCAACTTTTCTTGGTTTCTCTTCTTTTGGAGGAGGGAGCTCTCTCAGTTCTACCTGGACTTTGAAAACAGTTGAGGAAGATCTTAGCAGTAAGGAGTCATGAAGTAGTATGAGCTTATCTAATTATATTTTAATAAAATTTTAAATAGAAAACAAATGAGCTATGTCAAAAGTGCTTCAACTGGTTTGTGACTCTTGGCATTTTAAATCTTTCCTTAAAAGACATACAAGAAAGAGAGAGCGAGGGAGAGAGAGAGAGAAGAGGTTTAATTAATTTGTGATCTTTCAAGGAAACAGGATTCTTACCTGATACTGTCCAATAATCTCTATGACAAGAAGAATAATGTTTCTCCCAAAGGTATCAATATTCTAATCCCTGATCCAGTTAACCAATTCCTTTACCTGGCAAAAGAGAAACTTCACAGACGTGATTAAATTAGGGATCTTGACATTGGAAGATGATCAGGCTGGGTCTTATGTAATCAAATAGTCCATACGAGGGAAGAGAGAAGTAAGGGAACAAGAGACAGAGATATAATGATGGAAGCAGAGGGTTGTGTGATACAATTGTTGCCTTTGGAGATGGAAGAAAAGTCATGAACCAAAAGGAAGTTGGGTAATTTCTGGAGGCTAGAAAAAGAAAGGGAATAGAATCTCCCCTGGGATCTCCAGATGATCCAGCTCTGCACATACCTTACTTTAACCCTGTGAAACTCCTTTTGAAATTCTTTCCTCCAGAATTATATTTTATTTTTTTAAGATTTATTTATTTATTTTAGGGGGGCAGAGAAACAGAGAGAGAGAGAGAGAGAATCTCAAGCAGACTCCCTGCTGAGTTTGGAACCCAATGGGGAGCTCAATCTCATGACCCTGAGATCATGGACATGAGCCAAAATTAAGAGTCTGGCACTTAACCAACTGAGCCACCCAGGCACCCTTGTCTTCCAGAATTTTATTTTATTTTATTTTAAATATTTTATTTATTTGATAGAGAGATAGAGGGAGAGGAAACATGAGCGGGGGAGGGGGGGCAGAGGGAGAAGCAGACTCCCCACTGAGCAGGGAGCCTGATGTGAGCCTCCATCCCAGGCCCTTGGGATCATGACCTGAGCCAAAGGCAGACTTTTAACTGACTGAGCCACCCAGGCACACCCAGAATTTTAAGGAATACAGTTGTATTGTTGGAAGCCATTACATTTCTGGTAATTTGTTACAACTATAAGATACTAATCCACTTCCCATGGAGCAATCAGTCCAATGATAATCTGGACACAGGTATCAGTATTACTCAGTTGGTAACAGCAGTGAATTAAGCATCCACTATGCACCTCACACAAATGAAGACATGAAAATATATTTTTTAAAAAAGATACTTAGGAACAAGGAAAGGAGTGGAACAACTCCACCATACTTCTCAAGAGAGTTTTTGCAGTGGGGGACTGAGAAAATGACATAAAAACAAAGATAATGCATGAGAAATTAAAACAGCCTAATAACGAAACACAATTTAAAACTATATGAGTCAACACAAGTTATAACACAGTGAACCTGCAGGACAATAAGGATGAAGAGAACACCTTTTGAGACTAGAACAATAGAGACATATCTATGAATGATCTAAAATTTAGCCAAAAATAGATTTCTCAATAGCTGCAGGAAAGATTCTAGGGAATAATTTGGCAAGAAGTAAAGTAAACTCAAAGGAAAAAAGTAGGATGCAAAATAGTGTGTTTTTGAAATGACATGAAACATTCTTCAGACTAGATCACATGTTAGGTCGTGAAACAAGCCTCAACAAATTTAGGATTGAAATTATACCAGTTGGAGTCCAAGATGGTGAAGGAGTAGGAAACTTTAGTTTCATCTGGTCCCAGGAATTCAGCTAGATAGCTCTCAAATCATTCTGAACACCTATGAACTCAACCGGAGACCTAAGAAAAGAATAGCTGCATCTCTACAAATAGAAAAGCAACCACTTTCTTCAAGAATGGTAAGACAGAAAAACTCACATCAAAAAAGAGAATAAGAGGCAGTACTGACTGCCAGGGACCTAATGAGTCTAGATATAAGTAAGATGTCAGAACTACAGTTCAGAATAACGATTATAAAGATACTAGCTGGGCTTGAAAAAAAAGCAAGAAGACACTAGAGAATCTCTTTCTGGAGAAATAAAAGAACTAAAATCTAACCAAGTTGAAATCAAAAAGGCTATTAATGAGATGCAATAAAAAATGACGGCTCTAACTGCTAGGATAAATGAGGCAGAAGACAGAATTAGTGATACAGAAGACAAAATGATGGGGAATAAAGAAGCTGAGAAAAAAGAGAGATAAACAACTACTGGATCATGAGGGGAGAATTTGAGAGATAAGTGATACCATTAAACAAAACAATATTAGAATAATTGGGATCCCAGGAGAAGAGGAAAGAGAGAGAGAGAGAGAGAGAGGGAGGCAGAAAATATATTGGAGCAAATTATAACAGAGAACTCCTTAATCTAGGGAAAGAAACAGGCACTCAAGTCCAGGAGGTGCAGAGAATCCCCTTCAAAATCAATTAAAATAGGTCAACACCTTGACAAATAATAGTGAAACTTGTAGATCTCAGAGACAAGGAGAAAATCCTGAAAGCAGCTCAGGACCAGAGGTCCGTAACCTACAAGGGTAGAAACATTAGACGGGCAGCAGACCCATCCACAGAGACCTGGCAGGCCAGAAAGGACTGGTATGATATTTTCAGGGTGCTAAATGAGAAAAAATATGCAGGCAAGAACACTTTCTCCAGCAAAGATGTCATTCAAAATAGAAGGAGCAATAAAAAGCATCCAAGGCAAACAGAAACTAAATTAATTTGTGATCAGTAAACCAGCCCTGCAAGAAATATTAAAGGGGATCCTTTAAGCAAAGAAAGAGCCCAAAAGTAACAGACCAGAAAGGAACAAGACAATATACAGAAACAGTGACTTTATAGGTAATACAGTGGCACTAAATTCCTATCTATCAATAGTTACTCTGAATGTAAATGGGCTAAATGCTCCAATCAAAAGACACAGGGTATCAGATTACATAAAAAAGCAAGACCATTGATATGCTGTCTGCAAGAAACTCATTTTAGACCCAAGACACCTCCAGATTGAAAGGAGGGGGTGAAAAGCCATTTATCATGCAAATGCACATCAAAAGAAAGCTGGGGTATCAATCCTTATATAAGACAAATCAGATTTTAAACCAAAGACTGTAATAAAAGATGAGGAAGGACACTATATCATACCTAAAGGGTCTATCCAACAAGAAAATCTAACAATTGTAAATATTTATACCCCTAACATGGAAGCAGCCAATTATATAAACCAATTAATAACAAAATTAAAGAAATACATTGATAATAATACAATAATCATAGGGGCCTTTAACACCCCACTCACTGCAATGGACAGATCATCTAAGCAGAAGATCAACAAGGAAACAAGGGCTTTGAATGACACACTGGACCAGATGGACTTCACAGATATATTCAGAGCATTCCATCCTAAAGCAACAGAATACACATTCTTCTCAAGTGCACATGGTACATTCTCCAGAAAGATCACATACTGGGTCACAAATCAGATCTCAACCAGTACCAAAAGACTGGGATCATTCCCTGCATATTTTCAGACCACAATGCTTTGGAACTTGAACTCAGTCATGAGAGGAAATTTGGAAAAAACTCAAATACACGGAGGCTAAAGAGCATCCAACTAAAGAATGAATGGATCAACCAGGAAATTAAAGAAGAATTAAAAAAAAATTCATGGAAACAAATGAAATGAAAACACAACTGTTCAAAACTTTTGAGATGCAGCAAAGGCAGTCCTAAGAGGAAAGTGTATAGCAATACAAGCCTTTCTTAAGAAACAAGAAAGGTCTCAAATACACAAACTAACCTTACACCTAAAGGAGCTGAGAAAGACCAGCAAATAAAGCCTACACCAGGCAGGACAAGAGAATTAATAAATATTAGAGCAGACATCAATGAAATAGAAACCAAAAATAACAGTAGAACAGAGCTGGAGGCATCATAATTCAAGATTTCAAGATACACTACCGAACTGTAATAATCAAAACAGTATGGTACTGGTAGAAAAATAGACACATAGATCAATGGAACAAACTGGAGAGCTGATAAATAAATCCACAATTATATGGTCAATTAATTTATCACAAGAGACCAGAATATACAATGGGGAAAAGACAGTCTCTCCAATAAATGGCACTGGGAAAACTGATCAGCTACATGCAAAAGAAAGAAACTGAACCACTTTCTTACACCATACACAAAAATAAACTCCAAATGGATGAAAGCCCTAAATGTGAAACCTGAAACCATAAAAATCTAGAAGAGAACATAGGCAGTAATTTATCTGATATTGGCTGTAGCAGTATTTTTCTGGATATGTCTCTTAAGGAAAACAAAAGAAAAAATAAACTATTGGACTACATCAAAATAAAAACCTTTTGCACAGTGAAGACAGCCATTAACAAAATAAAAATCTCCCTACAGAATGGGAGTAGATATTTACAAGTGATATATCTAATAAGGGGTTAATATCCAACTATATAAATAACTTATACAAATAAACACCAAAAAAATCCAATTAAAAAAAATGAGCAGAGGATCTAAATAGACATTTTTCTAAAGACATCCAGATGGCCAAGAAACACATGAAAAAATGCTCAACATCATTCATCATCGGAGGAATGTAAAACAATACCACCTATACCTGTCAGAATGGCTAGAATAAAAAAGACAAGAAATAACAAGTCTTGGCAAGGATGTACAGGGAAAAAAAAAAAATTCATACAGCTATTGGTGGGAATGTAAACTGGTATGGCCAGTGTGGAAAACAGTATGGAGGTTCTTCAAAAATTTAAATAGAGAAATACCATATAATTCAATACTCCACTACTGGGTATTTACCCAAGGAAAATGAAAACACTAATTTGAAAAGGTCTATGCATCCCTATGTTCATTGCAGCATCATTTACAATAGCCAAGATATGGATGCAACCTAAATACCCATTGATAGATGAATGGATAAAAAAAGATGGGATTATATAGGAATATTATAAAACTACGAAAAAGGATGAGATCCTTCCTTTTTGCCACAACACAGATGGATCTAGTGTGTACTGTGCTAAATGAAGTAAGTCAGACTTAAAAAGACAAATACCATGATTTCATTCATTTGTAGATGCACAAATGAATAAAGAAACAAAAAAAAGCCAAATCAGACTTGTAAATACAGAGAACGAACCAATGGTTATCGGAGTGGGTAATGGGGGATGGGCAAAATGGGTAAAGAGGAGTGGGAGATACAGGCTTCCAGTTATGGAATGAATAAGTCATGGGAATAAAAGGCACAGCATAAGGAATATAGTCAATGATATTGTAATAGCTTTGTATGGTGACAGCTCACTTCTGGTGAGCACAGTATAATGTATAAACTTGTCAAATAGCTTTGTTTTACACCTGAAACTAATATAACACGTGTGATAACTACACTTACATATTTTTTTTATAAATGTGCAGATAGTGAAGGAAAAGCAGCACAGGATACTTAAGAATTGAAACCAGTCTAGCAAGTCAGTAGCAAAGAGAACTGTGTGTGCATGGTGTGGAGTCTAAAGCTGGAGTGTCTACCACTGAGGCAAGCCACAGGAGGTTAGTGGACACTTATATAAATGGGTTGCCTACGAAAAGATTTATATCTTAGCATTTAAACAAATGAAACTTTTTCTACATTTCTAATCTGTTAAAGTAACTCCATTTTTTTTCCAAGAAAAATTAGCACTATTGAAGATGGATCTTTACTTCTAAATTTTAGTGAAATATCTTATAACAGTGTATGCCAAGGGGTGCCTGGGTGGCTCAGTTGGTTAAGCGACTGCCTTTGGCTCAGGTCATGATCCTGGAGCCCCGGGATCGAGTCCCACATTGGGCTCCCTGCTCAGCAGGGGGTCTGCTTCTCCCTCTGACCCTCTTCCCTCTCGTGCTCTCTGTCTCTCATTCTCTCTCTCTCAAATGAATAAATAAAATCTTTAAAAAAAAAAAAAACAGTGTATGTCATAGAAAACTAAGTATCATAATTCAGTCTTCCATTTTGATTCTCATCCTTTTGTGAATTATTATTCTAGGTAAATAGTCCTTGGGAAAAAAAAAATCACATTAAAATAATCAGACTCATATATATCACTACACGCTAAACCAAGATTTTTTAAAATTGCCATAGTCAATCCTCTTATTTCCATTAAAAATAAGATAATTAGAATAATATCTTATGTGATACACACACACACACACACATACAATGGACTATTACACAGACATCAAATGATTTGAAACAACATGGATGGGGGCGCCTGGGTGGCTCAGTCGTTAAGCATCTGCCTTCGGCTCAGGCCATGGTCCCAGGGTCCTGGGATCGAGCCCCACATCGGGCTCCCTGCTCAGTGGGAAGCCTGCTTCTCCCTCTACCACTCCCCCGGCTTGTGTCCCCTCTCTCGTTGTGTCTTTTTGTCAAATAAATAAAATCTTTAAAAAAAAAAAAAAAAGAAACAATGTGGATGGAACTAGAGGGTATTATGCTAAGTTAAATAAGTCATTCAGAGAAAGACAATTATCATATGATCTCACTGATACGTGGAATTTGAGAAACAAGACAGAGGATCATAGGGGAAGGGAGGGAAAAATGAAACAAGATGAAACCAGAGAGGGAGACAAACCATAAGAGACTCTTAATGTCAGCAAACAAACTGAGGGTTTCTGGAGTGGAGGGGGGTGGGAGGGATGGGGTGGCTGGGTGATGGACATTGGGGAGGGTATGTGCTATGGTGAACGCTGCGAATTGTGTAAGACTGTTGAATCACAGACCTGTACCTCTGAAACAAATAATACATTATATGTTAATTAAAAAAAAGAATAATATCTTAGTGTCAAAGTGTTTATACCATTAGTAAATTTAAAAAAATTTAAAAATAAAATAAATTGAAATATACTTTTGTTGTTGGAGATCGATTTTGCTTGCTTTAAAATAATTTACTATATTAGAGCAGTGACATGTGTATATATGTATACATGTACATGTATACATGAATGTCTATTTATATAGATGTATATACATGGATCATGGAAAAATGAGGTCAATAGAGATTACATAATTTATCATATGTACAGATCTACTCTGAGAAACAGAACCCACGAAACTAGGGCAGTGATATTCTCTTTGGGAGTAACTGAAAATGAATCAGCTTTGCCTTTCACAGTTTTAGAGACATTGTGAAGTGTTCCTCTTCCGTGGGCCATAACTCTCACGGCCATGCTGGAGGTTCTGATGTGTTTCACTTCACCTGGCTCTCCGCAGGAGCCCTGCCAAGGACTCTATTTGCCCCCCGGCCATATGTTTCAGTATGTCTCTATTGCTGTTGAAGCCAAACTCTGATGTGGTTCATAAATTTTTGGATGAACTTGCAGAATGTGAATTCAAAAATTAATGAGCATGGATTAACACTCTCCCTGGGCAGTCTTTGTTTATGTGCTTAACACATTAGACCTATGACCCATTTAAATCATTTTCATTGCATTATTGCAAACCCATGATCCAGACAGGTGCAGTGCAATTGGAGAATGTACCATAATAAATAACACTATTGTCCTAGAGGTTTCATTTCACCCTTTTGAAATATGTGAAACTCTGAAGCTATAAATATGTAGAAACTTGCCAAATTTTATCAAGGAAAACTAAATAAGTCAGTGCAAATTTTGTTATAACATCAGCTCCAAAAATCATATTTAAAGTGATCACAAAATATAGAAAATGTATGCTTTAGCATTTTGAATTGATGTAACAAAATGAAACTGGATAGAAAGGAGGCAACCTTTTTAAATGGGATGTGAATATGATAAATCTTTTTTTTTGTTGTTTGTTTCCACTTGGTGTCTTGGGTCTGGGAGGAGAAGGGAAAAATGTATGTAGCTGCAGCGTAAGAAAACTTGGAAAAGGACACATAGCTGGACCTAGACAATTATGCTGAAGTGATTATGCAGTGGCCTTCGTATGCAAGCCATGGAATTGGCTGAATGCACAAGCCTTATCTAAATCTTGCAAAATAAAGCTGCAGCCAGAACTATGTGGTTCGTTTTTTGTATGTCTATTCCAAGAAATTTGCATAAGTCCACAATTTCATCCACAAACTATTGCGATACGTAGTTTATTTGTATTTTAACAAGATAACAAGATCCATTTTCAAGATCCCTAGGGATTTACTTGTGCTCATATTGGTAGTGATGGTAATAAAGAATGGGTTGAGCAGTCACAGTGATGGGTAAGAAAAAGCAACATCCCACTAATGGGATCCTCTATGGAATGATTTATGTTATCATCTTTGGTTTTATTCTTTTCATCATTTTTATCAAATCATAGATGACATAGATGACATGCTTATCCAACTATAGGAGGCCCAACTGGAATGTACAGCTTAACATACCTAAACAGTGTGCAATGGTGTTTAAATGAGCAAGCTCTTAATTTTCAGCAGAATACTCCTTCCTCCCCCCAAAACCACTATATGACTCTAAATATCATTCAACTTTCATAGACAGAAAATAGAGCTATGTGATAAGATCTGAGTGCAACAAAAAACATAAGTCTTAGATCTTACATTGCATTAATTACACTGTAGATTTTATTTATTTATTTATTTATTTATTTATTTATTTATTTATTTTTAAAGATTTCATTTATTCATTTGAGACAAAGAGATACAGAGAGAGAGAGAGAGAGACCATGAGCAGGGAGAGAGGCAGAGGGAGAGGGAGAAGCAGGCTCCCCGCTGAGCCAGGAGCCCGATGTGGGGCTCGATCCCAGGACCCTGGGATCATGACCTGGGCTGAAGGCAGACGCTTAACCATCTGAGCCACCCAGGCACCCCCTGTAGATTTTTTTTTAAAAGTGATTATTTATTACAAGGCTTCTAAGTGAAAATGTAGAAGACAATTCATGCTGTTAAAGCATATATTTAATACCATAATCACACAAACACATGAGTTCAATCATTAAAATCTTCTCGTTAGTTTGTATTATTTCCTCAAACACCTTATTCTTAGAAAATGTTTGTTTCTATGTTTGCATTGTTTATATTATTGACATGATGAATCTTCTAATTTGTTGCCCTGAGAGTATGATTTTTAAATAAATGGCGATTGTACTTTTACCAAGTTTGGTTGTTTTGTAGATAAGCATTTCTAACTGGAAACAGTAGACACTTGAAATAAAGTCTGCCTCTAGGGCTCCTTATTTTCCTACATATTCGTCTCCATGTGTAAAGTACTCTATATATGAATGTTCAGTTTCTAGCCCCTATTTTAAGATGCCACAGTGAAAATAACATTTTTATTTTAATTTTCCTAAGAAGTTACCTACCTTTTCCAATGCTTAGCTGAATATGAAAATACAGAATTCCCTTTAGTTGGTGACGTAAAATAACCTCTTTCTAAATTTTTATTATAAAGGGGAATATCAAAGTTGCTAATGCCCTTTTTTTTCTTTCAGGGTAAATGGAGGAAGAGAAGTATGTTAGTTTTCTATTGTATAACAAATTACTACAAAGTCAGTGGGTACAACACCCACTTATTATCAAATAGTTTCTGTAGGTCAAAAGCCAGGCACAGTGTGGTTAGAATCTCCTTAGGACTTCAAATTTTGAAAGCAAGGTGTCTACCAGCCCATGTTCTCATTAGGAGCATAATGTCCTCTTCTTGGTTCAGTCAGGTTGTAGGAAGAATTCAGGCCCTTAAAGTTGTAGAAATGAGATCCTTATCTTCTTGCTGCCTAAATTACCTCCTAGAGGCTCCTCTCAGCTTCTAGATAAATGGCCTTCTCACCTATAGCAGCTTACTTCTTGAAAGCCAACAGGAGAGTCCCACTCCAGTCTGCTAAATGAAGTCTTATGCTATATAATAGGAGTGACTATCCCATCACCTTTTTCTTACAGTGGAACCTAATCAAGGGAGCTATCTTATCATACATGCAGTCTTGCCACACTCAAAGCACATGACACATACACTAGTGGACTGAAATCTTGGTGACCATCTTAGAAATCTGCCTACCACAAGAAAAAAAAAATAATATATTTAATATATATGCTAAAAAATAAATGAAAATAAAATAAAAATTACATAAAAATACAACTATTAAAGTTAAATATAAATAAAATAAAATAATTATTTTTTAAAGATTTTATTTATTTATTTGAAGGGGAGGGGGGAATCTCAAGCAGACTCAGTGCTCAACATGGAGCCTGACACAGGGCTCGATCTCACGACCCTGAGATCATGACCTGAGCCAAAATCAAGAGTCAGATGCTTAACTGACTGAACCACCCAGGTGCCCCCAAATAAAATAAAATTAAATGTATGTAAAGAGGAAGGAGTTTGCTTCAAGATTTTCATTCTTTATGAAAGTTTAGAGGCTCTATTTTTCAATTCATTCATACATTTATCCATTTTTTCAGCAAAAACTTTAAAGTGTCTATGCAATACTTCAGTGCAATTCTGATATTAACTACCTGGAGTAGGACTCACTTCACAGGTTAAAAACACGGTCACCAACAAGGTTGCACTCCCTGTAGACACTAGCCATATTTTGGGGATCTCCAGGCCACCCTCATTTCAGACCATTGGCTACAAATTCTGGGAGTTCATGACTACATTAGGTTTGAAAATTTGTTAAAATGACTGGCAGAACTCAGGAAAACATTATACTGATTATCACAATTTTATTATAAGGGATACACATCAGTACCAAACAAATGACATACATAGGGTAAGGTCTGGGAGAGTCTCACCCCAGAGCTTTTGAGTCCTGTCTCCATGAGATCAAGGCACATCCTTCTCCCAGGACATGGGTGTGTTCATCAACCAGGAAGCTCACACAAGCCTCAATGTTATAAATTCAGATTTCATTTTGTAGGCATGGTAGATTGATTCATTAGCCCCATAAGTGAACTCAATCTGTTGCCCGCTCCCTTCCCAGGAGGTTGGATCAATATTTGTGGCTCAGAGCCTCAGCCCTGTAATCACATAATTAATTAGTCTTTCTGGCATGACCAGCTCCCATCCCGAGTCATCCCCTGAGCTTAAATTCAGGTATTTTCCAAGGATCTTTCATGAATAACAAAGACACTCCTACAACTTTGGCAATATAAGAGTTTAGAAGCTCCTTCCGAAAAACTCAAAATGATTATCAGATATTTTTTTAAAATTATTATTATTATAACTTTTTGCTATTAACTGATCTAGGCTCTATGGCTGCTATGGTGAACATGGTGGACAGAGGTTTTGCTCTCACAAAGCTAACATCTGATGAGAGAATAACAGAAAATTAAACAAGTCCTTAAAAAAGAAGTAATGGAAGTAGATGGAATGAAGAAAAAGGGAAACTATGAAGGGAGCCTGAGTTCTTTAAGAGGAAAGCAAAAGCTTTCCTTGAAAAGTGGTATGTAAGCCAAGGTTAAGGAGTAATGAAGAGTAAGAAGGGATAAGGTAAAATAGGAGTATTCCAGTAAATGAATCACCATATATAAAGTTTCCATGCAAAGTGAAGCATGGGACAAAAGAGGAACTGAAAAACAATGCCTAATTAAAAATACACTTTGCAGGAAAAACTATGCAATGGAAAAAAGACGGTCTCTTCAATAAATGGTGCTGGGAAAATTGGACAGCCACATGTAGAAGAATGAAACTCGACCATTCTCTAACACCATACACAAAGATAAACTCAAAATGGATGAAAGACTTCAATGTGAGAGAGGAATCCATCAAAATCCTAGAGGAGAACATAGGCAATAACCTCTTTGACATCAGCCACAGGAACTTCTTTCAAGATACATCTCCAAAAGCTAGTGAAACAAAAGTAAAAATGACCTTTTGGGACTTTGTCAAGATAAAAAGCTTCTGTACAGCAAAGGAAACAGTCAACAAAACAAAGAGGCAACCCACAGAATGGGAGAAGATATTTGCAAATGACACTACAGATAAAGGGCTGGTATCCAAGATCTATAAAGATCTTCTCAAACTCAACACCCAAAAAACAAATAATCAAATCAAAAAATGGGCAGAAGATATGAAAAGACACTTCTCTAAAGAAGACATACAAATGGCTAACAGACACATGAAAAAAATGTTCATCATCATTAGCCATCAGGGAAATCCAAATCAAAACCACATTGAGATACCACCTTACATCAGTTAGAATGGCAAAAATGGACAGGGCAAGAAACAACAAATGTTGGAGAGGTTGTGGAAAAAGGGGAACTCTCTTATACTGTTGGTGGGAATGCGAGTTGGTACAGCCACTTTGGAAAACAGTGTGGAGGTGCCTCAAAAAATTAAAAATAGAGCTACCCTATAATCCAGCAATTGCACTCCTGGGTATTTACCCCAAAGACACAGATGTAGTGAAAAGAAGGGCCACATGCACCCCAATGTTCATAGCAGCAATGTCTGCAATAGCCAAACTATGGAAAGAGCCGAGATGCCCTTCAACAGATGGATGGATGAAGAAGATGTGGTCCATATATACAATGGAATATTACTCAGCCATCAGAAAGGATGAATACCCAACTCTTACATCAGCATGGATGGGACTGGAGGAGATTATGCTAAGTGAAATAAGTCAAGCAGAGAAAGTCAATTATCATATGGTTTCACTTATTTGTGGAACATAAGGAATAGCATGGAGGACATTAGGAGAAGGAAGGGGAAAATGAAGAGGGGGGAATAGAAGGGAGAGGTGAACCATGAGAGACTATGGACTCTGAGAAACAAACTGAGGGTTTTAGAAGGGAGGGGGGTGGGGGGATGGGTTAGCCTAGTGATGGGTATTAAGGAGGGCACGTACTGCATGGAACACTGGGTGTTATATGAAAACAATGAATCGTGGACCACCACATCAAAAATTAATGATGTACTGTATGGTGACTAACATAACATAATGAAGTAAAATTTAAAAAAATATATACTTTGAAGGTCAGAGTTATTAGATGTAGCTTGGATAGTTAAGAAAGCAAAACACCATGGAGAACCTTACGGAGACATTAGAGGAATTAGGAAAGTAACCAGAAAATAGGATATCACTGACGGATTTTCAGCGGTAGTCTGACTCTGATCACCAAGGTAATTTTTGGAAACTCTTCTACTTCTCAAAGGGAAACGAGTGGAGAGGAGAAAGACTTTGAGGCTCCTTAGTCTGTCACAGTTCCAGTGAGAAGTGATATGGTCTGTGTGGTCTGTGATCCCAAAAAAGGAGACTGTATCAGAAAGGTATGTAAAAATAAAATTAGCAGCTGGCCATGTTGAATAAAATTAGAGATACAGAAGGAAGGGGAAGAAACAAGTCCTACTTTTCTGATCTAAGTACTAGAGAGAATGGGGGGTAACAGGAGAAACTAGGAAAACAGAATATGAATTCAAGTTGGACATGCAGAGTTTGAGCTACCTGCTGGGCACCCACGTAACTACATCAGATGGCAGTTGAGTACATCTTAGTAAATCTCAGGAGATAAGCAAGCAACAGAGAAATTTGGGAGAATCATCAGCATAAACATGACAATGAAAATCTCTGAAATTGATAAACTCATGAAGAAAGAATGAATGAAGTGGATGTAGAAATGAGTCATAAGACATGCTAAAACTTAAGGAAAAAGTAGAAAAAGGAAAGCCTGCAAAGTTGATTCAGAAACAATATCCAGAGAGGTAGGGGAAGAATCAGAGAGTGTGGTGTTATGAAAGTCAAGAAGGCTTAACCGAAATATTTGTATCAGTTGAAATGACTCTGTGAGATAGATTTGTTCGACTGGTGGATTCTTTATTGATACATGAAATTGAACATCATTTTTCTTGCTTTGGGGTAGAGAACTTTTAATGAGAAAGAAGCATAAAGACCATTTGTCCATTTTTTTTTGTTGTTATTTACTGTATTTTTTTTTTTAAAGCCATCAAGCAAGACATTACTTGGAGAAAGAATAAGAAATATGAAAGGAAGGGCTTTTCCCCAAACAACGCTTCTGCTATTTGATTATATGGCTACATGATGTCCGCAGTTAATCATTTGAGACTCTTTTCTTAATCATTTCCAAATTCTTTTTTTTTTTTTTAAGATTTTTTATTTATTTATTCATGAGAGATAGAGAGAGAGAGGCAGAGGGAGAAGCAGGCTCCCCGCAGAGCGGGGAGCCCGATGCAGGACTCGATCCCAGGACCCTGGGATCATGACCTGAGCTGAAGGCAGACGCTTAACCGACTGAGCCACCCAGGTGTCCCAATCATTTCCAAATTCTGATAAACCATGTAAACATCTTTGAATTAAAGACTGATAGATGCATCCAAAGAGCCATACAAACCTATGATGATGTGAAAAAAGCAAAAGGAAAATGAATTTCACAGACAGAATAAATAGGAGGGGCTAAAATCAAAATAAACCTTGTCTATATTGAGTAACAAGAATATAATTTAATTCTCAATTATATGTGTCCATCCCCTTGTACTCAGCTCTGTTTGCATTTATGTTTTAGCACAAATAAAGTGGATTTTTGTTAGCTATAGTGCAATACATCACCACTGGATTTATAGCAAGTGAGTTGTAAAACACAAGCAATGTGATTCAGAAGAATCTAAAAGGTAAGAGTCTCAAAAGACCACCCCCACTCATTGTATAGAGGAGATGATTCGACAAGGGAAGGGGTATATCTATTAAGGGTATCAGGGGGATCATATGGTCCTAAAATGAATGGTTTCTTTTAACAAATCTAACTACCACTAAGAAAAAAAAAAATGAATGCATACCTGTACTGCAGAAAATGGGTCGTTATTCTCTACAGAACCCTCAGTAAGGAATAATAGCTTTCAATGGAGTCATTCGCAGGACTTTTCTGAGACCTTGGTTGTTAGCCTCTCTGGTCTATAGATGCTGTTCTCTGTCTTCTTCACAGATAAACAATGAGTGATGGTGGAGCTTCTTCTCTGTATAACCTTCCTCTCCATCTGAACAATACATTAAATGTATTAGAGATTTAGTAACTTCTCAAAATGAAGAATGCTTGGATTTTCATTCCTGTCTTTGTTTGTTTGAATATTGGTATGTCACTGCTATATAATCCTCTTTGACTTTTAAATGACTATGTGTGCCTGATTAACAATCCATAATAACTACATTGCTTAATAGTGTTTTAACTAAAAGAAAGTGAAATCAAGAGATACATTGTCTCAAAGGATACCACAATTTATATTCTGTAAACTCCTCTCATGTTATTTTGCCTTGAGGAAAAAGCCCATTGCTTTTATGGGACAGGGAATGCTCAAGTGTGACTGTTACCACTGGAAGAAAATCAGTAATTGGGATGTATGCACCTATCCTGAATGTCACAAGCCTGTCATCTTTTTCTGGCCATGTTTTATTTCTTAGGAATTTGTAAAAATTATTTTCTTAGTCACTCTGTGCTCATATTATAAATATGGCATGTGAAAGTGATTTGGCCATGTGAACTTCAGAATATATATTAACCTCAATCACAAACTTTACTGGGTATCATGGTGATGTGTCTGGCAACTCATTGTTTCCCATCTATTTTAATGAAAAAGCAGAAATGAGAAATGATAATAGACCCGGAATTGAAATTAAATATGTCATAACTTGTCACTAGCATGGAGATTGGGTTCATAATTTTGGGAAAGCAGTAATAACACATACTATACATATGGAGATCTTTTTGCTCAATATCCTTTCTTTAAAATGTATTAATTAAAAAATAAGCCTCTATATATACACATAAATTATTCTGCCTAAAAAAATGTCATTGATCTTATATGTCTACATACCCTTTATAAATGGATTCGACACAGTGCTGATTATCTTAAAGGCAGCTAGGAAGATGAGGAATTTCTCTTATCTCCATGGGAGAGAATTCATAGCTCTGATGTCTTGAAACTGTCAGAGTGGTTCTGTTGAGAGATGCAACAAATAAGATAGTGTCATTGGCATTTTTCCATAATGTGCAAAAATTATAACTTTATCTCAAAATCCAAACTTTAGGTTTATATGACTGATACAAAGAAATGGATGGTTGAAAGAATATACTGTATAGATAACATCTCATTTATTGCAGGCAATTCTTTTTTTTTTTTTTTTAAGATTTTATTTATTTATCTGAGACAGAGAGAATGAGAGAGAGAGAGCACATGAGAGGGGGGAGGGTCAGAGGCAGAAGCAGGCTCCCCGCCGAGCAGGGAGCCCGATGCGGGACTTGATCCAGGGACTCCAGGATCATGACCTGAGCCGAAGGCAGTCGCTTAACCAACTGAGCCACCCAGGCACCCCTATTGCAGGCAATTCTTATGACTCTTGGTTTTGTAAGTGATCTTATCAGAGATACTCAATAACTTATATTTTCATAAGCTCCCTTTTTACCTGGAAAACATCTTGGCAATTCCACTGGCTTGGGTTTACCAAAAGCTTTTCCTTGGACACTGTTTTGACCATCTGCACACAATGCTCTAATGTTATTATTTTATTTTCATGGTATTTGAAGCTGCTTAACAGCTTATAGCTAACATCTGGAAAGCAGCTACATTTAACTTCAGCCACTTTGAAGCATTGACAGAGGTTAAGAATCGAAAGTTTCTGGAACATATTTCACACCAGAGAAGCAAGTATTTACCTTAGCTTAGTCAGACATAGTTTTATTTTTTATCTTTTTAAAATTTTTTGTTTTTAATTTTTTTATTATGTTATGTTAGTCACCATACAGTACATCATTAGTTTTTCATGCAGTGTTCCATGATTCATTGTTTGCGTATAACACCCAGTGCTCCATGCAATACGTGCCCTCTTTAATACCCATCACTGGGCTAAACCATTCCCCCCACCCCCTCCCCTCTAAAACCCTCAGTTTGTTTCTCGGAGTCCATAGTCTCTCATGGTTCATCTCCCCGCTCTGATTTCCTCCCTTCATTTTCCCCTTCCTTCTCCTAATGTCCTCCATGCTATTCCTTATGTTCCACAAATAAGTGAAACCATCTGATAATTGACTTTCTCTGCTTGACTTATTTCACTTGGCATAATCTCCTCCAGTTTTAATTTAAAGGAACTCCATCTAAGAATTACCAATGCCAAACAATAAAGCAAATCGGTAAACTGTCCATCTCCAAAAGCATTTGAGCAGAGGCCGAATGGCTGCAAGAATTGTAAGAGAGGTTATAGGGACAACTTCTTTCCTTGAGCAATTGTTCAATTCTAGTGTCAATTTTGGGTACACCTTGAAACGATTGTGATTTTAAACTGTGGTGAGATCAATAAAAAGCATTAGTTGATTATCAAAGCAATATGTCAGAATGGATGCTAGGGTTATTTCCTCTTTTGTTTATTTTAAATTAGCTAGGTTAGAGAGATAAGAAAAATAATTTTTAGCTTACTTTTAGAAAACGGAATACAGGATCATTAAATGACGCTCATAACTAAAAACAATAACCTTATACTGGAAGTTTTGGGGGATAAACACATTTTTTACAATTATGAAAAAATATCTGGGTTTCTGAAACTTAATGAACTCAAGCATGCTTATATGGAAATACTAGTGCCATGATAATTTCAAAGGAATGCATATTTCAAAATTTGCTTGTCTTACTACAAAAAGAATGGTTATATGATATTTAATATAATTAAGGGTCTGGCCCATGAATCCTCCAATTCTTATTCAGAGATCTCTTTCCTAAGGTTACTTCTGAGTTTACTCATCACACAGACCCTGAGCTAGTCTCTTGGGTTAAGGACTGCTCTTTCACCTTAAAATGTAATCTCTATCAGTCTGCGGTCTCCTACCAGTAGACTGTGAAATAAAGATGAATTGCAAAAAGATTATCTAGGAAGTGCAAATAATGCCATTTGGAAAATAAAAGGGGAAACAATAATACGGTATTCCAGATAAACACAAGAAGAATTTTGGAAAAAAAAAAAACAAACATATTTTGTTACCTACATTTTCTCTACTTTGCCATCCGTAACTAAAACAATAGTATATACTGCTGCTATGTGGGTGAAGGAAATTATTCCCTTTTCATTTTAATCGATTTAAATGGACATTTTTTAACTTTTAATTTTATATACACTTTCTTTAACTTATAGTTAACAATTCAGTATATATATATATGTATGTGTGTATATATATATATATAATTCAGGATATATATGTATGTGTATATATATATAATTGAGTATATGTTATATATATTACATAGTATAATATATATATTTTATATATAGTTTACAATTCAGGATATACATATGTGAATATATATATTACTTTCAAACTTAATTGAATATAATTTAAAACATATAATTTCAAAACATTTCCTGAAAGAAAATAAAAAGTACTTCAATTTTAGTCACCAGAGAATAGAAGAAAAAGAGCAAGAGAAATTTGTTAACTACTGAACTAACTTTTATACTTGAACATTTAGGATGATAAAGTAAACATTGTTAGATAAAAATACATCGTGAAGAAGATCAATTTCCCATATGTTTCTGGAACTAAATAATTTATATGAATCTTTCCATCTTTAAATGTGAATGCTGACAAATGAATCATCTTGGACATAATTATTCAAATTCCATACTGTTATAATAATTTGTTTTAAGTTATTTGTCCTCTACTATATTTTCACTTAGAGAATATTGATTATGATATTTCTGCATTTCCAAACTTAACCAATGTTTATCATAAAATCAGAACTCAAGAAATGTTCATAAAATAATCATTTATTATAAAAATTGAATGAATGATTTGGGCTAATGTTAAACATTTGTTCAAGAAAATCTGCAATGTTTTTAGTGTATTTCTACTTATTTCTTTCCCTTCCTTTTGTCCTTATTTTTGTCTTCTTCAATTTCTTTCATCACTGTTTTAAAATTTTCAGTGTAGTGTATTTCAGTGCAGATGTTTTCAACTCCTTGGCTAACTTTATTCCTAAGTATTTTATTTCACTTGGTACTATTTTAAATGGGATCATTTTCTTGATTTCCTTTTCAGATAGATTATTGCTTGTGTAAAGAAATGCTACCGATTTTTGTATGTTGAATTTTGACTTTGTATCCTACAACTGTACTGATTTATTAGTTCTAACAGTCTTTTATGGACTATTTAAGTTTTTCTACATGTAGAATCATGTCTTCCGCAAACACAGATTTTAATTCTTCCTTTCCTATTTGGATGACTTTTATGTCTTTTTTGTTGACTGATTACTTCTGCCAGTATTTCTAGTACTATATGAATAGAATTGGTGAGAGTGGGCATCCTTGCCTTGTACTAAAAGGAAAACCTCTCAATTTTTCTCCACTGATTGATGTTATCTGTGGACTTTTCATACATGGTCTTCATTATGTTGAGGTAAGTTCCTTCTATATCTATATTTTTGAGGGAAGTTTTTAAAAAGTTGCCTTAATGTATGTATTGACAAGAAATGTTTATATTGTAAAGACAATAATGAGTCTTTAACTTAACAACTGTAATGGATAGAGTTTGCCTAAATAAGCAAGAAGATCTGATATCTGGAATCTAATAATAAAGGCAAAGAGGAGATTTAGATTAATCAAAATACAGGTGTAGCGATGGTGATTTATTCAGAATTGGAAACAAGGAAGTAAGTCTGAGTTTACATCCACTCAAACTCTGTTTGACTGTAAAGGTATTTCTTACTCTCATTTAAAAATAAGATATATTTTGTCTTCCTTATATCTATTATATATTTTATTATGGGATCTAAGAAGCCACCAAAAATACTAGTTTATATTTGTTTTACTTTTGCAAGCAAAAATTATTTCTCTATTCTTACTCTCCTGATAAAGATAGAAGTATATGTTATATGTTGCCTAATGTATTTTATACAAGTATTTGCTCTTGTCTTAAACAGTAGAAATTAATTGTTTATGCTTATTCTTCTGGTAAGCATAGAAATATGTCATATCACATAACATTTTAAATTAATTCTGCAGGATTTGAGATCACTTTCCAGTGGACATATGGTAAAGGGTTTGTTTTGTTTTGTTTTGTTTTTTTAAAGAGGAAGATCTTTTTTTTTTTTTTTTAAGATTTTTATTTATTTATTGAGAGAGAGAGAATGATAGAAAGAGAGCATGAGAGGGTGGAGGGTCAGAGGGAGAAGCAGACTCCCTGCTGAGCAGGGAGCCCGATGCGGGACTCAATCCTGGGACTCCAGGATCATGACCTGAGCCAAAGGCAGTCGCTTAACCAACTGAGCCACCCAGGCGCCCGGTAAAGGGTTTATCAAGACCTATTTCCTGTTGTGTGGCCATGCTGATATCATCATGGTTAAACAGGCAGGAGAAATGCACTCAGCCTCACAGGGTGGCAAGCCTTATGGATTACTAACAGACACATCCTAAAAACAATAAAAGGACCCTCCATCTGTTCGTTGCAACAGTAACTGGAATAGCAAATTCTTTAAAATGCCTAAATGTCCAACAAAAGAGGAATGGTTTAATATTGTACTCTGTGTGTTCGGTGAGATAATATTCTAATTTTAAACACAGTGAACAAGAAATAATTTAAAAATGTGTTTTCTCATCTTACATGAAGAAGTAGGGTTGTATAAACACCATTAAAACTATAAAAATAGGGGGTATAGAAGGAGTAGTAAGTGATACATCTTAATTATATTAAGGACAGTGAGTCCATGACAATTCTTTTTTTTTATTTTTATTGTCAAAAATAAGTGGTTATAAACTTTATCAAAGTAGGTGAGATTTGGGCAGTTAGGCATACAACCACTCCCCCAAGGCCACAGCTGGCCAAGCCACCTAAAACTACATTTACATGCACTCACCTTCATTAGTAAATACCTCCATAGTGAGACCCTCAACTAAACTGAGACTTCACATGTCTCTTCCAGAAGGCGTAAACGGATTTGGAGACACCAGAGGCTGGCATGGGATGTCGAATGTGGGTCACAGTAGGTTAAAGATTCTGTCAGATTAATGGTAACACCTTAGAAAGAAGGTACATTATCTCTTCCTACTAAGGTTCCTGGAATGATATATTTATTCATTTGTTTGTTGTCCTTTACTTTCATTGACCATCCATATATTCCTTGGTTTTCTTGATCTACAATAATATCCCCCAAATAACCTGCAAACTGTGTTAGCTTGCTAAAGCTGCCATAACAGAATAGCACTCCGAGTGATTTAAGCCACAGAAATTTATTTTCTCATAGTACCAGACCAGAAAGTTGGGATTAAGGTGTAGGCAAGTTTTGACTCTCCTGAGACCCCTCTCTGTCTGTCTTCTTTTCCCCAGGTTTTCATGTGGTCTTTCTTCTGTGTTCTAATTTCCTCTTCTTATAAGGCCACCAGTCAGATTAGGGACCACCTTATCATCCTCATTTTAATTAAAGTACTTTTTTAAAGACCCTATCTTGAAATGCAGTCACATTCTGAGATCTGGAGTTTAAGACTTCAACATATGAATGGGGTAGGTGGAGTTCAACCCATAGTACAAAACAAAGTCTTTTTACCCGCATAATTAATAAGCATATAATAACCAAAAGGAAAATAAAGTTTTAAGAAAATCTCAGTATCAAGGGAGTATTCTAGATAAGCAGTAGAACAACAAATAACATCTAACATGATCTTTACATCCAATAGGAGCAATATTAGAAGCAGGAAGATGTGAGAGCTATATTCAAATATGCTGTTCAAAACATGCACACACACACATACACACACCTCTCTTAATTAAATTAGATCAGTGCACAAAATGGCGCAGACAAAGGCATCTGCAAGGGTTAGCATATATACACTAGAGATTAAGGAAGCTTTTTTTCTTTTCTCCAAGGCATTATCTTAATAACCTTAATCCAACGTATTTTCACATTTCAATCATTGATTTTCAAAGCAAATCAATTTACGGATTTCAGACTATATGCCTGGAAAAAATAGAGAAAACTCATTATAGATAGAATCATTTACTGTCTCTATTTCTCTTTTTTTTCATAAGATTAATGCATATCACTAATATTCAAAGTTGCCTGAATCCTTTGGGTGATGCTTTAAGAATTAGATAATCCTATTCTTCTACTGCATTGGTTATATCAGCTGGATATGCCTATAACAATTATGTAATATAAATTGCTAGAGAATAATATCAGTTAAAGTTATACACTCCCCTATTTAGTCCTCTTCTTGAGAGAAATACTGTTTTCCATCAAACACATGAGAATATGAATGGTTTACACTGGGTTAGATTTTTTAAAGATTTATTTATTCTTAGAGAGAGAGAGAGAAAGAGAGAGCACGAGCAGAAGGGGCAGAGGGAAAGGGAGAGAGAATCTCAAACAGATGGAGCTGAGTGCAGAGCCCAATGCCAGTCTCCATCGCACTACCCTGAGATCACGACCTGAACTGAAACCAAGAGCCCGACGCTCAAAAGACCGTGCCACCCAGGCGCCCCCTAAGGTATCTTTTACAAATGCCATAGCACATAGATATAATGTAGCTGTACGTAGACACGGGTGTAGATACAGTTATAGACATATCTGTACTCATATTATCTGTAACGTCTGTAATGTCATTTATATAAGATAAACAACTGAAGTAAGCATTTATGATAATTATTATTTGCTGATAATATAAAATTCACAAGCAACTCCTATCTAATAGAAAACAGATGCTTTGGATTTATGGTTTGAACATGGTGTCTTAGATTCAGCATTTCCCCTTTCAAGTCCTGATAATTATTTAAGAACAAAGCAGAAAAGGCACACAGCTCTATTTTTAGAAAATGCAATAAATTAAAACTCCTTACATATCAGAGAAAGGCATAACTTTGTACAGGTGAGGACCTTATGCCTGAGGAGGTGAGAGGATGCGTGTCATAGAGACAATTAGGTTGTGAGAATACCAGTAGACAGCACCAGCAGAGACCCACCCTCCAAAGATAAAAGACCCAATAAGATGAAACACCTGCTTACAAAAGGATGCTCACAAGTGCATGGATGAAAATATAAGTAAATAATAATAAAAGTCCATGGCCTGGTAGCACACGAACACCAGCGTTCGTGTTGTTCTGACTGAGGGGAGCCAAGTGACATTTTCAGAAAGCAAAATAAAGAATGAGAGAGTTTGCTTTGTGAAAAATGGACAAACTGCAGGACTAGTCTGAACTTAGCCTCATCCTCATAGACATCCTCCCAAAAGTTGGACCAGGAAAAATCCATAGGCTTTAAAAATAAGTTATTATTTTAAGAAATTGCTGAAAAGGCATCCATAGAGCAATACCACAAATGGAGATGGGAGATGGGAGAGAAAAAGTACAGGAAAACTTACCAACAGAATATATTCAAGAAAATCGTTGCAATGGATGAAAACTGAAAACAATGAGTCTCAGGTATCACAATGGTGAACCACTCTTATCTATGAATAAGAAACAAAGCAGATGGGGAATAAGGAAATTGATTACTTAAAGCTTTAAAACAGGAAAACTATGTAAGAAAAAAACCATTATGAAATACTTAATAAAGGGGCGCCTGGGCGGCTCAGTCGTTAAGCGTCTGCCTTCGGCTCAGGTCATGATCCCAGGGTCCTGGGATCGAGCCCCGCATCGGGCTCCCTGCTCAGCTGGAAGCCTGCTTCTCCCTCTCCCACTCCCCCTGCTTGTGTTCCCTCTCTCACTGTCTCTCTCTCTGTCAAATAAATAAAATCTTAAAAAAAAAAAGAAAGAAAGAAACACTTAATAAAGATAGTAAGGAATGGACATGAGAAAAACTTTTTTTAAAAATTAGGAATCTAAAATGGATACAGAGAAAAGGAAAGACAGTAAATTAGAGAAAACAGGAATTTTGGAATTTGTAATAAAAAATTAATAATGGAACAAATATTAGGTAATTCATGATTTTTTTTAAATTAAGGACACAAATCTATATATTGAATGATACAGCAACTCTTGGGAAAAACTGTCCTAGATTAAGCAACATTGAGATTCTTATTTAAAATCAAAGTATAATAACACATACAGAAAATTTCCTAAGGTATGAATATACAGATTCATGAGTTATCACAGAGCAAGCACTTACAAAATAATCACCTGATTGAGAAACAAGATACAGCCAGCATCTCAAATCCCTTCCCAACCCTGAACTCCTTTCTGTCCTTCCAATGAACCACTTTAATTGTAATACCAGAGTTTAGTTCTGCCTATTTTTGAAAATTATATAAATGGATTCACACAGCATGCATGTATTATGGTGAATATGGCATCTTCATCTCAAAAATATGTCAGTGAGATTCATACTTATTGTTATAAGGTGTTCAAATTAATTTTTATTGCTGTACATTATTCCTATATTCTATATAATTTATTTATCCATTCCTTATTGTTGGCAGTATTTGGTTGCTTTTCCTTCACTTATTCCAGACGTGTGCCAATACTTGGTATCATCAATAGTGTAATACCTGGTATGGACAGATTTTAACCATTCTTATTAATTTTATTGTTATTTTGACTTGTATTTTCCTGATGCTTGAGATCAGGTGACTTTTCATATGTTTTCTGGTCATCTGGATGTTCTCTTTCCTGAAGTGTCAGATCAAGTGTCTAGCTCACTTTTTTTCTATTGAGTTGTCTGTTTCTTTCTGATATGCAAAGGCTGGATATATAAATCTAGATATATTCTAGAGGGGATTCTTCTTTCTTCTTTCATTCTGTAGCTTGTTTTCTTCCATGATTCTCAATGAACAGAAGATCTTAATTTTGATGTAGTTTTTTTGTCTATATTTTACTTTAACATTACTGTGCTTGCAAGTACAAGAAATCTTTCCCTACATCGAACAAAATATTTGTAATTGTTATTGTAACATGATAAAATTTAATACCCAGCCAAAAACCCATTATTTATTTTTTTTTAATTTTTTTTTTTGAGATTTTATTTATTTGTGAGAGAGAGAGAATGAGAGACAGAGGACATGAGAGGGAGGAGGGTCAGAGGGAGAAGCAGACCCCCTGCTGAGCAGGGAGCCTGATGTGGGACTCGATCCTGGGACTCCAGGATCATGACCTGAGCCGAAGGCAGTCGCTTAACCAACTGAGCCACCCAGGCGCCCCAAAAACCCATTATTAAATGTAATTAGATAACAGCTGATGTTTTTGCATGATAGTCAAAACAACTAAATCACTTCCATTATCCTTATTTTTTTTTTTTTAAGATTTTATTTATTTATTTGACAGAGAGAGAGAGACAGTGAGAGAGGGAACACAAGCAGGGGGAGTGGGAGAGGGAGAAGCAGGCTCCCCACGGAGCAGGGAGCCTGATGCGGGACTCGATCCCAGGACCCTGGGATCATGACCTGAGCTGAAGGCAGATGCTTAACTACTGAGCCACCCAGGTGCCCCTCCATTATCCTTATTATCAAACATTGTTCTAGAGGTATTACCCAAACACTTAGGCAAAACAATAAAATTAAGATATACAAAGGAAAAGAAGAAATTAATGTGTGATTATTTACACACGACATGATGGTTTACTGGGAAAGCTAAGAGGAAAGAACCTGAGAAACTATTTTAAACAATGGATAAATGATATAACAATTCAAAAAATTAATGAAATTAATACCATCTATATATATACCACCAACACATAATTGAAATATTTAACAAAAGAAATATCCTTTATGTAATAATTAAAAAGAATTTGTTTCAGAGGTACAGGTCTGTGATTCAACAGTCTTACACAATTCACAGCGCTCATAATAAAAAATAAATAAATAATTAATTAAAAAGAATTATGAAATGTCAACCTATAAACCTAATGAGCTATAAAAAGTTTAACATGCTCAGGAAGACATTAAAGAAGGCCATTATAGTACTTGTATATGGGCACAGATATATAAAAATAGAAAGACCTTAAGTGAGCAAAAATAAATATAAGTGCTTAAAGAACAATAGGGGCACCTGGGTGGCTCAGTCGTTAAGCGTCTGCCTTCGGCTCAGGTCATGATCCCAGGGTTTTGGGATCAAGCCCCACATCGGGCTCCCTGCTCGGCGGGAAGCCTGCTTCTCCCTCTCCCACTCCCCCTGCTTGTGTTCCCTCTCTCACTGTGTCTCTCTCTGTCAAATAAATAAAATAAAATCTTAAAAAAAAAAATAAAGAACAATAAAGGTAGTATCTGAATCAATGCAAAAAAATAATTAATTTTAACCCAAATATGTTTGAATAATTGAAGATCATTTAATATGGAAGACAACAAACTTTGATGCAAATCTCCAATCTTGATTGAAGAATTTAAAAAGTGATTACTTTAAAATAAAAAATAAAACAGCAAAAACACTATTTTATAACTTCAGATTGAGACATAGTTTTAGAGTTATATCTAATAACCTATAAATGAAAGATTGATTAACTTCCATTATAATAATAAATCTGCATGAAAATAAATATCATGAAACAAGCAGAAAAATGAAAAGTTAATTCAGAAAAAAATAGACAATGCTTATGACAAAGGGATAACTTCTATAATTCACAATGTGCTTCTGCAAGTTAATTTGGTTTCTTTTTCTGCAAATTGACTTGAAAAATGGCCATCTGAAAAATGGGTAAAGGTATGAAAATAAGGAAAATAAGTTAAACTGATATAGTATTTTTCTTCAATTAGGTTGACAGAGACCCTAAAGCTTGGCAATAGACCATATTGAGATGTCAGGGAAAAGGCTGTGAAGTAAACATTATTTGATCCTGGTAGGAATATCCTTGGGTACAAATTCTGTGGAGAGCTATTTGTTAAAATGCACAAAAAATAAAATCCAGTAATTATATTTATAAATTTTTTTTCATGAATACATATACACATTTGTAAAATGACTTATGTTAAAAGTAATTCATTAGAGTGTTATTTATAATAAAAAAAAGTATAGTTTCAACTTAAATGCCCTTGAACAGGGGGTCAGTAATATTAGGATATATGGTATTTTGTGCTTAAGTCAAAACAAGAGTCTCACTATTTACTGATATAAAAATATAGTAAAAATCTTAATCATTGAGGAAAAAAGCAAAGTACATAATATTGTGTATAGTACGCTATGACTTGTAAGAAAGAAAAAATGCTATCTCTGAATTTGCGATGTACATGATATATATCTGGAAAAATAAATAAATAAATTGTAACAGAGCTTTGTTCATGTAAAAGGAAATGAAGAATGAAGAATGACAGATGTGTTGTCTTTATTAAAAGTTAATTTATTAAAGAATTAATATTAAAGAATTAATTAAAAATTTAAGAGAACTATGTATGCTAGATTATAATTCTCATACTGTACTAGCCTGAAAAATGATTTTTCTTTAGATCAGTAGTTTACTCATTAGGATACATAAGGCTATCCTCTCAGAATTCTATGATTTCATGATATGATTCCATGACTACACACTCTATTAAAAAGTATGTCTACACAGAGTTATTTCATTCTTAATAATAGCAGTAATAGTAATAATAGAGTTGTGACATAAAACATGAATCATTCCAGAACAGAAGGAAAACAGGAAACATTGAACAAAATCAATTTAACTTCATAAAGAGCACTTGGATGATTCAGAACTGAAAGGTCATTCTGCTAAAATTATGATGGCCCTTAGTTTACAGCCTGCTCCCACGTACATTCTCTCACCATCTTATTTGATCATGTATAAAAGTGGAAGACTACAAAGAGTGCATAAGACTAGCAGAAAAGAAAAAAAAAAAGACTGACAAGACTGACAATTATGGATTGAGGTAAAACTCAGAAAAATAAAGTTATAAAATACACTGCTCTAATTAGAAAAAAATGCATGTATTAATTATAAGTAATTCAGGAAATATAGAAAAAATAGAGAAGAAAAATAAATTCCTAAACCTGTCATTGATGAGTAAGTAATAATAGCATATATAAGAACCATAAATTGATCAATCGTGGTAATATCTATTACCTTTTAAAATTAAAATTATATAATAAGTATTTTCTAATGTAACTAAATTTTTTAATTGTAATGTTAATATTGTTTTGCCATATGTATATAATTGTAATTGAAATAACCAATCCTCTATTTTAAATACTCACATACTTTTTAGTTTTCCTTATCATAAATAAAACTGATGATACCTCTTCACAATTGCATTCATAGGAATCGAATTGTTATGTTCAAATAAAATAAATGTTTCTGAAAATTTTTATAAAATCAGGATACTGTAGATTTTTTAAATAATTGTTTTAGTATAGACTTTAATTTTAAGAACAGTTTTAGGTTCACAGCAAAATTCAGCCCCCCACTAGAGTTACAGCATATTCCTGCCTCCATGCATGCACACCCTCCCCCTGTCAGCAACTATGTACTATCGTGGCATTTTTGTTAAAATTGATGAGCCATAATTGACACTTAATTATCACCCAAAGTTCCTAATGAACACTAGGGTTTACTCTTGGTGTTGTATATTCTGTGGGTCATGACAAATGTATAATGCCATGTATCCATCATTATAATATCATTCAAAATAGTTTCATTTCTCTAAAATTTCTCTGTGCTCTTGAAAGTATCTTTGGTGAACAGAAGTTGTTAATTTTAATAAGGTCAAACATCAATCAATCATTTATTTCATGAATTGTGCTTTTGATGTGGTATCTAAAAAGTTATCACCAAACCTAGGGTTAGTTTGGTTTTCCCTTATGTGATATTCTTGGATTTTTAAACTTTTGCTTTTATATTTATGACTGTATTTTTAATTCAATTTGAATTAATTTTTGTGAAGGGTATAAAGTCTGTGTCTAGATTCATTTATTTACATGTGGATATCCAGTTGTTCCGCCACCATTTGTTGAAAAGGCTATCCTTTGTCCACCAAATCATCTTTGATTTTTAGTCAATGATCAGTTGACTATTTGTGTAGGTCTATTTCTAGACATTTTATTCTGTCTCATTGATGTGTTTGTCATTCTTTCACCAATATCACACTGTTTTGATTACTATGCTTTAAAATAAGTCTTGAAGTAATATAGTATCAGTTTTTTTAACTATTTTTATTCACTATTGTGTTGGCTATCCTGGATTTTTTTTGCCTCCCCATATAAATTTTAGAACAAATTTGTGTATATCCACCCTATAATGGACTTTGATTGGGATTGCATTAAATATATAGATCAATTTGGTAAAACTGACATCTTGACAACACTGAGTCTTTTTTATGTTTTTATTTATTTTTTAAGATTTTATTTATTATTTATTTACTTATTTATTTTTTATTTATCTACTTATCTATTTATTATTTATTTACTTATTTATTTATAAGAGAGAGAGAGAAAATAGGGGGAGGGACAGAGGGTGTGGGAAAGAGAGAGAGAACGTCAAGCAGACTCTAAGCTGAGCATGGGGCCCAACACAGGGCTCAGTCTCACAACCTTGCGATCATCACCTGAACCAAAACCAAGAGTTAGACACTTAGCCAACTGAGACACCCAGGTGCCCCTACATTTTTATTTAAATTCCAGTTAGTTATCACACAATGTAATATTAGTTTCAGGTGTACAATATAGTGATTCAACACTTCCATGCAACACTCAGTGCTCATCACAAGAAATGCACTCCTTAATCCCCATCACCTATTTAACCTACTGCCCTACTCACCTCCCTTCTGGTAGCCATCAGTTTATTGTCTATAGTTAAGTCTCTTTCTTGGTTTGCCTTTCTCTCTCTTTTTCACTTTACTCATTTGCTTTCTTTCTTAAATCCACATATGAGTGAAATCATATGATAATTGTCTTCCTCTGACTTATTTTGCTTAGCATAATATTCTCTAGCTCCATCTATGTTGTTACAACTGGCAATATTTCATTCTTTTTTACGGTCAGTAATATTCCACTGTATTGAGTCTTCTTCTTTTTTTTTTTTTTTTAAAGATTTTATTTATTTGACAGAGAGAGACACAGCGAAAGAGGGAACACAAGCAGGGGGAGTGGGAGAGGGAGAAGCAGGCTTCCCGTGGAGCAGGGAGCCCGATGTGGGGCTCGATCCCAGGACCCTGGGATCATGACCTGAGCCGAAGGCAGACGCTTAACGACTGAGCCACCCAGGCGCCCCCTGTATTGAGTCTTCTTATCCATGAACATGGAATAACTCTCCATTTTAGTTTTCCTTTGGTTCTTTCATTAGAGTTTTAAAGTTTTATTCAAAAAGATCTTGTACATATTTTGCTAAATTTATACCTGTCTTTCATTTAGGAGATGCTAATGTAAATGATATTGTGATTTTAATACCAAATTCTATTTGTTATAGAACATATATATGTATGTTATATAGATTTTCTATGTATATTATAGTATATACAAAAGTGAGTTTTTTAATATAACCTTGTATTGTGCAACCTTGATATAATTGCTTATTAGTTATGGAGGGGTTTTGTCAATTCTTATGAATTTTTTCTATAGACTCTCATATCAACTGTAGAGAAAGTTTTATTTTTATCCTTCCCAATCTGTGTACCTCTTATTTCCTTTTCTTGTCTTATTGCATTCACTAGGACTTCCAGTATGACATTGAAAATAATTAGTGAGAGAGACTATCCTTCCTTTGTTCCTAAGCAAAAGGGAATTTTGCTTTTAATTTCCCCAGAATGCTTTCTTACAATTGATAATATTGTTTTAATCTCTAGTTAGAGACATAAACATTACATTTTAATCCATTTTTATTTCCTGAGTTACCAATGAAGTTAGATATTACCATATATTTATATTTCTAATTTATATTATACGGTTTGTAGTAACTGCAGCCATTGGACTTTTTAACAACAAAAAAAAAATACTTGTGAAAGCAAATATAAGCTCTATTGAATAATTTTAGTAAATATAGGCACTTATAAGTAAGTAAACTACAATTTTACTGCTCAGAGTAACCACCAGCTCTAATATGTTTTATGTTAATACATATATATACATATGAACATATATACTATTATACACTATATCATATATATATTTAATATAACTAATTTTGTATACAAATAAGTGACACTAAACAACCTCACATATCCATATGTCATTTAAATTCTAAATCAAGCAGAGAGATTCCAGAAATATGGTAAATAATAATAACACAAAGATATTTCAACATTTAATATTAATTTGGTAGAAATAATCACATAATTAAGTTAAAGGGTATAATTATTCATCACAAATCATCCTTATTGATGCCCAAACATAATATTCATCTATTTCTTTTTTTTTAATTTTTTAAATTTTATTATGTTATGTTAGTCACAATACAATATATCATTAGTTTTTGATGTAGTGATCCACGATCCATTGTTTTCATATAACACCCAGTGCTCCATGCAGTACATGCCCCCCTTAATACCCATCACCAGGCTAATCCATTCCCCAACCCCCTCCCCTCCAAAACCCTTTTTTGTTTCTCAGAGTCCATAGTCTCTCATGGTTCATCTCTCCCTCCTATTCCCCCCCCTTCATTTTTCCCTTCCTTCTCTTAATGTCCTCCATGGTATTCCTTATGTTCCACAAATAAGTGAAACCATATGATAATTGACTTTCTCTGCTTGACTTATTTCACTTTTAGCATAATCTCCTCCAGTCCCATCCATGTTGATGTAAAAGTTGGGTATTCATCCTTTCTGATGGCTGAGTAATATTCCATTATATATATGGACCATATCTTCTTTATCCATTCATCTGTTGAAGGGCATCTTGGCTCTTTCCACAGTTTGGCTATTGTGAGCATTCCTGCTATGAACATTGGGGTGCATATGGCCCTTCTTTTCACTACATCTGTGTCTTTGGGGTAAATACCCAGGAGTGCAATTGCTAGATTATAGGGTAGCTCTATTTTTATTTTTTATTTTTTTTGAGGCACCTCCACACTGTTTTCCAAAGTGGCTGTACCAACTTGCATTCCCACCAACAGTGTAAGAGGGTTCCCCTTTCTCCACAACCTCTCCAACATATGTTGTTTCTTGCCCTGTCCATTTTTGCCATTCTGACTGGTGTAGGGTGGTATCTCAATGTGGCTTTGATTTGAATTTCCCTGATGGCTAATGATGATGAACATTTTTTCATGTGTCTGTTAGCCATTTGTATGTCTTCTTTGGAGGAGTGTCTATTCATGTCTTCTGCCCATTTTTTGACTTGATTATTTTTTGGGCGGTGTTGAGTTTGAGAAGTTCTTTATAGATCTTGGATACCAGCCCTTTATCTGTAATGTCATTTGCAAATATCTTCTCCCATTCTGTGGGTTGCCTCTTTGTTTTGTTGACTGTTTCCTTTGCTGTGCAGAAGCTTTTTATCTTGATGAAGTCCCAAAAGTTCATTTTTGCTTTTGTTTCACTAGCTTTTGGAGATGTATCTTGAAAGAAGTTGCTGTGATCAATGTCAAAAAGGTTACTACCTGGGGTGCCTGGGTGGCTCAGTTGGTTAAGCGACTGCCTTCGGCTCAGGTCATGATCCTGGAGTCCCGGGATCGAGTCCCGCATCGGGCTCCCTGCCCGAGGGAGTCTGCTTCTCCCTCTGACCCTCCTCCCTCTCATGCTCTCTGTCTCTCATTCTCTCTGTCTCAAATAAATAGGTAAAATCTTTAAAAAAAAAAGGTTACTGCCTATGTTCTCCTCTAGGATTTTGATGGATTCCTGTCTCACATTGAGGTCTTTCATCCATTTTGAATTTATCTTTGTTTATGGTGTTAGAGAATGGTCGAGCTTCTTTCTGCATGTGGCTGTCCGATTTCCCCAGCACCATTTATTGAAGAGACTGTCTTTTTTCCATTGCATGTTTTTTCCTGCTTTGTCAAAGATTATTTGACCATAGAGTTGAGGGTCCATATCTGGGTTCTCTATTCTGTTCCAGTGGTCTATTTGTCTGTTTTTGTGCCAGTCCCGTGCTGTCTTGGTGATCACAGCTTTGTAATATAACTTGAAATCAGGCAACGTGATGGCCCCAGCTTTGTTTTTCTTTTTCAACATTTCCTTGGTGATTTGGGGTCTTTTCTGATTCCATACAAATTTTAGGACTGTTTGTTCCAGCATTGGGATGGCATTGAAAGTATAGATTGCTCTGGGTAGCATAGACATTTTAACAATGTTTATTCTTCTGATCCATGAGCATGGAATATTTTTCCATCTTTTTGTGTCTTCTTCAATTTCTTTCATGAGTGTTCTGTAGTTCCTAGAGTATAGATCCTTTACCTCTTTGGTTAGGTTTATTCCAAGGTATCTTATGGTTTTTGGTGCTATTGTAAATGGGATCATTTCTCTAATTTCTCTTTCTACAGCTGCATTGTTAGTGTATAATAAAGCAACTGATTTCTGTGCATTGATTTTGTATCCTGTCACATTACTGAATTGCTGGATGAGTTTTAGTAATTTGGGGGTGGAGTCTTTTGGGTTTTCCACATAAAGTATCATGTCATCTGTGAAAAGAGAGAGTTTGACTTCTTCTTTGCCTATTTGAATACCTTTTATTTCTTTTTGTTGTCTGATTGCTGTTGCTAGGACTTCTAGTACTATGTTGAACAATAGTGGTGAGTGGGCATCCTTGACATGTTCCTGCTCTTAAGGGAAAGCCTCTCAGCTTTTCCCCATTGAGGATGATATTCGCTGTGGGTTTTTCACAGATGGATTTTATGAACTTGAGGAATGTTCCCTCTATCCCTATACTCTGGAGAGTTTTAATCAGGAAAGGATATTGTATTTTGTCAAATGCTTTTTCTGCATCAATTGAGAGGACCATATGTTCTTCTCCCTCCTCTTATTAATGTGTTCTATCACACTGATTGATTTGTGAATCTTGAACCACCCTTGCATCCCGGGGATAAATCCCACTTGGTTGTGGTGGATGATCCTTTTAATGTATTGTTGGATCCTATTAGCTAGGATTTTGTTGAGGATTTTGGAATCCATATTCATCAGGGATATCGGTCTGAAATTCTCCTTTTTGATGGGGTCTTTGTCTGATTTGGGGATTAAGGTAATGTTGGCCTCATAGAATGAGTTTGGAAGTTTTCCTTCTGTTTCTATTTTTTGAAACAGCTTCAGTAGAATAGGTATTATTTTTTGTTTGAATGTTTGGTAGAATTCCCCAGGGAATCCATCAGGCCCTGGACTCTTGTTTTTTGGGAGATTTTTGATCACTGCTTCAATCTCGTTACTAGTTATTGGCCTATTCAGGTTGTCAGTTTCTTCCTGTTTCAGTCTTGGCAGCTTATAGGTTTCCAGGAAGGCCTCCATTTCATCCAGATTGCTCAGTTTATTGGCATATAGTTGTTGATAATAATTTCTAATAACTGTTTCTATTTCCTTGCTCTTAGTCATGATCTCTCCCCTTTCATTCATAATTTTATTAATTTGGGTCCTTTCCCTTTTCTTTTGGATAAGTCTGGCCAGTGGTTTATCAATCTTATCAATTCTTTCAAAGAACCAACTTCTAGTTTCATTGATCTGATCTACTATGTTTCTGGTTTCTAATTCATTGATCTCTGCTCTAATCTTAATTATTTCTCTTCTAGTACATGGCTTAGGCATCATTTGTTGCTTTTTCTCTAGTTCTTTAAAGTGTAGCATTAGTTGGTGAATTCGGGATTTTTCTATTTTTTTGAGTGAGGCTTGGATGGCTATGTATTTCCCCCTTAGGACCGCCTTTGCAGTATCCCATAGGCTTTGGACTGATGTGGTTTCATTCTCATTGATTTCCATGAATTGTTTAAGTTCTTCTTTGATTTCCTGGTTGACCCAAACATTCTTGAGCAGAATGGTCTTTAGCTTTCAAGTGTTTGGATTTCTGCCATTTTTTTTCTTGTGACTGAGTTCTAGTTTCAAAGCATTGTGGTCTGAAAATATGCAGAGAGTGATCCCAATCTTTTGGTACTGGCTGAGACCTGATTTGTGACCTAGGATGTGATCTATTCTGGAGAAAGTTCCATGTGCACTCAAGAAGAATGAGTATTCTGTTGTTTTAGGGTAGAATGTTCTGTATCTATCTATGAGGTCCATCTGGTCCAGTGTATCATTCAAAGCTCTTGTTTCCTTGTTGATTTTCTGCTTAGATGATCTGTCCATTGCTGAGAGTGAAGTATTGAGGTCTCCTACAATTAATGTATTGTTATCAATATGTCTCTTTATTTTGGTTAACAGTTGGCTTATGTAGATGGCTGCTCCCATGTTGGGGGCATAGATATTTACAATTGTTAGATCTTCTTGTTGGATAGACCCTTTAAGAATGATATAGTGTCCTTCTGTGTCTCTAACAACAGACTTTAGTTTAAAATCTAATTTGTCTGATATAAGAACTGCTACCCCAGCTTTCTTTTGAGGTCCGCTGGCATGGAAGATGGATCTCCATCCCTTCACTTTCAGTCTGGATGTATCTTTAGGTTCAAAATGAGTCTCTTGTAGACAGCATATGGAGGGGTCCTGTCTTTTTATCCAATCTGCAACTCTGTGCCATTTTATGGGAGCATTTAGGCCATTCACGTTGAGAGTGATTATTGAAAATATGCATTAATTGTCATCATGTTGCCTTTGAAGACATTGTTTTTATAGATTGTCCCTGTAAATTTCTGTTGTATATCACTCTTGGGGTCTTTCTCCTTTTATACAACCCCCCTTAATATTTCTTGCAGGGCCTGCTTAGTGGTCACATATTCTTTCAGTTTCTGCCCATCTTGGAAGCTCTGCATCTCTCCATTCATTCTAAATGACAGCCTTGCTGGATAAAGTATTCTTGGCTGCATGTTCTTCTCATTTAGTACCCTGAATATGTCTTGCCAGGCCTTTCTGTCTTGCCAGGTCTTTGTGGATAGGTCTGACATTATTCTGATGTTCTTCCCTCTGTATGTAAGGAATCTCTTCCCCCTAACTTCCCTTAAGATGGTTTCCTTGGTTCTAAGATTTGCAAGTTTTACTATTACATGCCAGGGTGTTGGCCTGTTTTCCTTGATCTTGGGATGGGTCCTCTCTGCCTCTAGGACGCGAATGTTTGTTTCATTCCCCAGATTAGGGAAGTTCTCAACTACTATTTGCTCAAATATAACTTCTAGTCCTCTCTCTCTCTCCACTCCCTCTGGGATTCCAATAATTCTGATATTGGAACGCTTCATGGTGTCACTTATTTCTCTGATTCTATTTTCATGGATTCCAAATTGTTTTTCCCTGGCCTCCTTTTTTCCCTTTTTATCTATTAAATTGTCTTCCAGGTCACTAATTCATTCTTCTGCCTCACTTACCCTAGCTGTTAGATTATCTAGATTGGATTGGATCTCATTGATTGCATTTTTAAGTTCTGCCAATTCAGCTTTCATTTCTGCCCTTAGAGACTCTGTGTTGCCATTAATTGATTTCTTCATTCTAGCTATTGTCTTCACAATTGCTAGCCTGAATTCCATCTCTGACATCTTGGTTATATCTGCATCCATTTGTAAACCTGTGGCATAAGTCATAATCTCTGAGTCTTTCCTATTTTGGGGGTTCCTCCTCCTAGTCATTCTGGGGATGATGGGTGGTTGAGAGAATGTATAGAGTCAAGATTATTGACCAGAACCCAAGCTAGATACACCTGTTTTCTAGGTACCTTAGGGTTGTTGGCCTATTGTTTTCCCAACCTGTCTTCTGGGGGAGGGGCCTGGTGTGCTGTTACTCAGGCAACCCTGTTTGGGCAGAGTTGCCCTGTCCCCCTGTGGAGGGGGATGGGCTCAGTGGGAACCAGTTTTTTGGGGCTTTTGTTCTCTTGTGGCTTTCCACATCTCTTCCAAGAGTCAGAGCAGAAGAGACCATTTCCAACCCTCTGCCTCAGAGCAGAGAGATCGTAGTCCGTTCTTCAGTGAGCTTTCCAGGCCACACTGTCTCCATTTCTGTCTGTGCTGCTATAAACTGCAGTGTCCTGGGTTGTGCGCCCCTCAGTAGGGCTCCCAGTCCTTGCCTCCAGGTCAGGGCACGTCTCTGCCTTTTGTGCTTCTAAAACCGCCAGCTGTTCCCAGTTTGCACGGGCATCCTCACAGCTCCCAGTTTCCATCCAGGGGGCTGCCCTAAAGACCTTTCCCCACCACTACCAGGCTGCGAGTCTGTGCCCCATCCCCAGCACGGGAGGCTATCGCTCAGCAGCGGTGTAGGATCCCCATGGCCAGGCACCCTCCCACTGCTGTTTATCCTCCGATATCTGCCCGTGGAATCACGACTCCCCACTTCATACCTCGAAACCAACCACCTGCGATATTCTGTTTGTAGAGATTCAGATCTTCTTACATCTCAGGCTGATTTTGTGGGTGCTCTGAGTGGTCTGGTAGATATCCAGCTCAATTCCGGGGACCTGTTGGAATAGGGTCTCCTACTCCTCTGCCTTCTTTTCCCCAATATTCATCTATTTCTAATAAAAAATCCATCCTAGATATGAAATAGAAGCACCCTTCATCAATTCCATAAAAAATACCAATTTCTAAGAAAGATCCAAATTAAGGATCCTCAGTATCTGATATGATGTTTGGCACATAACAGGCATTTGACAAATTCAAAAATGTTTGGATAAACAATATATTAATTGATAGAAATTTGATATATTCTCATTAAAATCCAGGCAGACTGCCCTCTATCACTACACTCATTAACTTTATTCTGATATTATTCCAATACAGTAAGTTGAAGAAAAGGTTAGATATGAAATTCAGATATTGTTAGGTAATATCATTATTTTCTCATGTTGAAATTCTTATTGAAAAATCCAAAAGAACTAAGAAAGTATTATATTAATTATTTATAAACATAATGCATGACATATATAAATTACATATAATATATAATTTTATATATTAATTACAGATTTATTTATATTATAGTATTATAGAATTCAGTATACTGGCAGTTTATGTAAATGAACCAATAAATAAGAAATTGACCAAATATATTTATATTTATAGAAATATAAATTACTTTAGTAAATATAACAAAGGACAGCTACAGCCAATAGGAGTCTTCTTATAAAGATACAAACTTGTATAAATTCTTGCCTAAATATATAGAGAAAATACTTTGCTGTGTCTACAGATCCTAAGTGTGTGCTCTGATCATCAACCAGCTCTGTGCTGTTACTCCCCCCATCTTTCCTAAGATATAATAAGTATAGATGACAAGGTCACAAAAATAGATACTCTTTATATTTTGAGACTTTTACTCAGAAAACAAAGTGATCTCCTTTGAAACCTGAACAAAACCCTTTTTGTATATAAGAAGTTGACATAAATTTTAGATCTTATAAGTGAAGTCAGGGAAATATTTCTATCCATCTTTTGCTGCCAAACTTATAGCTCACACCTACCATGGTACTCAATTGACTAGAAAGAAAAGTATATTTTTACAGAAGCAGGCTTGTTGGGGGGGTGGGGTGGGAATGAGATTAGCTTTGCTGAAGCTTTGGAACATTAGCAGTATGCATAAAGAGCACTTCATGCTTCATATACCTTTTATTTAAAAATCTCTTTTGTCCTTTCCATTCTAATTATAACATTTGAGCTATACCAATCTTTGTTTTTTTCTGTGCTACCAGTTGGAATCCATCACAAAGGGCTGCTACAAAATTGGAATCACAGGAAAGAAAAAAAAAAGGAAAAGGATAGTAGTAATATCTTTACTTCCCTTGCACCTACAGAGAGAAGATATCATTCTTTGGGATAAAATTAATGCAGAGCATCTTAGATTAAATGTTAACTCCATAGGAGTACATAGTACAAGTTCAATAAATGCATAATGACATAAAATGTCACATTGGGAACATTCACAAAAAACATTCATATTTGCTTCTCTAGGATAGACAATTGTGTAAAAACAGAACACCTAGCAATGTCATGTTGAAAATTAGGATACTAACAGTTCCTGCCTTATATTGTTGTCATAAAGATTAAAGCAGTTAACATCATCATTATTAAGGGAAGGGAGTGATGTCCTCTACAAGATACTGTTGCTCCTTATTCCCTGTAAAGGAAGAGCGATATCAAAAAGAGAAGGGTCATTTAACTGTCAGTATAAAGAAAAAGAAAGGGTTTGTTAACTAAGTAAAACAAAGACCTTCAAACTTTTTGTTTGAATTAAGACTCCAACAAAGAGATGGTTTTTATACTTCCATGCATAGAGGGAGAGCAGAGAAAAAAATGAAAAAGCAATTGTACAATTATATATATATAATTTTAAAGATAAAGAAATGTCAAGTAGTTTTGCATTATCAGAATAACATTATCAAGCAAAACAACCAATTAAAATTAAAGACTTTTTAAAGATTCAAGATAACTGTGCAGATAATAGTAACAATAGCTGAGTCTTAAGAGATTCTTACTATAAATAAGATTCTTCAGTATAATTTTGTAGACTTTCAAACACACACACACACACGCACACACAGTTGGTAGGTGTAGTTAAAATGAGGGCCCTGCCGTTATTCCAAGTCTCAATTTCTCCCTCTCTTTTTCTCTCTCAAACTATTTTTCTCTCATACAATTGTTTAGCTGTCATCACTGGTTGGTTGGTTTGTTTTGAAGATAATTTATAATCATATCCCCCAAAAAATATTTATGGATTTTGGAAGTAAATTATTTAACATTAATAAGTTAATTTTGGAAAATTGATTTTTTTCACATTTTATTTTACTTTTTTAATTTTAGCTTTGAAATACAACTGACAAAATTTTATCAGTGCTCTTTATAGCTCTCAAAAATTTATATTTCGAAGGCTTATATTTCTTCTTAATTTTCTTTCTGATAATTTTTTTTCCCTCTGTGATAAAAAGTATTTTTTCTCTTTTATTTTCTCATTATTTCTACCTAATCTTTCCAGTTATAGATAAGCTATTGATTTTCATATATTAACTTTTCATTTAGCCCTAAGTCATAAAAACTTTTTATATGTTTTATTGCCTTTAAAAATAATTTACTTAGGGACTATAAGAAGATAATAGTAGATAAATCTGCAAAATAAAAAAAAAAGTGTTATTATTTTGATAGGAACCCTGATTCAAATAAGGTTTATTTGTTTTTAAATGAGTAACTTCAAAAAAGGATCACTGAATTATTTATTTTTGTTTTACTTTATTATTGTCTCATTTAAGAATCAGAGCAAGCTTGTTTCACTATATTAATTTCAACACTTTTTATTTTTCAGCTTTTAAATATTTTGCATAAATTATCTTTATTGTCAGATTCTAATGAAATCATGAGATGAATTTTTAGAAACTTTAAAATGTCTCTTATGGCTATTGGTCATTTGTAATTTCCCTAACATCATTGATATGGGCTGAATTATGTTCCAGTGAAATTCATATGTTGAAATCTGCAAATCTGGTATCTCCGAATATGACTGTATTTGGAGATAAGGCCTTTAAAGAAGTCATTATGTTAAAATGAGGTAGTTAGGGTGGAACCCAAATTCTGCGTAACTGGTGTCCTTATAAGAAGAGGAAAAGACACCAGTGATGTGCCCACAGAGAAAAGGCCATGTGAGGACACAGCATGAAGGTAACCATCTGCAAACCTAGGCGAGAGGTCTCAGCAGAGAATTATCTTGGGCTTCTATCCTCCTGAGAAAATATATTTCTGTTGTGTAAGTCATTCAGTCACTGGTAGCAAACTAATATAATCATTACATGTTCTCTTAGAGATACATATCATGTTGCCTTTTATTTTATTTTTTTTTTAATTTTATTTCTTAGAGAGAGAGAGCATGTGTGCACAGACAGGAGCAGGAAGGGGCAGAAGGAAAGGGAGAGAGAGAGAATCTTAAAAAGGCTCCAAACCCCACATGGAGCCCCACACAAGGCTCGATCTCATGCCTCTGAGGTCATGACCTGAGCCAAAATCAAGAGTTAGACACTTAACCAACTAAGCCACCCAAGCACCCCTCACATTACCTTTTAAATAGTAATTCCCTTATTTGTTGTTAATCCCGTACCCTTGTATCAAGAATTGAATAAAAGGTAAATTCTGAGAGTGAGCAGCCTGACAGGATTCACAGTCACTAAATGATTTCATAATGATCCCATTAGGAACAATGCCTCTGTTCACATATTTTGGTAATGTGAATGTGAATTACCAAATTCACATTCAAAAGAATTATGAACCCATTAGTAATGGGTTCTCTGAGTTGACTGTCTGGCGTTCATCTTGGAGGTCTCTCCATGATCATTAATCATCTGCTTCCTAGGATAGAATCTGTATCATGAAGACACTCCGAAGACCCTTCTTACCATGGAGAGTTCCAGAAGCTACAGATTTGTGGTTCTAAGACAGACCCCACTATAGGCCTCTTCCCAGATCCCAAGTCATCATTATATCCAGTCCCTAAGAATCTCAATCACTGCGTTTCAGTGGGGGTCTCCTACAACTTCCATCCAGTTATCTCCTGGGTTAACCTTTATTTTCTAGACAGACTATTACTGGTTTTTACTACTGATGATTTTTTTTTCAATCCAAGAATTTTATTTTCTCCCTTTCAATGAAAAATAAAACAAAGAGCCAGAGCCTGGGATTAAAATATAACATATAAAAATGTAAGGCTATTATATAATTTTTTTTTTTTCCTAAACAAAATGCTAGTGGTCCCTAGCACTGTTAAGAAATATGACAGGACTTCTGACTTTATTTTTAAAGTCTATACCAGAGTTTTATTTTCATTTTATCTATTCTAATATTATAAGATCTTTGCCCATACAATTTTGCTTCTTCATTTGCTGCATGGTCTGGCTTATTTCTGAAATTAATTATTCTGGTTTTTCTATAGTCCTGCTCCAAAATAAATAATCATGATAAATTCTTATAGGATATAACTGAAGGATAAAATTTTGTCATCAGTCATCCATAATGAAATAAGGCTCAAGTTGTATATTTTGGCAAAACAAAACATATTTTATGCTAAGTTTTAGAATATGAACTTTTACCATCATCCTATTCTATCTCCTTTAAGTGATAGTGTGTTATGTTACATGTAAGATTTTGTTGTTGTTGTTTCTTTAATAAAATGGATAAAAGCAATACTTTGCAACGATACAAGGAGAGAGATGGAGGTGATGGTGGTGTCCTCTAAGAGAAGTCCAGACTGTGGGTATTAGCTTTGAACATCCAAACACGTCCTCTTGTGTATGCTAGATTATCAGAGTCCTCAAAGCTATTATCCTGACTCATTAACATGCATCTGAGACTGGGAAACATGTTGATTTACAACAATCAAAAAGTGTCTTAGGAATCTATATATGTGGAGTCAGTGTTATATTTGTGTTATTTTCTGTAAGAAGAACTGGTTATAAAATCACTCCCACCAAAAAAAATGTGTTTTGAAAATAGTTTCAAAACCAGGATACTTGGGTGTCCCAAATATTTAATGGCTTTCATTGTATCCATTTCATAGTACAGATGGCCTGGAGAAGGGGTCCATTCACCTTTTCTCTATGGGAAAATTTTGCATTGAGGCTGGAATTATGTCTTATCTGTGTGTGTGTGTGCGTAGGTGCGCACGCATGTCTGTGTAATACATGTTGACTTGTAACTCATTACTGTTAGTTTCAAAGAGATTACAAGTTTTACTAATTTATTCTAATATGATTTAGTTTTCTTTGAATAGCAGCCAATAATAATAAAATATAGTACATTATTAAGGCAACTCAAAATTAGACTATTTTTAGTTGAATACACAGCATTCAACCTAGTGAATTTCATTCTTTTAGTTATTTTCCATCAGGTAGATGTTCCAGTTAATCAAACAAACAAACAAACAAAAATGTCTTTGTTACCAAGACATAGGTGACAGAATGTTTGCCTATAGGTGTTACATAACCATTTCTATGGGGTTAATAAGGAAGCTTCCATGTGAAAAGTTCCTCAAATCAGAGGCTTATATAGACTCAGTTGTTGTTATGACAATTACCTGTTTTAGCATAACAAAACCTACTTGAAGATTCTAATTTGGTTCTTTTAAATCTCTGATTATTTCAAGTACCCTTCTTCCCAATATAAATTTAGTGGATTTGATTACAAAGCTTCAGTTAATAATGTTGTAGCTTTCTAAAACATACTACATATGTAGGTTGCAAACATACCTACATTTATTCTACAATCCATTTCATCCTTCCCTGGTTCTCATATCCTAATCCTATGTATTCTAAGTAGCATTATTAATTTAAATATTAAATTATATATTAAATAATAACAATAGTAAAAATAAATGGGAGTATATATTGTATAGGTGAGTATATATTTTTATTATATTAAGTATATAATAATCATGTGCATAAACACATATGTGTGTATATATATTATATTTTTGTGTAAAAATTACATGGAGGAAAACTTAAGACCTAGGTTCTAGTACTAACATTGACATCCATTTGCATAATTAATATCTGGGATTTAGTTTCTTAGTCTTTGAGATGAGCACAGTTGCATCTACCTTATATTTTTTCTGTGCTCACGAGGTTATTATTGAAAATGTGCTTAAAAAGCATAAATTATTATTCAAATGCAAGTAGCATAAAAATATTGGAATATTATTAGTTGAATACCATTAATGATACTGATGAGATTGAAAGGCATGCTGCAAATTACACAACTAGTTCATAGTTTAGTAGATTTCCTCCCCCCATTCTCAGCAGATATGCACAGGAACCATGGTAGTATGATCTATATGTTTATGATTCAAACCATATGTTATAAACATTTTGAATAGATAAGGTCAACCATTTTTAAAAAGGTAATGTAGAAAACATATTTCAAACTATGCTTTAAATGTAATACCAAGATGGTCATTTCAAATATGTTTACTGATTTGAAGTATAAAATGACATATTTATATTTGGGTTCAGTGGAAATTTTTGAATACTGCAATAACAGGTCTTCATAATACAATCATATACAGATGGAGAAAGAGACAGAGATAGATGCATATTATCACTCTTGGGATTTGTAAGACACCAACAGAGTTAAGAAATCTTTAAAATGCTTCATGAAAAGTCTAACCCTTAATTAGCCAGTAATGTTATTGTAGCTTATTTAAAATTAATCAGCAAAATCCCCACTGAAGCCTGCTGATTCCTTTATAAATTCCATCTAGTAATATGGTTCCTTGGATAAAAAGAAAAGAAAAAAATGAATCTGTAGATGCCTCAAAAATGTGGCAATTCTGGATAATTTGAACACTGATTTTTACTGACATATATTCAGGAGGAAATGATTTATCTGACCTAACTAAAATTGCATTTTGTTTTAGTTATTCCATTGTTCACCATCTCACTCCTATGGTTCAATGTTGATGTGAAATTGAACTAGAGGTTTCCCTATTCTTCAAATTTCTTTATCTATGTTACCACATAAGTATAGATTTAAGTAAACTAAATCAAAAGAGCAAAAATCAATATTCTTTCATGCTACAAGCTTTTCTTTTTGGAAAGTGCAAGTCATTAATCACTGGAGGAGCAGTAACAGGTACCTATTAACACATACACTTCAAAGCCAGAAAAGATGAACAGTAAACCCTAACTTTCATACTTACTATCTAGGCTAAATCATAAAAGTTTGTCATCTCTTGTCAGCCTTCATTCTCTCATGTCATCTGGGGTGAGCTTTACTTCTAGTAAACACATTAAGGACTCAAGTATATAAATAAACAACAGCATAATATCTAGTTATGTATAGTAAAGACTCAGTAAATGACAACTAGTATTATTTCTATTACATATCATAATATTTTAAATTGACAATGCTAAAAACAAAATCAGTTACACATTATACTATTAATTATCAGTTGAGTTCATAAAAATAAGTTAAATTGTTAACCAATAATTTTGGTCTCATCCAAATGGCTTTTTATATGAATGAGTACAAAAAAACTGACATATATATGCAGAACCTACAATATTAACTGGTTAGAGGATAATAAAAGGAAATCTTAAATTGGTTAAAATAAAGTGAGATAATATATAGATAATATTTTATTATTAGAACTGAGTATTTAACAAAACAATGTATAATACAGAATTTACATATAATATTCTATTTGAAAAAAAAAGATGTTACCTTAAGCAGAACATATGTCCTTAAATGAGTGTGTGTGTGTGTGTGTATATATATATATATATATATATATATATATATTCTCAAATGCATTATAATATATAATATTATTATTATATATTATAATATATTTATATAATATTATATAATACATAATACATATCATATATACTATATATACTATATATATATTCTCAAAGGCATTAAAAATAAAATATATATCATACCTGGAAAGAATTTAAATAAAGGGAATCTCAACAAAGCAAAAAATAATATGTAGCTTATGTAGCATAAAATAAAGTAATAGAATGAGTCAAATCATACTCTACCAATTTGATATCAGACAAAATATATTTTAATATGTTTAAGAAATGGAAATCACAGTTGACAGAAGCAAAGGGACTACAAAAAATACCCTAGCAGGAGTCATTTCTAGAGTGACAGAATAAGCACCTTAAAAATCCATTCCTCCATAAGAGCAATGAAAACATTGGCAAACACCGTCAAAATAAAAATTTTAAAACTCTCAAAAGTAGCCAAAAGCTTGTATCCATCTGAGAAGTGTATATTCAAGAAAAAATGACACCCTTGGCAAGAAAAGTGAAATTTGTGATGTTGTTAATTTGCCTTATTTCCTCCCATCTTTCCCAGCTGTGTAGTAGCTTTGAGAACCAATCATGGTAGTAAAGAAAACCAACCACTCTGCAACCATTGGAGGGAGGGAATGCATTTGGAGACACTGAAAAGCACACTGCAGATAATTTTCACCATTTCACCTGACAGCGGAAACTCCTTTCTCAGAGATTGCCTCTATTTAACTTGGCCCAGAGCTCCTTCAAAGTGAACGGCCTTCACCTTAAGTTATTTGTTCAAAAACTCAGTTGCAATTGTCCAAAATGACAGCTGCCTCAGGAGATGATAGGAGTTTGGGTAAACAAGACGCTGATTTAAAATAAATAAATAAATAAAAGCCAAAGCTAAGGTCTTTGATTCAAAGAACATAGGAAGTTTTGAAAAGCTCTGAAATATTGCTGGGACTGTAGGAGACTTCTAACGTATGCAGGGATGTGTGCATGAGCAGGAAAAAACTTGGCTCTAAGCACTCACATTTGACTGACCTTGGGGCTCAGTGCAAAGTGAATGTAAAGGCTCAGGTAGGGTTAGAAATGCCTGCAAAAGCATTAAAGATGTACTCCAAACATGCACAGTTCCTTGGCACAGACTGGGAGACTTACTGGTTTCAGGCATTTAGGAAAACTCTATCCAATCATCAGCTGACCAGTGTTCTAAGGAAGAAGAGAATGCAGTGGAAGTATATAAAAAAAGAGTACAAAATTTACAGAATTATATCAGGAAACTCATTAAAAAACAATAAAAACTACAACACAAAATTCCAAAGCAGCAGCATCAAGAGAAAGAATAGCAGCACAATGAACATTGTGGGGGTAGGAGGGATCTAGTTCCAGAATTGCCATATTGTCCTGTTTCAACATCCAGTTTTCAACATATGAACAACAAAATGATGAGAACATGTGAAGAAACAGGAAAAGTATGACCCTAAAAAAGGGGAAAAACAGTTAATAAAACAGTTCTTAAGGAAGCCCAGAGATCAGAATTGCTAAACAAAGGTTTTTAATCGGACATTAATCATATATTACAATAAATATGCTCAGAACTAAAGGAAACCATATCTAAAGAACTAAAGGAAAGTTTGAAAATGAAATATCTCTAAATAAAGTGTGGATAATGATCCAAAAATTATAAAAATAATTAAAGAAAATTCCTGAGTTGAAAAGTACATCATAAAAAAAAAAAAAACAACAACAACACTATAAGAGATCAATAGCAGATTTGAGATGAAAGAAGAAAGAATCAGTATACTTGAAGATTGGTGAGTTGAGATTATGTAGTCTGAAAACAGGAAAAAAAAGAAGTGAAGAAATATTAACAGGGCCTCAAAGTCTCATGAGAAACTCTAAGGCATCATAACTTACTTAAAGTAGGTGTTCCAAAGAGGATAAAGAGAGAGGACAGAAATAATATTTAAATAAATAATGTTTCCAAATTAATGAAAAACAGCAAACTAACTACCCCTGAAATTCAACATACTCCAAATAGGGGAATCTCAGAGATCCATGCCTAGAAACTATTAATAATAGAACTATTTAGAGCCAAAAACAAAGAATGTTTAAGCAAAAAGAGTGAATCACCTGGTTATGTACAAAGGATACTCAGTAAGAATAGTAGCTGAATTATGTAATCAGTAATTATGGAGGACAAAAGTCAGTGGGAAGATATATTCAAATGGTTGAAATTAAAGACTGTCAAGGAATTGTAAATCCAGTAAAACTATCCTTCAAAATCCTTCAAAATGTGAAAGTGATTTTTATTTTTCAAAAATGAAAGTGAATTAAGATGTTAACTAAAAAAATCAATTGCTAGTAGACATACCTTACAAGAAATATGGAAAGGAGTCCTTCAATTTTAAAAGAAAATACACTGTACTGAATCCATTCTGTAAAAAAACTCAAATCCACACAGAAAAAAAAAAAAAAAAATCACTGGTAAGCGTAAATACATAGTTAAATGTAAAAGACAGTGTGTGTATTTTTTTGTGATTTTTTCCTTCCATCTAAATTTTAAAAACTGCATAATGCAATAATAATGTCTCTGTATTTGTGAGCTTATGATATATAAAGAAGTGACATGTATGAGAATATTGTCACAAAGAAAAGGGGTAGGAAGAAAGCTATTAAATGCAGAAAGATTCTTATATACTTTTGAAGTTAAGTTGGTATTAATCTGAATTATACTGGTTTTGTTTAAGATGTTAATTATAAAAAAAATATGTAAAAAATATAGAAGAAGAAACAAAAAAGAAATTAAATACACAATAGAAAATATCTATTTACCCCAAAGCAGGGGGTAGTAGAAGGGCAGAAGTAAAATAAAAGACATGACATAACAAAAATAAATTGCAGGTGGCAGACATAAGTCCTCCCTTGTCAGTAATTACATTAAATGAAAATGAATTCAACCATAATGAGATACCACTTTTTATGTACCAGGATGACTATAATTGAAAAAGAAAAAAGCAAAGGAAAATAACAAGTGTTGGTAAGGATGTGGAGAAATTAGAATCTACATCCATTTATAATGGGAATGTAAAGTAGTATAGCCACTGTGGAAAATAATTTATAGGTTCCTCAAAAAGTTAAATAGAATTTCTACATGATCAATCAATTACACTTCCAATTTTATTCAAGAGAATTAAATCATATATTCTAACATAAACTCATGCATGTGTATTCATAGCAACACTATTAGCAATAGTTTAAAGTAGAAATTAACCAAACGTCCATCACCTGATGAATGAATAAATAAAATGTGGTACATCCATACAATGGAAATACAATGTATTTAGCCAAAATATAGAATGATACATTGATACGTACTGGCTTTTTTCATATAGCATAAATGAACATTGAAAACATTTGCTAAGTGAAAAAAAAACACAAAAAAGTTCACATATCGTAAGACTCCATTTACATGAAATATTCAGGACACGCAAATCAAGAGAGACAGAAAGCAAATTTGTGTTCGGCAGGGGCTATGGGAAGAATGAATACTGAGTAACTACTTAATGGGCATGAGTTTCTCTTCTTTGGTGATGACAATGTTCTGGAACTAAATAGCTATGAATCTTGTAAATACCTGTGGCATGTACACTTTAAAACGATTAAAATGGTAAATTTTATGTTATATGTATTTTATAACAATAAAAATCATGTATATGGATTAAACAGTCCAAACAAAACACAGAGATTATCAGAGTGGATTAAACAATATGATACAACTATATGCTGTTGAAAAGAAACACACTTTAAATTCAAAGAAACAAAAAGGTTGAAATTTTAAAGATGGAGAAATGTATACTATCCTAATAGTTACCAAAAGTAGCTACATGTCTATACTAAATATTGGACAAAATAAAGTTTAAGACAAATGTTATTTGCAAGAAAGAGGAACATTTTATAATGATGAAAAATAAGTCATCAAGGAAAAATAGTAAGTGTAAAGAAAAGGTACCTAAGAACAGAGCCTTAAAACATATGAAGCAAAAACTGACAAAAATTAAGGGAGAAATATAAAATAAAATAATAATATTGAATAAATCAATAGCTAGCATTCGATAATGGACAGAAAAACTAGGTGAGGGGAGCCTAGGTGTCCTAGTTAAGCATCTGCTTTCAGCTCAGGTCATGATCCCAAGGTCCTGGGATCAAGCCCCATGTTGAGCTCTCTGCTCAGCAGGGAGTCTGCTTCTCCCTCTGCTGCACCTCCCCTGCTTATGCTCTCTCTCTGTCAAATAAACAAATAAAATCTTAAAAAAAAAACTAGGTAAAATTATCAATAAGGTAATAGATGACTTAAATAACAACAAACCAACCAGACCTATTTCCAGGAAACACTCATTCAAGAACAGCAGGATATATATTCTTCTTTTTTTTTAAGATGTTATTTATTTATTTGAAAGAGAGAGAAAGAGAGCGAGCATGAGCAGGAGTCAGGGTAGGAGCAGAGGGAGAGGGAGAAGCAGACTCCCCACTGAGCAGGGAGCCTGACATGGGGCTCAGTTCTGGGACTCCAGGATCATGACGTGAACTGAAGGCAGCCGCTTAACCAACTGAGCCACCCAGGCACCTGGCAGGATATATATTCTTCATAAGCACACATAGACCATGGCTGAACAAACTATATGTGAGGCCATATATGTCTATAAATTGAAAAGGATTAAAATTATACAAAGTATGTATCTTGCCACAATGGAATGAGATAGAAAAAAGTCAATAACAAAATAAAATTTGGGAAATTCACAAATAGTGGAAAATTAACAATGAGTCAAGCTGAAAATCACAAGAGGATATTGAAAATATTTTGGTATAATCAAAAACAAAAACACAACATACCAAAATTTAGGAGATGTAACAAAAGAAGAACCCAGAGAAAAACTTATAGTTGTAAATGACTACCTTAAAAATTAAAAAAAAAAAAGGATATCAAACAAAAAAAACCTTTCTACCACAAAAAAACTAGAAAAAGAGGATCAAATTAATTCAAAATCAACTAAAAGGAAAGGAAGAAATATGATAGGAACAAAAATAAATGACAAACTATAGACAAATAAGAGAGAAAATCAGTGAAGCGAAAAGTCTATTCTTTGAAATAATTAACAAAATTCACATATTTTAGCTAGACTGATTAACATTATTAAAATCAAGAATGAAAAAGGAGTCATTGTTATTAATCTTACAGAAATTTAGAAAAAATATAGGAGAATGCTATGTGTAATTGTATGCCAATAAATTAAATAACCTGGATGAAATGTACAAATTCTTATATAGGCACAAACTACCAAAACTGATTCAGGAAGAAATAGAAAATCAGAATAGGCCTACAACAAGTAGAGATTGTATTAGATTGAAAACTCCCCAAAAGAAAATACTAATCCACTGGTAGATTCACTGGTGAATTTCATCAAATGTTTAAAGAAAAATTAACATTAATTTCTCACAAAATGTTTCCCAAAAATAGAAGCTGAGGGAATACTTTCAAACTCACTTTGTTATTCAGTGTGACCCTGACACAAAAACTCTAACAATATAGCAAACTTGCACAAAGAGAAAAAGATTATCTGTGTAACTCCATGTCTATTGAATAAATTGAATCACTAATAACTTCCAAAACAGAAAGTGTCAGGCCCAGATAGGTTCACTGGTGAAATCTACCAAACACCTAATGAAATAATTGTACAAATTCTCTACTATTTCTCTCAGAAAATAGAAACAAAGGGAATACTTCCCAACTCATTCTATGATACCAGTATTATACTAATAACCAAAACCAGTAAAGGTATTTCAAAAAGAAAAAAAAAAAAAAAACACAAATCAGTATGTCGCAAGAATATAGACGCAAAATACTCAACAAAATATTAGCAGATGGAATCCAACAATTTATAAAAAAAGAATTGTACAAAATGTTCAAGTTGGATTTATTTCAGGTATTTATAACTGATTCAGCAATTCACAAATTGATCAAGCATTCCACCATATCAACAGGCTAAAGAAGAAAAAAATCATATTTTCATATTAATAAATGCAGAAAAGCATTTGACAAAATAGCAACTCCAATTCATGCTAAAACCTCTCAGTAAATTAGGAATAGAGGGGGAATTTCCTCAACTTGAAAAAGAATATTTACAAAAATCCTATAGCTAACATAGTAAATGTCAAGAAACTGGACAATTTTCCCCTGAGGTTGGAAAAAGATAAGGATGCCTCTCTCATGTGTCTATTAAATATCATACTAGAGGTCATAGCTAGTGCATTAAGACAAGAAAAGGAAATGAAAACTTATACATATTAAGGAGGAAAAACTAAATCATCTTTCTTTGCAGATGCCATGAATGTGTAGAAAATCCCAAAGAATCAACCAAAATCTCATGAAACTAATGAACAATTTCAACAAGGTTGAATGACCCAAGATTAGTGCACACACACACACACACACACCACACACCAAATTGCTCTCATATGTACTAACAATGAACAACTGATATTTCAAGTTAAAATACAGTATCATTCACACTATCACCAAATTAGAAATTATCTACTTGGATATAAATGTAAAATATTTTGTTTAGCCTCTAGATGCAGAAAATTACAAAATTCTGATGATGACATCAAAAGAAATCTAAATAAATGAGGATGTAATACATAATCATGGATCCGAAGATACAGTATTATTAAGATGTCATTTCTTGCCAACCTGATCTCTCAATTCAAGGAAATTTTTTTAAAAAGCTATTTTTGGATAGATAATACGTATATATTAACAGACTAATTCTAAAATGTTATGGAACAGCAAATGTCCTAGATTAGCCAACACCATAGTGGAAAAAAAAAAAAAGTTGGATTTCTTCCCTATTTTAAGACTTGCTATAAAGCTACAGTACTAAACACAGAACAGTCTTAGTGAAAAAACAAATAGATCTGTGGAACAAAACAGAGAAACGAAACAGAACCACACAAATGGAGTCAGATGATTTGTAACAAATGTGCAGTATCAACTAGAAAAAGGATAGTGTCTTCAGCAAAGGGTACTGGGACAATTGGACCTCCAGAAAAACTAAATAAAATTGGATTAACAATTTTATTAAGAACAAAAATAAATGACAAACTGGATTAAAGCAAATAAAATGCAAAAATATACAACTTCTAGAGAAAACATAGGAAATACATGTGAGACTTTGGTAATGAGTTTTACATAAAATGCAAAAGCACTATTCATTAAAGATGGATTTTTTAAAGTTGGTATTTATTAAAATTAAAAACATCTGCAGTGTAAAAGACACTGTTAAGAGAATAAAAAGATATGTCACAGACTGAGAGAAAGTATTTGTAAAATACATATGTGATAAAGGAATTAAATCTAAAATAAATACAGCACTTTTCAAAAGTCAATAATAAGAAAGCAAAGAAATTTAGAAATAGGGACAGGTACTGAACAGACACCTCACTGCAGATATATGTATTACAAATAAGCATATGAAATAATATTAAACTTTATTTGTCATTAGGGTATTGCAGAAATAAGCCATGAGATACCATTAGGTATCAAAATGGCTAAAATCCAAAACTTAACAATACCAATTGCTGACAAAAATGCAGAGTGATAGAAACTTTCTTTCATTACTGCTGAAAATGCAATATGGCACAGCGACTTTGGGAAGCCAGGCAATTTCTCACAAAGCTGGATATAGGCAATATGTGATCCATCAATTGTTTTCCTAACTATTTACACGACCTGATGTTCAAGGGTGATCCAATGCAATGACTGATTTGGGTTTTAAAGACATGACCATCTTGACCCAACTCAGGATGACTCTGATGGGTCATTGAGATCTTGAACTTGCTATTGTTACTAGATTGACCAGTGCCATTTTCAGGCCCGCATCACAGATCAATAGCTGGCCCCATCCTGGCTAATTGGCTCCTTTCATTCTTTCTGAAGTATAAATCCCAAGGGCACCCCCATATAAATACCTTGTACACTAAACTCTGCTACAGGGTGTGCTTTCCAGAAAAGCCAACCCATGACAAGGGCCATGATTAGCAGAAAAAAGTACATTATTTTGGTTTTTCAGATGGCTGTTGGGAAGGTAATAATGGCCTGGAGCTGTGAAGAGAAATTTTATCTGTAAAATTTGATTTGGTCCTCTTACGAGAAAAGTGAAGTCATGAGAATGAATGGCATAAACACAATACTACAAACAATCGAAGAAAAAAGGGAGTTAAGACAGAAGTCTTGGAAATATAAACATTTAACTTGGAGCAAGTAAAGGAACTCTCCAGGAAGAACAAAGGTGGGCAGTGGAGAGAAGCTCCAGGAGCAGAGGTTCTAAAAATGCAAGAAAAGAGAAAGTTTGAAGTAGAATAACAGCATTCACTCATCCAACAACATTTATTCAACATGTGGTATTTGAAAAGCCCTACACACTTCAGGGAGATATAAGGTCAAATAATACACGACAATTATTTCAATGTGTTTGCAATGTTATTACAGTCAAGTTATGCTGACTCATAGAGGGATATACCAGGGGCTGTTGAGAAAAGAAAAGCCAGCATTCCACAATTAAACTGCGAGATTCATGGGAGGATTTCCTAACTTTCTTTGAAAAGTAAATTTACTTTAATTTTGAGCTAAGAAATATCTAGATATGATTAAGAGGAATGGAAGTGTCAGAAAATACATATGAATGGTATACATATACAAATGTAGTGATACCGAGGAGGGGAAAAGTGAAAAAGACAGGCTATGGCCGAGGCCTGGGAAGGGGTTGACAAGCTAATTTAGAGAAGTAATAGAGCAGCAGAAGTGGGCATTTTTCCCAGGGTTCCAGTTGCTGGCCTGACAGTTGTGGCCTTAATTGAACCTCAGGTTACTTAGAATCATTTGGGATTCATATTCTTTCTTCTGCAAAATGATTTTTAAAAATAACCTAGCTTCCAAGAAAGTGAAAGTTAAAATTAAAAGCATAAAAGTTGAAGCAGATTTGATCACAATGATTATCTGATTTTTTAAATTTATGATATTTTCCTGAAATGACAATAGTTTCTATGATAAAATTAGAAATTTCATTTTTCCAGAACTACTCTCTGTATTTTATAAATGAAAATGTCACTTGCTCATCCATTTAGAATGTGCCCTAATATCTTTCATCAGTGTTAGGAGATACGAAATATAAATTCTGATTAATGACTATTCATTACATTCTACCTAATAATGAATACAAAGTGCATTTATTTTCTAGTGCCATACTAATTTTAGTACTACTAAGACATTCTATTCTACAATGTTAGGAATAAATCTGAAGGGTTCCCCACAGCATTCTAAAAGTATATGTTGTAAGTGAAACCATGAAGTATTTGCCAAAAAGGTCTCCTAGTGGCATTTTTAACCTTCTCTTTGTTCATTGTGCCATGGTGAACATAATGTGTCTTTTCCACACTGTCAACTGATGGTCATAATTCTTACATTTCATTTCAAACATATAAATTAACATTAAAAGAAAATACTGTTGATACAAATTATCTTAACAGCTATTTCTTAAGGTATGATTCATTGAAATAGAATATCAGGTTTGGAAAATAAACTAATCTATATATAACTGAAGATTCAATGCTCTTAATAGCTCCAAAAGTTGTTATTCAAATTATATTAAATGACATAAACTACAAAGAATTTACTACTTCCTGATTATTTTATTTGAAGAATAAAAATATGTCTGTCATGTCTGTCTGTCATGTCATATAAATAAGACTATTTAAATATATTTTTGTGGTTTTCTTATGCTAATAGTTTCAACATACATGGACTTCTTTAATGACATTTTTTTTCCATACAAATTTTTATTTAAATTCTAGTTAGTTAACATAATGTAATATTGGTTTTTAGGAGTAAAATTTATTGATTCATTAGTTACATATAACAACCAGTGTTTGTCATAACAAGTGCCCTCCTTAATACCCACCACCCATCTTGCCCACCTCCTACCTACTTCCCCTCCATCACCCCTCAGTTTGCTATCTATTATTGTCTCTTATGGTTTGCCTCCCTCTTTTTTTTTTTCCCTTTCCATATGTTCATCTGTTTTGTTGAACTCCACATATGAGTAAAATCATACGATATTTGTCTTTCTCTGACTTATATCACTTCGCATAATACATTCTAGCTCCATCTAGGTCATTGAAAATGGCAAGATTTCATTCTTTTTTGATGGCTGAGTAATATTCCATTACACACACACACACACACACACACCACATCTTCTTTATCCATTCATCAGTTGATGGACACTTGGGCACTTTCCAAAGTTTGCCTATGGTTGAACCACATTTTCCTTTTGATTATTTCTGTATGCAGTAGTATTTACACTTACAAAATTGATATCTGAAATTGATCTTTTCAATCCTGTGCAATTAGCTTTGTTTAAAACTATTTTTAAAGATTTTAAGTATTTATCTGAGAGAGAGAGAGAGCACAAGAAAGGGGAGGAGCAGAGAGAGAAAGAGAAGCAGATTCCATCCCAGGACCCTGAGATAATGGCTTGAGCTGAAGGCAGACGCTTAACTGACTGAGCCACCCAGATGCCCCTCTGTAATCAGCTTTTTATTTTGATGAGAATATTCAATTTTTGTTGATCTTTTTTTTTATTATGTTATGTTAATCCCCATACATTACATCATTAGTTTTTGATGTACTGTTCCATGATTCATTGTTTGCGTATAACACGCACTGCTCCATTCAGTACGTGCCCTCCGTAATACCCATCAGCAGCCTAACCCATCCTCTCACCCCCCTCCCCTCTAGAACCCTCAGTTTGTTTCTCAGAGTCCATCGTCTCTCATGGTTCATCTCCCCCTCCGCTTTCTCCCCCTTCATTTTTCCCTTCCTGCTATCTTCTTTTTTATTTTTTAACATATCATGTATTATTTACTTCAGAAGTACAGGTCTGTGATTCAACAGTATTACACAATTCACAGCACTCACCATAGCACATACCCTCCCCAATGTCTATCACCCAGCCATGCCATCCCTTCCACCCCCCACACACTCCAGCAACCCTCAGTTTGTTTCCTGAGATTAAGAATTCCTCATATCAGTGAGATCATATGATACATGTCTTTCTCTGATTGACTTATTTCGCTCAGCATAATACCCTCCAGTTCCATCCACATCATTGCAAATGGCAAGATTTCATTCCTTTTGATGGCTGCATAATATTCCATTGTATATATATATACCACTTCTTCTTTATCCATTCATCTGTCAATGGACATCTTGGCTCTTTCCAAAGTTTGCCTATCGTGGACATTGTTGCTATAAACATCAAGGTGCACATACCCCTTTGGGTCCTACATTTGTATGTTTGGGGTAAATACCCACTAGTGCAATTGCTGGGTCATGTGGTAGTTCTATTTTCAACTTTTTGAAGAACCTGCATACTGTTTTCCAGAGTGGCTGCACCAGCTTGCATTCCCACCAACAGTGTAGGAGGGTTCCCCTTTCTCTGCATTCCGCCAACATCTGTCATTTCCTGACTTGTTAATTTTAGCCATTCTGACTGGTGTGAGGTGATAACTCATTGAGGTTTTGATTGGGATTTCCCTGATGAAGAGTGATGTTGAACACTTTTTCATGTGTCTGTTGGCCATTTGGATGTCTTCTTTGGAAAAATGTCTGTTCGTGTCTTCTGCCCATTTCTTGATTGGATCATTTGTTCTTTGGTTGTTGAGTTTGATGAGTTCTTTATAGACTTTGGATACTAGCCCTTTATCTACTATGTCATTTGCAAATATCTTCTCCCATTCTGTCAGTTGTCATTTGGTTTTCTTGACTGTTTCCTTTGCTGCGCAAAAGCTTTTTATCTTGATGAGGTCCCAATAGTTCATTTTACCCTTGCTTCCCTTGCCTTTGGTGATGTTTCTAGAAAGAAGTTGCTGTAGCTGAGGTCAAAGAGGTTGCTGCCTGTGTTCTCCTTTAGGATTTTGATGGACTCCTGTCTCACATTGGGGTCTTTCAACCATTTGGAGTCTATTTTTGTGTGTGGTGTAAAAAAACGGACCAGTTTCATTTTTCTGAATACGGCTGTCCAATTTTCCCAACACCATTTGTTGAAGAGACTGTCTTTGTTCCATTGGACATTCTTTCATGCTTTGTTAGATATTAGTTGACCATAGAGTTGAGGGTCCATTTCTGGGCTCTCTATTCTGTTCTATTGATCTATGTGTCTGTTTTTTGCCAATACCATCCTGTTTTGATGATTACAGCTTTGTAATAGAGCTTGAAGTCAGCAATTGTGATGCTGCGAGCTTTGATTTTTTTTTTTTTTTCAACATTCCTCTGACTATTTGGGGTCTTTTCTGGTTCCATACAAATTTTAGAATTATTTCTTCCATTTCTTTGAAAAAAGTGGATGGTATTTTGATGGGGATTGCATTGAATGTGTAGATTGCTCTAGGTAGCATTCACATCTTCACAATATTTGTTCTTCCAATCCATGAGCATGGAACGTTTTTCCATTTCTTTGTGTCTTCCTCAGTTTCTTTCATGAGTATTTTATAGTTCTCTGTGTACAGAACCTTTGCCTCTTTGGTTAGATTTATTCCTAAGTATCTTATGGTTTTGGTGCAATTGTAAATGGGATCGACTCCTTAATTTCTCTTTCTTCTGTCTTGTTTTTGGTGTATAGGAATACCACTGATTTCTGTGCATTGATTTTATGTCCTGCCACTTTACTGAATTCCTGTATGAGCTCTAACAGTTTTGGGGTGGAGTCTTTGGGTTTTCCACATAAAGTAACATATCATCTGACAATTTGGATGCCTTTGATTTCTTTTTGTTGTCTGATTGCTGTGGCTTGGACTTCTAATATTATATTGAATAGCAGTGGTGATAGTGGACATCTCTGCCGTGTTCCTGACCTTAGGAGGAAAGCTCTCAGTTTTTCCCCATTGAGAATGATATTCGCTATGGGTTCTTCATAGATGGTTTTTATGATATTGACATACATACTCTCTATCCCTATACTCTGAAGACTTTTGGCCAAGAAAGAATGCTGTACTTTGTCAAATGCTTTTTCTGCATCTATTGAGAGGATCATATGATTCTTGTTCTTTCTTTTGTTAATATATTTTTATCACATTGATTGATTTGTGGATGTTGAACCAACCTTGCAACCCAGGGATAAATCCCACTTGGTCATGGTGAATAATCCTTTTAATATACTGTTGGATCCTATTGGCTAGTATTTTGGTGAGAATTTTTGCTTCTGTGTTCATCAAGGATATTGGTCTGTAATTCTCCTTTTTGATGGGGTCTTTGTCTGGTTTTGGGATCAAGGAAATGGTGGCCTCATAAAACGAGTTTGGAAGTTTTCCTTCCATTTCTACTTTTTGGAAAAGTTTCAGAAGAATAGGTATTAATTCTTCTTGAAATGTTTGGTAGAATTCCCCTGGGAAGCCATCTAGCCCTGGGCTCTTGTTTCTTGGGAGATTTTTGATGACTGCTTCAATTTCCTTAGCGGTTGTAGGTCTGTTCAGATTTTCTATTTCTTCCTGGTTCAGTTTTGGTAGTTAATACATCTCTAGGAATGCATCCATTTCTTCCAGAGTATGTAATTTGCTGGCATAGAGTTGCTCATAATAGGTTCTTATCATTGTTTGTATTTCTTTGGTGTTGGTTGTGATCTCTCCTCTTTCATTCATGATTTTGTTGATTTGGGTCATTTCTCTTTTCTTTTTGGTAAGTGTGGCCAGGGGTTTATCAATCTTGTTAATTCTTTCAAAGAACCAGCTTTTCGTTTTGTTGATCTATTCTACTGTTCTTTTGGTTTCTATTTCATTGATTTCTGCTCTGATCTTTATTATTTCTCTTCTCCTGCTGGGTTTAGACTTTAATTGATGTTTTTACTCTAGCTCCTTTAGGTGTAGGGTTAGGTTGTATATTTGAGACCTTTCTTGTTTCTTGAGAAAGGCTTGTATTGGTGTATACTTTCTTCTTAGGACTGCCTTTCCTGCATCCCAAAGATTTTGAATAGTTGTGTTTTCATTTGCATTGGTTTCCATGAATTTTTTTAATTCTTCTTTAATTTCCTGGTTGACCCATTCATTCTTTAGTAGGATGCTCTTTAGCCTCCATGTATTTGAGTTCTTTCCAACTTTCCTCTTGTGATTGAGTTCTAGTTTCAAAGCATTGTGATCTGAAAATAGGCAGGGAATGATCCCAATCTTTTGGTACTGGTTGAGACCTGATTTGAGACCTTGATTTCTTGCAGGGCTGGTTTCATGTTTGCAAATTCCTTTAGTTTTTGTTTGTCCTGGAAGATGTGATCTATTTTGGAGAATGTTCCATGGGCACTAGAGAAGAATGTGTATTCTGGTGCTTTGGGATGGAATGTTCTGAAAATATCTGTGAAGTCCATTTGGTCCAGTGTGTCATTTAAAGTCTTTATTTCCTTGTTGATCTTTTGCTTAGATGATCTGTCCATTTCAGTGAGGGGGGTGTTAAAGTCCCCCACTATCATTGTCTTATCGATGTGTTTCTTTGTTTTTGTTATTAATTGCTTTATATAATTGGCTGCTCCCATGTTAGGGGCATAAATATTTACAGTTGTTAAATCTTGTTGCATAGACCCTTTAAGTAGGATATAATGTCCTTCCTCATCTCTTATTATAGTCTTTGGTTTAAAATCTAATTTGTCTGATCTAAGGATTGCCACCCCAGCTTTCTTTTGGTGTCCATTAGCATGGTAAATGGTTTTCCACCCCCTCACTTTCAATCTGGGGGTGTCTTTGGGTCTAAAATGAGTCTCTTGCAGATAGCATATGGATGGGTCTTATTTTTTAATCCAATCTGATAGCCTGTGTCTTTTGATTGGGGCATTGAGCCCATTTACATTCAGGGTAACTATTGAAAGATAGGAATTTAGTGCCATTTTATTGCCTGTAATGTGACTGTTACTATATGTTGTCTTTGTTCCTTTCTGGTCTATGTTGCTTTTAGGCTCTCTCTTTGCTTAGAGGACCCCTTTCAAGATTTCTTGTAGGGCTGGTTTCGTGTTTGCAAATTCCTTTAGTTTTTGTTTGTCCTGGAAGCTTTTTATCTCTCCTTCAATTTTCAATGACAGCCTAGCTGGATAGAGTATTCTTGGCTGCATATTTTTCTCATTTAGTGCTCTGAATATATCCTGCCAGTCCTTTCTGGCCTGCCAGGTCTCTGTGGATAGGTCTGTTGCCAATCTAATGTTTCTACCATTGTAGGTTACATTTCTCTTCTCCTGAGCTGCTTTCAGGATTTTCTCTTTGTCTCTGATACTCATAAGTTTTACACTTAGATGTTGGGGTGTTGACCTATTTTTATTTATTTTGAGAGGTGTTCTCTGTGCCTCCTGTATTTTGATGCCTGTTTCCTTCCCCAAATTAAGGAAGTTCTCTGCTATAATTTGCTCCCATATACCTTCTCCCCCTCTTTTCCTTCTTCTTCCAGGATCCCAATTATTCTAATGTTGTTTCATTTTATGGTATCGCTTATCTCTCGAATTCTGCCCTGTGATCCAGTAGTTGTTTCTCTCTTTTTCTCAGCTTCTTGATTTTCCATCATTTTGTCTGCTATATCACTGATTCTCTCTTCTGCCTCATTTATCCTAGCAGTTAGCGCCCCTATTTTTTATTGCACCTCATTAGTAGCCTTTTTGATTTCGAGTTGGTTAGATTTTCATTCTTTTATTTCTCCAGAAAGCGTTTCTCTAATAACTTCCATGCTTTTTTCAAGCTCAGCTAGTATCTTTAAAATCGTGATTCTGAACTCTAGGTCCGACCTTGTACTTATGTCCGTATTGAGTAGGTCCCTGGCAGTCAGTACTACTCTTGTTCTTTTTGTTGAGGTGATTTTTTCCATCTTGTCATTTTGTCCAGAGGAGAATAGATGAATGAGAGAACAAAATGTTAACAGGGTAACAACGTCCCCAGAAAATATACTCTAAACAGATCAGAAAAGACCTGAAGCCAGGGAAAAAGAAAGGGTAAGAAAGAAAAAAGAAAAAGAAAAAGAAAAAGAAAAAAACCAACAAAAACAGAACAAAACAAAAAAAACAGAATATGATCAAATATGATCAGGCTGGTGCATAGATCGGTGCCACACACTAGATTTGGGGTGTATTTTGGTCTTTTAGAAGAAAGTGCCTCCCAAAATTTTAAAGAAAGAAAAACTTATATATGTACAAAAATAAGGGTTGGTACGATGAAGGGATGGAATATGACTGTAAAGATGAAAATTTCAAAAAAATTTATAAAAGGAATTGATAAGATAAGAAGTTGTTTGAAAAAAGAAAGAAGAGGATTTAAAAAAAAAAAGGGGAGAGAATGTGATCAGGCAGGAGACTAGAACAAAGCCATACACTAGAGATTTAGGGTATATTTTGATCTGTTAGAAGAAACTGTATCTCAAAATTTTAAGGAGAGAACAACTTATATATATATGCCAAAAATACGGGTAACTACTATGAAGGGATAGAATATGACTCTAAAAATGAAAAATAAAAATGTTTTTTTTTAAAAAAGGGATTGATAAGATGTTGGTTGAAAAAGGGAAAAGAAAAATTTAAAAAAAGTTAAAAAAATTAACTTTGAAAGACTAAAGAATCATGGTAAAAAAGTCATGGATTCTATGTGTAGTATTCCCTTAGCGCTGGAGTTCTGCCATTCTCATTGATCGGTAAACTTAGTTTTGGCTGGCTGTTCTTGCTGATCTTCTGGGGGATGGGCCTGGAGCCTTGGTTCCCAAATGTCTTTGCCGGAGGTGGAATTGGCCCACCCTTTCCAGTCCAGGCTAAGTAACCTGCTTGGGTTTGCCCTGGGGAGTTTTGTTCCCTGCAGGCTTTCCATCTGGCTTTGGAGGACAAGAGTGAAAATGGGGTGGCCTCCCAATCTCCGCCCTGGAGGAGCCGAGAACTCGGGGCCCCACTCCTCAGTGTGCCCCCAGAGAAAAGCCATCAGTCACTCCCGTCTCCCCAGTCTCCGGCCGCACTCCGTGCTCACCCAGCCTGTGACCGAGCATTTCTATCTCTGGCACCCAACTCGGTACGGAGTCTCCAAACCCAGCAGATCCCTGCAGTGTGCACCCGCACTGCTCCTCCCGGGGGAGGAGGGTGAGTCTCCCCAGATCTGCGGCTTGTTGGGTCCCTGCTGGAGGAGCAGTGGCCTGACTGTGTTGTGGATCACGTTTTATCGCAACCCCAAGCTGAGAGCCTGCGCCTCGGCCCTGTCTCTGCAGCCGGCTTCCCTACTCCGAGTGCTCTGCTACACTCAGGCACCCCCGGTCTTCCTGTGACCCTGAGGGTCCTGAGACCACACTGTCCCACGAGCATTCCACCCCCCACTTAGCCACTGGAGCGACGTCCCTCAGTGGAGCTGATTTCTAAAAGTTTTGAATTTGTGCTCCGCGGCTCTATCACTTGCCAGAAGCAGCTGACAGAGGCCCCCTCCCCTGCCATCTATCCTCCTGAATATCGCCTGGGATTCACTTCTCCGCACGTCCTACCTTCCAGAAAGTGGTCATTTTTCTGTTCAGAGAGTTGTTGCTCTTCTTTTCTTTGATCACCTGTTGAGTTCATAGGTGTTCCGAATGGTTTAATTCCTATCCAGCTGAATTCCTGGGACCAGACGAAATCCAGATCTCTTACTCCTCTACAATCTTCAATAGTTGTTTTATTTTTTAATCCAACATTTTATGGTAGTTTTTCTCTCTGTTTTCTCAAAAAGTACGAATTGCTCAGAGAGTAATTTTTTGTAAACAATCAACATCATATAATCATAACTACTTATTGAAAATTATTCTTAAAAATTCCAGACTACTCTAATTCCCCTCTAATCTTTTCTTACTCTCCATTTACCGTGTTCTGTTATTTTCAACTTTTCCTCACACACTTTTTCACATTTTTCTCTTCTCATTTTTAAAATGAATTTTATTGAAGAATAATTTATATATAGCAGAAAGCACACATTTTAATTAAAGGGTATTGATGAATGTGTATGACCATATATATACCATCTCACTCAATAAATAGAACATATCCATCACAACAAAAAGTGCCCTCATCCCCTTTTGTACTCAATCTACCTCTGAACCCTCAGTTGCACACAACCACCATTCTACATTCTCTTTTGTATCCATCTAATTCCTGTCTATATATATATGTACATATATGTATATTTTAGATTTATCCATGTTGTTAAATGATTAAGTAATACAATTTTTATACTGCTGAGCAGTATTACATTATATGGTGAGGCATTTTCCAGTTTACAGATATTAAGAATAAAGAATGTAATGAACATGTATGTAAAATCTTTGTATGGACATGATTTTAGTTTTCTTGAATGAACACACAGCATGGAACTGCAGGACCTAATTGTAAGTGCAAGGTTGCCTTGCAAGAAACTGAAGAACAGTTTTGTCCAAAATGATTGTCCCATTTTGTACTCAAGAGACCAATATATGAGAAATTTCAATCTTTTCAATTATAGCTATCATGGAGACTGTATCTCAATGTGGATTTAATTTTCATTTTTCTAGTGGCTAATAATAGCAAACATGTTTTCAAGTGTTTATCAGCAATTCTTGTATTCCTTTTTGTGTAGCGTCTGTTTAAATCATCTGCTTTTTTAAGGTGAGTTAATTTCCTCCTTCTTAGTGAGTCATGATTTTTTTAATATACTATCAGTATAAATTATTTGCATAAAATATGCATTACTAACAGTTTCTTTAAGATTGTGACTTCATTCCAATTATTCTGAGGATGTGTTTTGAAAAGTAGAAACGTTAAATTTTGATAAAGAGTACTTTATCATGTTTCTTGTCTAAGAAATATTTGGATATCTCAAGGTTTCATAGATTTCTGCCTCCACTATCTTCTAGAATGGTTATGATTTTAGCTATTGTGTTTAGGTCTGTGATTTATTTTGAATTATAGGTTAGATATGGCATCAGGTAATGGTTAAGGTTCATTTTTTTCTTTTTACACATAGATCCAGTTCTTCCAGCACTATTTGATGAAAATTATATTCTTTTGTAATTGAATTAACTTGGCATATTGTTTGAAATTTAATTAACCACATATGTGTGGGTGAGTGTCTTGACTTTCTGCTTTATTTCAGTGGTTTACATGTCTATCTTTTTGTCAATACTACTGTATCTCGCTTATGACTTGAAATCAGGTTGTGTGAATCTTCCAATATTTTCTTTTTTTCTGAAATTTTTTTGGTTATCTATATCATTTGCATTTCAAATAAACTTTAAAATTAACTGATTAATTTCTACCAAAAAAGACTGCTGGATTTTGTTTGGTGTTGTGTTATTTCTACCTATTCTGGAAATTCAAATAAATGAAAGAATTAAACAAATATAGTATGTACCTTTTCATATCAAGCTTCTTTAATTCAATACAGTTTTTAAGATAAATTTTTGTAGTTTTCTTGCTTTTTATATCATTTTGGTTTAATTTGCTCATCTTTCTTTTGATAAAGTGAAAACATTAATTTTAATTTTTTCTCCTTTTATAATACTGGCACTTAAATGCGAACATTTTGTTTTTAGCAGTGCTTTTAAAAACACGTAATTCATTTTTTATTTTTTAAAAATGTCCACAGTGATTTTTACCATGACTCATGAGTTAATTATCATAGAGTTTAATTTTCAAATATTTAAGGACTTTCTAGTTATTTTTTTTTATTTCTATTTTAGTTCTTTTTATACAGAGACACTATAATATTCTAACCCTTTGAAATTACTGTGACTTACTTTTTATGACTCAGTTATTGTCATTTTAGTGCATGTTTCATGTGCTCTTGATAAATATATATATTCTATAGTTACTGGGTATATTGTTCTATAAATGTCAGTCTGGTTTGATTCATTGATTGTCATTTAAATATTCTATATCCTAAATAAATCTTGTTTCTTTGTCTTGTCAACTATTGAGAGAGGGACATTCAGCTTGAAGGTTTTTCTACTTCCCTATTTATTCTATCAGATTTTGCTTCATTTTGAAATTCTTTCGTTAGGTACATAATAACTTTATTGTGTAAATGAGTTTACCTGTTTATCATTATGAAGTGTCCCTTTTTATCACTCTGACTTTCTTGTATTAAAGTCTATTTTTTCTCATATTTGTATAGTTAATCTGGGTTTCTATTCTTACAATTTGTGTGATATATCATTTTTTTTCTAATTTTTATTCTAAACTCTATCCATGTCTGTATTTAAAGTTTATTTTTTAAATGTAGCATGTAAGGGCACCTGGGTGGCTCAGTCGGCTAAGCGTCTGCCTTCAGCTCAGGTCATGATCCCAGGGTCCTGGGATCGAGTCCTGTATTGGGCTCCCTGCTCTGTGGGGAGCCTGCTTCTCCCTCTCCTCCCCACTTGTGCTCTCTATCTCACTATCTCTGTCTCTCTCAAATAAATCTAAATGTAGCATGTAGTTGGGTCATGTTGTTTTGTTTTGTTTTGTTTTTATCCATTCTGGATAAATCTTTGCCTTGTAATAACACTGTTTAGTTTTTTAGATTTAATGCAATCACTGATAGTGTTGACTTTACTTATACCACTCTGCTATTTGTTATCTGTTTATGACATTTTTTCCTTCAGTGTCTACTTTTTTGTTGTGGCAGTTTAATTAACCCCCAAATACATTCACTTCCTAATCCACAAGAACTATAGATTTGACCTTATATGGTAAAGGGAATTTTGCAGATATGAATGAGTTAAGGATATTGATATGGGAAAATTATTACAGATTATCAAGATAAACCTGATGTAATCACAGGGTCCTTATAAACTGGTTTCAGGAAGAATCAGAAGGAGAAAGCTGTGTGATGACAGAAGCAGATAGTGATGTGGCCAGGAGCCAGGGGATGCTGCAGCTTCTAGAAGCTGGAAGCAATAAGAAATGGATTCTTCCCCCAGAGACTCTGGAAGGAACCAGCCCTAACAATGCTGTAATTTTAAAAGCTCCTTAAAACATATTTTGGACTACTGACCTGCAGAAGCATACATTTGTGTTACTTGAAAGCATTAAGTCTGTGGTAATTTATTGTGGCAGCAATAGGAAGTCAATACACTCGCTTTCATTTTTGATTATTTTTTTAGCATTCCAGTTATATTAATTCTTCTTCTTTTTTTTTTTTTTTTAGTTATAACTTGGTTGATTTTCAAGCATTGCTCTAAATATTAGAATGGTTTCATTTAACGTATCATAGTTTGCTTAAACCTAATATTGTACCATTTCACATAAAACATAAGAAACATACAACAGTGTAATTTCTTTTATCTCCCATTTTTGTGTTATTATCATGTGTTTTATATTTACATATGTTGCACATCTCACAGTGTTATAATTTTTGCTTTAAACTGTTAGTTGTAATTTTTAAAAGTTGAGTATAAAAAAAAAAAAACCTTGTTATATTGACAGCATGTTTTCCGTTTCATGTTGTCTTCATTTCTTCAGATCCAAATCCTATCAGGTGTCATTTTCCTTCTGTCAGAAAAATTTCTTTTAGTATAGATTTTAATGCACCTAATTTATTCTGTCAATCTGGCTTTATCTAAAATGTCTGTTTTGCCTTCATTTTTTTTTAAGACATGATGAAGAATTATAGATTGCTATTTTTTTTTTTTCTCTCTTCTAGCTGTTTAAACATTTTGTTACAGTGTTTTCTGGCTCCAACTGTTTCTGAATAGAACACACATGAATTCTATTTAAACTAGTGTTCCTTTCAATGCAATGCACACTTATTTTCTGTGATGGATTTTCAGATATTTTCCTGCAGTGTTGATTTACAGAAGTTTGACTGTGGTTGGCTGTTGGATTCCCCTTTTTCCCACTTAGAGTTCACTGAGTCTCTGGGACTTTTTTAGGTTGATTTTTTTTTTTTTTTTTTTTTTTTTTTTTGCAGAAGAATGTGCACAAAGTGGAGATATTTGTGCAGTTTATAACATGAAAAGCAATTCTGTATCTGCTTGCTTAGAAAACAATCACAATGCCAGGGGTAGCAGTTACCTTGGGGGGAATGGGTGAGACTGGACGATTTACTATTAAGCTCGAACTCACAAACCCCAAGCTCAAGTCACATGCTCCACCGACTGAGCCAGCCAGGTGCCCCCGAACTTAAACATTTTTTATTGGAACCAGTGGATGATGGCTTGCATACAACACAGTTGCCCCATACAACCAATTTTTTTTGAGTTGTCTTACCCAAGATTCTCAGCTCTAGGTTGATTTTTTTTAAACAAATTGAAACTTCTAACTATTCATCCATTACTCCTTCAGGAATATATTTTTTTTCCTTTCCTATTTTCTCACCCTCCAGCTTCTGAGACTAAAATTACAGTCATGGAAACTTTCAGAAAACACTATTAAAAGCACATTAGCACCAGAAAATTCTAAGAAAATGCTTATACAGGCAGGCTAAATATTCACATAAGTTCTCATTGTAAATAGATATACATTTTACAGTAGTAATTTTCTACAAAGATAAGGACTATTCAACAATTAAGAATAACTTTGAACATTTGAGGGGTTTGGTTTTGTTTTTAGTTAACATTTTTGTTGGTGGCATTTGCTATAAGAAGTTTTTTTTTTTTTTTGACCTTGGTTGTCTCTAGTAAGAAATTAGATTGAAGATGCTATGAACATGTGTTTGAACATAATAACCATGTTAGATAATATACATAAAAGACATTTTCTAAATAGCAGTGACATAAGGATCACAAACTATTGTAATGGATGTAAAACATTGAACTCTTGGGAGCTTTTCTAAAATGCTGAATTTTGCCTAATGCTCTTTCTACTTTAAAAACAGTTGTTAAAATATTTTATTTTTATTTTGACTAACCCTATAACATGCAATTTAAACTATATACTGTTGATCCTTGTGATATTGTTCTCATGGTACCAAACACGTTCAAATTAAACCCATCACTACCTCACTGTAAGAACGGTCTTATTTATTTATTCTTTTCCACAAATCTTTTGAACAACTAGTGTGCACCAGACAGTGTGACATGGAAACAAGGCCAAGAAGACACTTTACTGCTTTTATAGTTTGCAATAAAAAGACTCAAAAGCATTTAAAAATCATAAATAAATCAAGATATACTTTCAAATGTAAATTACAGTATTCTAATCTCAGTTTCACTCATCATTCAGTGACTTCTTATTGTTGACATGAAAAAACTCAATTTTTTTAGTGGAATATACATACCATTTTCTATAGTCCTATAAACATCTATAGTCTCTTCAATCTCATCAACTGTCTCTCACTATTGTGGTCTGCCATGTCAACTCCTGGAAATTTCCAAATGTATTAAATTCTCTCCTCAATTTTGGACCTTCCCCCAAATGATAGGAACATATTTCTTTCTTAGTTTCCACTTGACCAACTAGCTCTATCATGGCGTAGTGAATGCTGAGCTATGCCCACCAGATATTCCTACAGTAAAGAAAGATGAATCCCCCCAGTTACTGGAAACACTTCTAACACAAAGTCCTCACCTGCTAGCCCCCTGCAGGATTGCCCCAGTTGAGGGGTTAGGCCTCACCCAAAGCTGTGCCTTCTTAGAGGATGGCCCACTTATAATGACTAAACTACATGAGAAGCAAGGTCCTAGAAAGGTCCTTTGCTCCAACTCAGGAATATTGTTTATAACTGCTTGCTTACTAAGGGCAGAGACACAGGTAAGTTTTATTCGTATTTCCCTTTCACAGGTGTTAATTCTAAAAATATTCCCGAATAAACCTCTTGATGCTAATCATCTCAAAATCATCTTCTGAGAGAGTACAAATTGCAAACCATAGCATTATCAAGGTGACTGCTATTTTTTCTTTACTTAATTTTCTTAACTCTATACTCTTGGCTCTATATGTTTTTGAACCTCAAAACACTTGACGTATCTAATGTTTTTTTTTCAATAATTCATACTTAACTTCCTTCCCACTTCTAGCATATAAAAACTTTGTAATTTATGAGATGAGATGAAACTGGAGGAATGTAGTAAATATTTTTAAGAAAAACAAGAGTCTTAAACTCCCTACTTTGTGTTTGACATTGTGTGACATTGTGGGAACAAACTTAAGAGATATCTCTAACATACCTCAAGGGATGTGTGATTTGAAAATGTTAGCTATTTAAGTGGGGTATCCAGGGGGGCAGGCTTTGTGATTTTCCAGATATGTCATGATTGGAGATTGAAACAAGCTGGTAACATGGGAATAAGTAAAATAAAGAAATTCCTATATTTTAAAAGCAAAATAATCAGAAAACATCATTAAAAATGAAGCAATGATTATCCCAGCCTCCTTATTTGTGAAGAAATACCATAATTAATTATAATCCATGTGCAGCTGGCTTAGCCTCCTCTAAATTTGAAGCAAAATGCATTCTGTTTTAGATGAAAATACAAAATTATTAGTGGGTATAAATATAAAAGTAGTTTATGCCTCACCAGGACTTAGCCTCATCTGATAGGCCCCCAGTTGTTTCTGAGACTTTCCTAGTCTGTTGTCCTTTGTACCCTTTGTAGAAAGCTCTGCTTTCTTTTTTTTCTTACTGCCCGCCTTCTTCTTCTGATGTTTAGGCTACTCCCAAGAGTTCCCCTCTCCTGACTTCAAGGGCTGTCTGTACAATACAATCAGTGCACGTGGTGGCCTACAGGAAGTCCTCTTCTCCCTGTATGAGTTGTCTTTATAGTTCACTAGTGGAGCAGAAAATCAGACCATCCGGCAAACCCATCCTTCTTGAGCTTGAAATGATTCATTCTCAGTGCCCTAAAAGGCTGGTAATTTGCTTCATTTCATGCTACAAATATGTTTTTGCATCCTCATCAGCCTCTGTGTAACCATGGGCAAGCCATGAATGGAGCCTTCCTAAGACAGACTATATCAATCACACCAGACGAGACATTCTCCAACCCTAGATTGGAGGCATTCTCCCTCCAACAAGGTGAAGTTCAGCCAAAGGCTTAAATAAGCAATCATAAACAGATGTTAACACATTGCCCTTTTCCATGCTGGTATATAACTTTGGTGTGGATTCAGGTATGGAGAAGGAATAATGGATTTAATGATCTCAATCCTACTTTTCATATTATATAAATATATATGATGGAGGTGCCAATGGATTCAAAAGTATACTTGAGTGCGCCATTATTTTTGTTTAAGAATAAAGTTTTATATACAATGTGTGGTACATAGTAAGTATGTAGAAGTTAAATTTAAGGGCATTTACATGAGGGCAAGAACAATGACTTTTTGATCCAGATACATTATTTAACAAATGTCAAGTTAATACGCACATAAATTATAAAATTTGTCTCTTAACATTTGATTATAGAGGCCCTGAGCCATGGGACCAATGTACCGCAAGTAAGCATGGGCAGGGTCCACCACTGTGAGAAAGGAGTAAGGGAGCAAATTGTGAGTAATTGATTAAATAATGACAAATCCACCTAAAAGGCAGTCTAATTTTCATGATAACTGAATGTCAGCATTTCTAAATGATGTCAATGATAAAATATTCTTGCTTCAAAAAATCCTATAGTGGGGACACCTGGGTGGCTCAGTTGGTTAAGTGACTGCCTTCGGTTCAGGTCATGATCCTGGAGTCCCTGGATCGAGTCCCGCGTCGGACTCCCTGTTCAGCAGGGAGTCTGCTTCTCCCTCTGACCCTACCCCCTCTCATGTGCTCTCTCTCATTCTCTCTCTCTCAAATAAATAAATAAAATCTTAAAAAAAAAAACTCCTATAGTGGTTTAAATTTTAAACAAAGCTGTCATTATTGTTGAGTTTTAATAATATATGCAAGAACTTGTAAATGGCACGTTCTTATTGTCTACTAAAGATTATGTTCTATATAGAAGTTAATATGGAGACCTTCCTCTACCCTGAACCTATGATGTCTTTAGTGGGAAAAGAGAACCTATGGAAACAATCAGTACCTTCCCCAAATTGTGGACACTTTTTGAGATCTCCTACTCTGATCTTGTCTCATAAGTATTGCAGGGGTATCTTTGGGGCTCATCCACTGGGCCTCTGACTATGATGGCAGAGTGGGGAGAGGCTTAAAATGACCAGCAAACAGATCTCAGCAGACCAAATTCATACCGTCCATTCCCAAGTAGTAATTCCAACCAGCAGTTTTGCTCATCTGCAAAACCAAGTTGGTGGTGTACTCTGACCGGGAATGTTGACAAGATGCAGATCTGCTCGGGGCGCCTGGGTGGCTCAGTTGGTTAAGCGACTGCCTTTGGCTCAGGTCATGATCCTGGAGTCCCGGGATCGAGTCCCACATCGGGCTCCCTGCTCAGCAGGGGGTCTGCTTCTCCCTCTGCCCTCTTCCCTCTCGTGCTCTCTGTCTCTCATTCTCTCTCTAATAAATAAAATCTTTAAAAAAAAAAAAAGATGCAGATCTGCTCAATTAGATCCTCAAAACAAGGAGTTTAGCCTTCCCTAGAGCCCACTTTGCTCACACCCAGGCAGAGGTGAGTCATAACTCCACCTATTGTGGAGAGTGTTTCCCAACCATATGTGACCAGAAGGCCTGGTGGGAATGCCTGAAAGGTATTCGGCTCAGAGCACTTGAGCCAAGATGTACACAGGGAGACCAGATCACCACCAGAGCAAAACCAGAACTGTGCAGGGAAAGTCCCCCAGCTACTTATATCCACGGGGAATTAATTCATAACCAAAGCTGACAGCTGCTCTTGGCTTCCCCAATAGGAAATCCTATTTGGGAAATTGGCAGTTACCTGGAGCAACCCCTCCCCTTCCTGCCCAGGTAAGGGACTGACACATAGCCCCACCCATTGTGGCTGCAGGAGCCATCTGATGAGAAAGGATGGCAAGAGTATCTCGAAGTTGTGCAGCCTGGCTGCACTCAAGCCAAGAGGAAGGCAGGCAGAGCCAACAGTTTTCAGGGCAAAGCCACTGGACCTATTTAATCAGGTCCCTTGGGGCACAGATCAGCTTGAGTTAAAACAAACAAAGAGCTTTACCAGCTTTAGAGCTGTTTCTCCTGCTGCATCTGGGCAGGGAAACTAATTAATAGTTCACTCATTGCTGAATACACACTCCAGCCTGCTTGACCAGGGAACTTAACCAGAGCACATACAAAGCCGCAGAGCCCACTCAACAGCCCTGTTTCCAGTGGCACTTAAGCAGAGCAAATAGCCTACAGCTTTCCCCATCTGCAGAGTAAATCCACTAGAATGACCAGGGAATTGAGTGTGCACTCTTGCCAGATTTGGGTCACCAAACAGTGAGCTCTACAGGATAATGTCCTGCTGCCTTGCCAGACCAGGGAAGCTAATCCATAACTCTATTTTCTTCTGAATAGTACCCAGTTCCAATCATTAAGAAGCCTGGCTAGAGAATCCAGGCAACTGTGGAGACCATCCTATAGCCTCACTTGGGCAGGGAACTGAGCCAGTAATAATAGTCAGCTATTCTCAGCCAGTGGCATATCCCCCACATCCTTGACCTCAGAGTTCGAACAGTTGTCTCACTCTAAAATAGGCATGATAGCAGGCCCCACCTGCCCAAAGACATTACCAGCAGCCATGCACTGAAACCCAAACTGAACTGACTCACAGATATGTCTCTGCCAAAGTAAAACCTGTAAAGTCTGAGGAGGACACTAATTCCTCAAAAGTGCAGATACCAATGTAACAAATCGAAGATCACAAACAAACAAACAGGTAAATATAACTCACCAAAAGAAACTAATAAAGCTGTAATAATAAATCATAGGGAAATGGAGAGCGATGAACTGTCAAAAGAAGAATTAGAATAACCTTAAAGAAGCTTAGTGAATTACAAGAACACACAGACAACTAAACAAAATTAGGAAAATAATGCATGAACAAAACAAGAGGCTTGATAAGGAACTAGCAGCCATCTATTAAAACCAAACATTAATCTTATAGCTAAAAAATAAAATAACTGAAGAATTCAAAAGAGTATTTCAAGAGCTGACTTGGCCATGTAGAAGAATCAGTGACCTACAGGACAGGACATTAGAAATTACCCAGTCAGGGGTGCCTGGGTGGCTCAGTTGGTTAAGCAACTGCCTTCCGCTCAGGTCATGATCCTGGAGTCCCGGGATCGAGTCCCGCATTGGGCTCCCGGCTTAGCAGGGAGTCTGCTTCTCCCTCTGACCCTTCCCCCTCTCATGTGCTCTCTCTCATTCTCTCTCTCTCAAATAAATAAATAAAATCTTTAAACAACAACAAAAAAAGAAATTACCCAGTCAAAGAAGCAAAAGAGGTGTGTATGGGGGGGTGGGGATGTAAAAAAGTAAAATAAAAAGCCTAGGGCACTTGTAGATCACAGTGAAAATAAACAATATTTGCATTCTGGGAATTCCAGGAGAAGAGAAAGACAAAAGGACAGAAAGTATATTTAAAGCAATAATTTTTGAAAACTTCCTGAATCTGGGGAGACTAATGGATATCCAGATCCATGAGATCCAATGATCCCAAACCTATGAATCTAAATAGGACTACAAAACATATCATAATTAAATTGTCAAAAATCAAAGACAAAGACAGAATTTTAAGCATAGTAAGAGGAAAGAGAGAAGTTACATACAAGGGAACCCTCATAAGTTATTAGCAGATTTCTCAACAGAAACATTTCAGGCCAAGAGACAATGGGGTGCCATATATAAAATATTAAAAGAAAAAAGCTGTCAACAAAGAATACTATACTTGGGAAAGATATACATCAGAAACAAAGGAGGAATAAATACTTTCCCAAACAAAAGCTGAAGAAGTTTGTTACAACTAGGCCTGCCTTACAAAAATTGCTAAAGGGAGTTATTTGAGTGGGAGTAAGAAGATGCTAATTAACATCATAAAAACATGAAAGGTAGCAGAAAACTCACTGGTAATGGTAAATATATAATCAAAGTTAGATTCTATAATTTGGTAATAGTGGTGCATAATACACTTAAACCTCTAGCTTAAAAATTAAAAAAATACATAATGTAATGTAATACAAATAACCATAATTGCAATGATCAATTATTAGTTACATAGTCCTAAATATAGATATATGTAAAATATATGTCAATTTTAACAGCAATAACCCTAAATGTGTGGTAGGGGGAGGAATAACAAAAGTGTAAAGTTTAAGAATTCCATTAAAGTTAAGTTGTTATTAGCTTGAAATAGGGTGTTATGATTTTAAGACATTTTATGTAAGCCTCACTGTAAGCACAAGGAAAAAGCGTGTAGCAATTATACAAAGGAATCTGAAAAAGAAGTCAAAGCATACTGATACCAAAAGTCATCAAAACACACAAAAAAAGACAGCAAGATTAGGAACAAGAAACAATGAGTCTTCAAACAACTATAAAACAACTAACAAAATGGTAAATAATTTATTATTTATTAATAATTATATTAAGCAGAAACAACTGGACTCTCCAATTGAAAGACATATAATGGCTGAATAGATAAAATAAAAAATAACAAGATACAATAATATGCTGCCTACAAGAGACTTATTTTAACTTTAAAGACAAACACAGACTGAGTGAAGGATGATGGAAAAAGTCATTTGAAGCAAATGATAATAATAACAACAGAGAAAGCAGGGGTAGCTATCCTATATCAGACAAAATAGAGTTTAAGCTATAAATAATAAAGAGACAAAAAATGTCATTATGCAGTGATTAATGGGTCAATCCATAAAAAGATAAAACATTTGTAAATACTCATGCATCCAACATTGGAGCATCTGAATATATAAAGCAAAACTAACAGAACTGAAAGGTGAAATAAACAGTAATATGATAATCACTGGGGACTTTAACACCTCACTCTCAACAATGGATACAGCATCCAGACAGACAATCAATAAGCAAACAACAGATTTGAATACGCTTATAGACCAAATGTACCTAATGACATATACAGAATATTCTATCCAACAATAGCAGAATTCACATTATTTTTTTCCAGATGTCTATTTACAGTAGCCAAGACATGGAAATAACCTAAGTGTCCATTGATGGATGAATGGATAAAAAAGTTGAATATGAATATCATTCAAACCTAAAAAATGAAGAAATTCTACCATTTGTGACAACATGCATGAAACTTGAAGACATTATGCCTTATGAAATAAGTCAGACAGAAAAAGACAAATGCTGTATGAATTAGAGGAAGGTAGTCAAAAGATGTAAATAAGTACTAGGGACAACATAATACTGCAGTTAACACTGCTGGGCAATATGTAGGAAAGTTGTTAGGTAGTAAATCCTAAGAGTTCTCATCACAAGGAAATTTTTTTTTTCTTTTCTTTTTATCTATACAAGATGATGTATATTAGGGGAACCTACTGTGGTCTTGTGGTCATCATTTCACAATATATAAAAATCAACCCATGATGTTGTATGTCTTAAACTTATACAGTGAGATATGTAATTGTTTCTCAATAAAACTGAAAAAGACACCTCCTTATTACACTTCCAACTCCCCCCAAAACAGAGCCTGAGCAGCAGTTATGGCTCAAGACACATCATTAAGGCTTCCAAAGCATCAAAGTTCAGTTAATTCATGGCTTCAGCCCATGTGGGTAACTTATACATACTATGTGAAATATAATAATACATATGATAATATATAATATACATCAGCCCTTTATAAATGTATCGCTTTTAGTATTTTTGTCAAAATTTGTGTATGTGTTACTTCACAGAAAATAAAATATTTTTTAGTTAATATTCAATCAACTAGGAAAGAGGAAATATTGACAACTTTGTCTATATTGTATACAGAACAAGAAAATAAATAAAAGATCAATTTTGACAGTCATTGATACATTTGCAGAAGTTAAAACTTAACAGAAATGATGAATATATCATTCATTACAATGACAGACTAAAATATAAGTATTATTGTTTTCCCATTTAAAAATACGTATATGAATAAAAGTACTATTTAAAAAATTTTGTACTATATTTCCTTGTATTTTTCTGTTATTTATTGTAAACATCTTTATTTTTATATATCATATAAGTTCAATAAAATGAAATCTTTACCATGTGCATTTTTTCTTTAGTATCATTCATTTCATGATTACTGGAGCTAATTTAGCCATATGAAATAAATGCTAAAAATTACCTGCATGAGATCTCAAATACATAAGTATGTCACTGCATTGAACAGAGTATTATTGAATGAGTTGATGAGTTGAAGTTTTGGGGGGAATCAAGTTTGATACATTGCTTGTAGAAATGCAAAATAGAACAGGCCTTTTTCTTGGGGAGGGTGGGTATTGTGCTAATATTGAGTATAACTATGTATACATTTGTCCTGACAATACCTTCTCTAGAAATCTACCCTAAGTCTGATATAAAATAACATAAACCTGAATAGTCCGGCTTGCATTTCTGCACAGTTTACCCCATTTGAACTTCCCAGCTCCTAGAGATATCAGTACAATAAGTTTTTGATTTATTCCTTAAGAGCTATGTATAACATAACATAAGATAACATAAAACATAACATAACATATCATAACGTAACATAACATAATTTTGTGTGTGTTTGATGTCAGGTATGAATCTAATTTTATTTTGTTCACTTAAGTTTGCTTCTAAATCTATTTCTTACTATTATTTTTTTTTTCTCTCTCTCTCTATTTCTCCTGCGTCTTTGTCATTTCTTCTTTTTCTAAATAGGGCATGCTGCTGGAGCTTTTGATCTTGCATTGTTAGTCACTTCATTGATAAAGTCTTCCATTTCAAGGAGTCAACTATCACCTCTAAATTAACATGACCAATGACTCCAGCCTTTCCCCTAGTTCTGGATTCACTTTTATAATCTATAAATCTACGTCACATTCTTGAGATGGATTCTTAACTTTGCCTGCTATGAATTGCCCTCTACCACTGTCATGTTCTTGACCATGATGTCCATGTTCTTCCAGTATCACAACTGGAAACTAATCAAATAATCTTTGATTCTTTCCAATCTCAACCTTCAAGAGAACCAACATATGTTTACTACTGCTATTATGGCATTAAACATATACCTTTCGGTCTGATTTTTCAACATCTGTAAAACTTTCCTTATGATAATTATTTATTTTTCCATCATTATTTATTATCAAAACATTTCTGAGCTCAGATTGTCTCCTGCACTCTACATATTTTTTTCTCCTCCTTTAGTTTTCTCTGTGTTCTACATTGTCTTTCAAAGACATTATTTTTTTTCTGTATCTTTCCTAAATTATTATAGTCCAAACACATCCTTTTGTAAATATACCAACGCAAATGACAAATGCCTTTCTGTCTTTTCCTTTTATATGCAAAATTGCAACACCCATTTTATGCCTTCTTGTTTTGTTTTGTTTTTTTCATAGTTTCATCTCTGCTCAGTTTAAGATGGTTAATCAAAGTATGTTAGATTTGCTTCATCTAAGTGATTAGAGGCCAGGCTATTGCTCTTCTCTAGCAACTAACACAATTATGGGATGAGAAAAGTAGTTTAATAGATAAGTTTAATTATATTCCTTCATCCTAATTATGTCAAGACCAACAGCTGAGAATGTAGAAGATTTAGTTTCAACTAGGCAGAAAGTTTAAGTGTTTTGTTGCATTTTATCAGTAATAACTTCTCTAGAACTATTGGTATTCTAGAATTGTATCATGTTCTACAGGAAATTTTTCATTCTATGAATGGTTTAAAATATTTCCATATTTTTTTCCAAATTTCTTGTCTGTGTTATTTTTTAATTGGGGCATATAATATTGCTTTATTTTACCAGTAATTTGAATATTTAACCATAAATATTACTTAACCATACTATTTTAGATTTTAGGAAGGATTTTCAGCAAGTTGAATTTGCTTTACTTTTGTCAGAGTTGTTTTAAAATGTAGGGTGCCTGAACTGAATTGACGTCAAGAAAATTGCATTGCCTGACAATTTAATAGAGAAAAGGATAAACGATCTATGCCCCTAACCTCAAGGAATTTACAATTGGGAAGGAGAAACAGATACATACATAACTATATATACTTTAAAACAAATATGTTGCAGGACCAACATAAATTTTTATTTTTTTAATTTATTATAAATTATGTGTTATGTAGCATCTCACTTCAGAAAAGCATTTGATATTTCTTACAATGAAAAGAAAGTGGTAGGAAGGAATATATTATGAATGAAACTGGATATGAAGCACATTTTTTAAAACAGTATTATTTTCGTAGATGTGGAACAATTTATTAAAATTAGAAGCAAGCATCATTTTCATAATGCACCCTGTTAAAAATAAATTAAAGCCACCTATTTTGAGTAGTTTTAGTATGGTCTGAAACCTGAACCTCAGAAATGAATTTGGAAGCAGCTGGGTTATTTGAGAAGTCATTCTAGGAAGCAAGAGAGTGAGGCAGGAAAGAGAACAATCTAATGCAAAGATACATTATTGAGATTGTTGCAGCAGGTCAGGGAGACATTACCCCACCATGACCTCTGGTGAGGATGAGTGTATAGAATGCTTCTCAATATCTTTCACCTAGAGATGAAAGACTGAGGAATTTATCCAGCAGCTCTCCTCTCCTTTCTTTGAGGGGTTTGCTTTTAAGAGATGTTACTTCCCTGTCCTTCTGGGCTTTGCTTTGGCACAGGTCAAGGGGGTTACTGTGTTTTCAGAGAAAACCCAAAGGCAGAAAAGGAGAAAAATGCTCCTGAAGCAGAAGATGTCAGCATCAGTCCAACCTCACAGGGACGGTACTACAGAGATAGACCAAGGGGAGAGAAGAAAACCAAAAGTCTGCAGTGTAGTCTGCCCCTTGCACTGTTCATATTTGTTTGTGCTCTGCATTATGTCTACATTGATACTTACTTTTTGAAGTGGTGGTGCATTGTTTTGTTTTGTTTTGTTTTTTTCAATGTAGGAGATTTATTGAAATTATCTACCATCTCTGCGGCGGCAAAGAGTTCCAAGGCCATAAATGATATCTATCATCCCACTTCTTCAAATTTATTCGGTATATCAACTAGTCTAGGTTCTCTGGTGAGGAGAAACAGAACTTTATTGATGATCAGTCAGATCCTTGGTTACCTTGCTCACACCAAGCCAGGGTTAAGGAATGTTATTTTCACGATGATGGTCAGTCAGCCTTGGAATCACCTGGAAATGCCAGTCTTACAAACATACTTCTCTCAGACCCCTTTATGCAGCAACAACTCTGGGTCCTCATGGTAACCAAGGTTCATGTCCTGCATTAGTATACTAAATCTTTAATTAATTAATTAATTAATTAATTAATTGCTATCATTATTTTTTGCCTGCTCTTCCATTATCATGATAAAATGAAATTAATCAGAGAGTTGTAACTTCAGGTTTAGTGGAAAATTGTCTGATCATCCTTATGTACATTCCCTCCCCTGGAGAATAATCTAACAAAGATTACAACTGTGAGAAAAGAAAGCAAAAATTTTTCTACAGGGCACTCACAGGAAGGGTGTTGAGAGTCGCTACCCTGACTTCTACGTCTTTATCCCCAGTGCCACGTATTCTTACTTTTGAGACTCGCAGTGCATATATAGAACATTGGTTCAGTGCATGCAACACTTTCTTTTTTTTTTTTTTAAAGATTTTATTTATTTGGCAGAGATAGCACAAGCAGAAGGAGAGAGAGGGAGAAGCAGGCTCCCTGCTGAGCAAGGAGCCTGATGTGGGACTCAATTCCAGGACCCTGGGATCATGACCCGGGCTGAAGGCAGCCGCTTAACTGACTGAGCCACCCAGGAGTCCCGATGCAACACTTTCTGGACGCATTATCTCAACCTTAAGGGTGTGATGGCACCCTCAATGAGCTTTTTATAGGCCTTTCCAATGCTCTCTTAGGTTAACGTCCAGTGAATGCTATGGTCATGTATGAAACACTGTACCTCCTTCAGCATAAGGAGGCAATGTTATACAGCATAAGAGTAAAATCAGAGAAAAACCACATAGGAAAACAAATTCACATTTATGGGGTATCTATGAATCCATTCTGTACAAATCCAGATTCAGAGGGTTCCGAAAGGACCAAACTGCCACTCAGTGCCTATTTGGATTCCTCAAGGGATAGTTGTGATAATGAACAAACTAGCTTTGATTAGGTGATGAACAAAGTAGCTTTGCTACAGGGTTCATATATCATCTCATGGCTACTCCATTTTTGAGCCCATCTGTAAGCACGAGGGTGGCCAAAGACAGTTTGGCTGACATCTTCTGGACAGGATGACAACTTAATGGTTGAGTTCCTATTCTTCAATGTTCTCCAGTAGACATTAATATGAGACCTAATAATTACTCTCACTATACCTACATTTCATGTCCAGCCACATGTCTCTGCCTCTTCTGTTTATCTTAGACCTTCATTAATCTTGCTCTTTCCAAGCCTCTGACCAAATAGCCAAGTTATTTGCCACATCCCAGAAGTCCATGCATATACTTACCTCAAACCATTTGTTGATCCATATAAAGGCAATAACCACTACACACTATTTACTATTTTAGCCATCGGGAGTATTTTCCCTCACCACCGATGTTTAAATCTTCTCTTTTCCTACTGGGGGCTAGAATGGCATCAATCCATAAACAGATCATTCAAGACATATTGAGCTGACCCATCCAGAAACCAAGCCTGGGTTTATTTCTCCTCTCTCTGTTGGCAATCACTAGAAGCAAGAGGTGTGACTTTAGTACACCTGTTGGTGCAATGACAGTAGGTGATACGAGTTTAAGGGTCACATGTTTACAAACTTAATTGCACCTAGACATAATGCCCCTTAGAATTATCCATATGAAGAAAAGGAAACTGAAGCATTTATTGACAAATAATTGTCTTCTCATTTTCAGACTGTGTCTGTAATGGCTGATCATGCTTCATGGATCGTTGGAGGTGGTTCTCAGACAGAAGCGAGTGTCCATTAAGTAGGATGCTCTTACCCTGAATCTGGGAAACTTCACCACAGCTGCAGCTGAACTCAGAGCTAGCCTGAGGGGATTTGGCTCAAGGAATCAAAGGTGTATGATGTAACTTACTACCTTCCTCCTGAAAAATCTATTCAAATTACAGTGCTTACTAGATCCATCTGAGTGAATGAAGTGTGGAGTGTGGAGAATCAGCAAATTAAATGTTTGGAGTGAATTTCAAGAAAGATAAGAGTTGAAAAACACAAGGGGATTTAACCAGTGTGGAGGAAGATGCACACTGGACATTGAAACAGGGGTGTAAACCCCACCAATCTTAAAGAAGAGCCCTAGAGAAGTCTAAACTTGCAGAGTGAAAGAATCACCACGAAGTGGAACTATTGAACCTTTATCTGAAGGATGTCTGTGAGAATCATGTCCAATACCAGTGTAAAGCAGCCAAATTTGTCTAAGAACTTAAAGAAATCTATTTAGGAAAATCTAGTTATCTACATGGAAGAGAATAAGGCTCTGAATTATAAGCTGATATTAAGATAACATGTAATATTGTCATTTGTTTGCTCTTATGGGTATTCAAGTATCCCTTCTATGATTTAAAATGTGTTTGTAGATTAGAATATATCCCTAAGGTATAGCTTAATCACTCTTAAATAAAAAGGTCATTTATTTTCATACTAAATGTCCTGAGATTCTTGGCTAACTTATGTTTGCTTTCTTGTTTCACATCTCCATAACTGTAGGTAATATCTTTGGAAAACATCACCGTTGTAAAATTATGAGAGGCCATATCTACATAAACTAAAATGCCCCAAACCTAGTTAACCTGACCCTGATTTGGACAAAATCCTTATAGTTTGGGGGTTGCGAGGAAGACCACTGTTTACAACAGAAAGCACTCAGCAGCAAGTGATTCCTGGGGAAACGTCAGCACATGGTTCTCTGTCTGGGAGAATCTATTACCTTATAGAATATGTTGTCGAATCTCACAGAGCTTGGAAGTTGGACTCAGACTGATGAAGTGTAAGAGGTTTATTTCAAGCAGAATGGCAAATTTGAGCAAAAATTCCTGCCTGGGGCAGCACATTTGACTTTGACCTATAAGTTAATGTATCATTTAATTTCCATGAATTAGTCCCGAGGGGTAATGGACCAAAAAAGTGGTTGGGCACTTGAAATTTAATCAGTTAGTATTTCACAGGAAGTTACTGGAATGCATCCTATTCAGACAAATTCTGGTTTATTTGCATTCACAGGAGACATCCAAGGGCTCTTAAGCCTTATGGATGACAGTGGGAGCAAAAGAGAGGGAGTACTATTGGGCCCCTAGAAGCAAAAAGAATCTGTAGCAATGTGAACTAAAGGTTAAATTTTGTTATTAATTGTTTGAAACAGATGCAAAAAGCTAGAGTTTATCATATTAGTCCCACCACCTGGGAGACAACTATTCACTTTATGTACTGGAATAACCTTCTAAATACTTGAAATAGCAAAAGCCATTGGTGCAATTAACCTGACATTGTCTTGCTGTGGAATAACATCATTGAGGAACATGAAGTACAAAAACAGCCTAGGATCACAGTATGAAAATACCACAAAATTTTTGAGGGTGTTTGTCTAAAAGACAGGTTAAAATACATGTTTATACATTTACTATTATGTCAGACTCAAGCATGAATATGTTACACATTCCTGGTGCTTAACTATTTCTTTCCTTACAGAATCTATTGTTGTTTTAGTATATTAAATCTTCTCATTTGCAAAATAAATAAATAAAATAAAAAATAAAGTTTCTCATTTGCCTTTCCGAACTTATCCTTATAGGTTTCATTAAATCCAAACACACGTGCATATCTATAGCATTTGTATATATAATCACACTTACACATGTCATTAACCTACTCCCATTGACTTGGAAACTATTTTTTAAATGAATATGCTTCTGGAATATGTTTGGCTCCTAGAAAGTTCTAACTAAATAATTTGTGAGCCCAGTGCAAAATTAAAATCCAGGCCCCCAGCTGGTGGAAAAGAAATTAACACTCCTGTCCCAGGAGCCTGTTATCCCCACACATGGTGGGCAGGTGACCTGAAGGCATCATAACTGCCCTGCCTGACGCTACCCATACTTAGATTGTGGGCTGGCGGGAGGTGATGGTAAAGTTGCCATCAAATGCACCATGACCCTATCAGCCTAGGATAGTTTGTCCACTGCTTCAATCTGCCAGAGATATCATGGGCTGCACGCTTGACCCCAACCATTCCTGGAGAGAAGGTCCCCATTGCAAGCCAGAAGGTGACAGCAGACTGTGTCCATTCTTCATGTCCCCCAAACTTTCTGATCATTACTCCAGATGGAAGGCAGTAGTGGTCATGGAACAGAAACAGGAAGGGGGAGGCAGATGAGAAGCTTATGCAGGGAGGCAATGATAGTTGGGACTGCACATGAACTGAAGCTCCTAGTCTCTAGCCCATGCCCCAATTTCATACCATATTTAAGTTACAAAACACAAATTCAAAGATAAAGTTATTAAAAATTTCAAGACAACCACTACAGAGCATTAAACCCATAAGCATGGGATGGGGCTCTCAGCCTGGGTCCGCATGTAACTGCATTGGTAGCAACATATGAAGCTTATCCTGCCTCTGGATTTATATCGTCCATTGTCTCGGAAAAGTTAAAACACCCTCCTCAAAGATAATCTCCAGAGCATGGAAATCACAATTCAACTATTAATGTCTTGGAGATGTCTTACTACAAATTTAATTGCACGACTGCTTTTATTCCCACTAATGCTGTCATATAGTGGGGGTCTAATACTAATGTAAGCCATCAAAGGGTGCTGGCACTGTTTCTCCATATGTGCAGATTTTTTTTTTTTTTTAAGATTTTATTTTTTTATTTGAGAGACAGAGAATGAGAGGGAGGAGGGTCAGAGGGAGAAGCAGACTCCACGCCGAGCAGGGAGCCCGATGTGGGACTCCAGGATCATGACCTGAGCCGAAGGCATTCGCTTAACCAACTGAGCCACCCAGGCGCCCTCCATATGTGCAGATTAAGATCACACTGTCATCTTTGCCAAAACCAAATGTAGATTTGTAATACTATTATATAAGTGATCCTCGACCATTTTTGATGCCTCCAAACCATTTACAACGCAGCACAATTTTGTGAAATGCTGACGAGGCTGACCATGTAACTGAATTGCCTCACATTATATCTGCATTGTCATAGTCCAGCCTCTGATTTGGGGGCTACTGTCCCATGAGCTAAGACATCCTATTTCTAGACACTTCTGACAATTAGAAAGTACTTCAATGTATTCAAATGAAATTTTCTTATTTATAACTTTTGCTTTCTAATCCTGATTCTGCATGTAAAACCATAGATTAAATTTATTTTCTTGTGAAAGCTTCTTAGATATTTAAGTACAGTGAAAATATCTTCTTTAGATTAATATGTTTTATATTTACTAGCTGAGAAAAAAATCAGTTAATTCATCTTACAAATAATTATTGAGTGTTTCCTCTTTGTCAGTGTGTAAAGATAAACACGGTACACGAAAGAAACATTGTTCCTGTTCTCACAGAGATTGCAGTATTGTCAAATAAACACAATTCTTCAAACAGAACAAATATGATAAATGGAGTGAGGGAGATGTTGAGTCCTAGGGGGGCGCAGAATGAGAGAATCTAATGCACACACACCTGAATATCACCAGGTAAACATGTCCAGCTGTGAACAGGGAACCTGAGAAGGGGTGGGAGAATAGGTAGGAGTATTCTAGGCAGATATAAAGTATATAATGAACTCCCCAAACAAATGACAACATGACATACCAGAGAATTACACCAAGAGTTTTTTTTTATCTGGGGAGGGTGCAGGGGATGCAAGGATGAGCAAAGTCTGAAATAAGAAGCAGGGCACGTAGACCATTGTAAACCATGTCAACAAGTTTTAATTTGGGTTGAAGTTTAAAGATATCATTACTGTGTTTTAAAAGTAACTTTCTCATATTTTGGCTAAAGATAGATCACTCTGGAGGTATTGTGAACCAGGAGCAGAATGAGGGAAAGACTGGAGGCCAGGAACCGTGTGTTGAGTGTGTTGAAGAAATTTAGGTAAGAGATGGTGCTGTCTGTTCTAAGGCAGGGTTAGTATGGGGTGAATAAAGTGGGTGGATAGGAACATTTTAGGTATAGAAACTGCAACATGTGGTTCGGATGTGAAAACTAAGAGAAGTCTTAAAGATAATGCCTCTGTTGTTAATTTCAGAAAATTTATAGATGGCAATGCCTTTCATTACAGTAGGAAACAGAAGAATCGATTTTATTTATTTTTTAGTTTTAAAAATATTTTATTTATTTATTTGAGAAAGAGAGCTCAAGCTGGGGAGGGGTGGAGGGAGAGGGAGGAGGAGACTCCCCACTGAGCAGGGAGTCTGATGTGGGACTCAATCACAGGACCTTGGGATCATGACTTAAACTGAAGGCAAACACTTAATCGACTGAGGCACCCAGTTTCCCCAGAAGGTTCGATTTTAGGGAAGAGTTCAGTTTCAGACAGGTTGAGGTGGATATGACTCATTCAGGTATGGAAACAGTTGTAATATGTAGATCAGAGGCTCTGTGGAGAAAGTGGCTAAAGACAGGTATTGCAGAGGTATTATTTATAGGTGGTAACTGAAGGTAAGGACATGGGTAAAACTGTTGAAGGAGAAAGCCAATGAGAAAAGAAGAGAGGATGTGGCAGAGAGTGGAGGGACCACTGATGTTTATGGGACAAGCTGAGGATGGTGGTGGTGAAAAGAAGCTGAGAAATAGCAGCACAAGGAGAATGAGTTAGCACCAAAACTGTGGTGCCACAGGGACATGGTTCTGGCAAAATTAGAAAGGAAATAGATCCAAAGAGTAAAACTAAGGATTAGCCTTGCATGAGAGACACTTTTATCTGTAACAGGGAGAAGGAGGTATTTAAAAGTGAACTTGCAGGTAATAGGGTAGCTTTGGAGCTTTTACCTAAATATTCTGTTTTCACAGGAGAGAAATTAACATGATTTGTTATGAGTGAGCAGGGAACATTTGAATGTGAGGAATAAAGATGATGTGCATAATAGCTGCTATGGACAATGAGGGAGAGAACTGACTTGCAAAGGAAAGGTTTGATAAGATGGCCCAGGTGAAATTGTCATCATAAATTTATGGTAGCATAAATGTCAGCTTTGGGGTGAAATTCTCCAAGAACACTCAGTAGCCTAGCGTGAGGAATAAAGTCAGTCAGATCCACGAGGATGGAGGTTTTGTCAGCACATTGCAGGGATATGAGTAAAGACCTTAGGATAGAGGAAAAGGTGAAGTCAGACCTTTAGAATCTCCATGGTTGCATAGGACTGGAAAATAGAAATAAGTGAGTAAAAAATAAATTAAAAAAAAAACAGTGTATATGTGTGTGTATATAAAATCTTTATATATGTGTGTGTATTTTATATACACACACATATATAAAGAATGTTGTGATAAGATTAAAGAATTTGACTTTTATTTTTATTTCAGAAGTAGAAAAGATCTAGTGGATAAGATTCAGGGTGTATCCACAGTAGTGACCAATTGAAATGGATCATTACAGGGTCACTGATAATGAGGAAGCTAGGTTTCCAAAGAAAATAGATTATTGATGAATAAACTAGAATTTCTTCTGTATCCACTCATCAAAAATGTGATGTAGCAACATGATCTGATTTCCTTGTTAACCGATTCCTCTGGGTTCTGTGCCAAGAATAGATTGAAAGGGAAAATCATGTAGCAAGACAAAAAATCCAGTAGAGGGTTCAGTCTTAACTGCAACAAGGCATGCTCCAACCAGAAACGTAATAACAATAACCACAATAACAAGAAAGAAGCTAGCGTGAGTTTATGGGCATATATTCAGGAAGGTAGCAGGTATCAATTTTCTCAGTGAAGTTTAGGTTATCAACTGAGAAGCATGGGCAGGGGAAAGCAGTGTTGTAAGCTGGAGGAAAACAGGTAAGATGTGAAATGTTGAGGAGGAGGCAGCGTAGGGAAATAGAGCACAATTGTTGGACAGAATTAATGACTCAAGTCAGCATGGTGATTGTGAATTCAAAAGGATCTCTTCCGGCCTAGGTACACATTGTTTATAGTCACAATAGCTGCCAGGAATGGGATTATCAAGCATATGAATTTAACCAGAGTTTGTATTGCCCTATCCAGGGCTAAAGATAGTCTTGACGGTAGGCACAGGAAGGGGTGATAAGGATTGATGATTGAATTTAAACTCGATAAATAGCTGCAGAATTAAGGAGGTGGGGATTATAAATGCAGGGTTAATGCACTGGAAGTTATTTGGGGCTAAACTTTCATTGGAGTTGCAGTGCATAAGGAAGTGATATGAAAAGAAAGAAGTAAGTAGGAGGAGAGTGACAATTTTGAAGTGATATTCTAAAGGACTTGAATAGGCAGTGACAAAGTCCTATGGTTTAACCATTGGAATGAGCAGCTCATGCAGGGAGGAGGGCAAGCACATTGGAGAAGATGAACCCAAGCACCTGAGGGGCTAGATTACAAAAGTCCCTCTACCCACACATCAGGAATTATAACTAGGACTGGAATGGTGTTGTGGGGGGGGGTGGTGAGTAAAGTGGGAGAGTAAATTATTCTCTATATTCACTTGACTATCCTGGGACATGCAGTAGAATGTCTGGATGTTATAAAATACCTATTTGTTCAGGCGCCTGGGTGGCTCAGTTGGTTGAGCAACTGCCTTCGGCTCAGGTCATGATCCTGGAGTCCCGGGATCGAGTCCCTCATTGGGCTCCCTGCTCGGCGGGGAGTCTGCTTCTCCCTCTGACCCTCCTCCCTCTCATGCTGTCTCTCATTCTTGCTCTCAAATAAATAAAATCTTTAAAAAAAAAAAAACCTATTTGTTCAATTGAGAATTTTGTTTCAACTGAAGTACTTCGGTTAATACAGGCTCATTTCTCACACTTGCCAAATCTGTGTAATATTTTCATTTGCCAAGATTGAGATAGCAGTGCACTCTCTAAATCTGGGATGTTAATCAGATGTGACTACCTATTGATTGTGAGTTACTGCAGTGCAATCAAAGTGCACGATTATAAAAGGAGACTGGCTTCTTCTATTGCTCTGAATTTCTTTCTGCACCAAAGACTATAAATTAATTTTGTCTGATTAACTGGGCAATCCATTAAATGAATTATTACCAACTCAGACTATGTTTCTAGAGGTCAACTTTGAATTAGTACCAATGCTACATACATTTTCTTTCATCAGTGAAACATAAACACCATGGAATGGAGGAACTTCGGGCCCAAACTTAAAAAGTAAATAAAACTTTACAAAAGTTTCACTTACTAGGGGTTGTATTTCAATATTTCTAGCTTAAGCTGAAAATAGTCAACAAAACAAGTTAAATGTGATAGTTTCTGTGTATTGGAGTCACAATAAAGTTTAAAATACAGCATTCTCAAAAATAGTACCCTATCAAAAACAATATAAACAATTAAAAGTCAAGAGAACTAAAATGACTATATAAATTTGTCTGTATTCAATTTTTTGACCTCTATTTATTCTTTTAGTAGTATTTTGTTTATATGGATTTGATATTAATGTATGTTCAATATAGAAGAGTTGGAAAATTAGAAATGATTTTTAAAACTGCATATGATCATCCTAAAATTACTACAATGCCATGGGAATAAAATTAAAATGTTAACATTACTAAAAAAAAGAGCAAAATATTTAAATATTTTGGAGACTGTCGAAATATGATACAGAGCCTAAGACTTAAAGAGAAAAAGTTTATGAGTATATTACATAATTTTAAGAATTCTTCATGACCAAAAATGTTAAAAAAGATATCCAAAACTAGGACATAGCTGAGAAAATATTTTCCACAGTTGTAGGCCAATTTCCATTTTATAAAATTTGTCTTTATCAAACAATAATTTAAAAGATAATTGAAGAAATACATAAAAACTAAATATTCAACAATGTTAAAATACTGGTCATAATTAAATATATACAAATTTAATAGTGGCAATATACTTATCAGTTTGGCCAAGAAATTTAGAAAGAAGATCTTATGCAGAATTCAGCAAGATTGTATGGATACTGGCAGTCTCATTCATTATGCATTAGTGTAAATTAATATAATTCCCTTTAGAAAACAAGGTAATACTGTGTATCACAATATTTATTACAGGTAAATTTTATCTAGTAACTCCACTTCTAAGAATGTATCTTCCAGATAGAAATGGTCATTTCTATATATATAGAAGAATGTTATTGCATGCTTTTTTAATAAAATAAAACTATATATATCAAATAATTAAAATTACAGAGAAAATGTTATATATATAAAAGTGCATCCATAACATAGAATCTTAAGTAGATATTTTTAAACAATTATGAAGAATATATGAGCTATTGACAAAGATATATTGAAAAGAAAAATATTCTGAATAATGTGCATTATTTTTATAATAAAAATATAAAGCAGAATGTTCAACTAGGATCACCATGAAAGTATGCTGTCACTGAAGAAAACTGGAAAAAAAAAAAAAAAAACCCTCACAAGTCTGAAAATAAATGGGATCTATAGGGTAAGGCAAAAGAAACTACATAAGCACTGTAGTTACATTGATAAAGTCATTCCAAGATGTATGAATTAACAATTTTGATACTCCAGCAGGTGCATCTTGGAATTTAACAGCTAAGTAAAGAGCTGGTGCATGGTGGAACAAGGTTTCTTACTGTTGGGTTGGGAGTTTATGGACAAGAAAGATGAAGAAGCTAGAATGGTCCATGTGGCAATGAATCAGAGTTGGAGACATTGGTAAGGATTCATATTTGGCTAAATATAGATACACATGGTTACATGTAGAAATATTTATAGCTATGTGTACATATATGGCTTAGTATATGCACATACATTAACTTGTCATATGAGAGGGCCTAGAAAAAATGAAACCTCAGTAACATGTGCTCATCCAGCACCTAGATTATGGTGTCTATTACCATTCTCCAATAAATAGAAGTAGGTCTCTTCAGAAAAATGGAGTATTCCAGAGGCTGAGCAAGAACTATGCAGAATGAGCCTGGAAGATCTTGCAATCCCAGAAAGCAAGGAAGTGTTGCTCATGTGCACATACACACACACACACAGAATATAATGGAGTATGTTGAAAAGACATAAGAACCCACTAAAGTAGTTCCAATGGTCAAAGCTGGCACAATCTGAGTAGTTCCATAAATAAAGTAGCAATAGATTATTAACAAAAGTACGAAAAAATCCTGAGCCCATGCAGATATAAATAAATAATTGAATAAACCAAAAAAATGAGGCAAAAGCCAAAAATCGCCCCTGCAGAATAATTCTGAATAATTTACGTAGATACTTTACTCTCAGGAGGTGAACCATAATTCCCCACTCCTTAAATATGAGCTGTGGAGATCTGTGCCTCTGAAACAAATAATACATTATATGTTAAAAAAAAAAAAAAAAGATGGGGATAACAGGAAGGGAAAAAGGAAGGGGGGGGATCGGAGGGGGAGACGAACCATGAGAGACGACGGACTCTGAGAAACAAACCGAGGGTTCTAGAAGGGAGGGGCGTGGGGGGATGGGTTAGCCTGGTGATGGATATTAAAGAGGGCACATTCTGCATGGAGCACTGGGTGGTATACGCAAACGATGAATCATGGAACACTGCATTAAAAACTAATGATGTAATGTATGGTGATTAACATCACATAATAAAATTAAAAAAATATGAGCTGTGCATATGGAAAAGGAGGGCCTTTACTTGGAAAAACACAACAAACAGTATCTGAACCAGGTGATTGAAGCCAACATCAACTGTGGTAAGTTGTTTTGATAATTTATACTCCTGATATGATGGAATGAATATAGCACTTTACCTCTGTGATCTTTCAAAAACATATAATAATAATAATAACAATAATAATAATAATAATAATAATAATAAATCTGACAAATCTCAACTGACAATCATTCCACAAAAAGCCTAAACAATATTGGTCAAAAGTGTCAAGGTTGTCAAAAGCAATGAAGTCTGAGAAACTGTCAGAGCCTGGAGTTGCCTAAGTAGACCCATTGACCAAATGTAATATGTTATCCTAAAACAAAAAAAATGACACTGGGGAAAAACTAAGGAAATCTGAATAAAGTATGGACTTTAGTTACTAATGTGTTAATATGTATTTTGTTTAAATTTACAAATGTACCACGTTAATGTAAGTTGTTAATAATAGGGGTATTGGGTACAAGGTATAAGGGGACTTTCTTTACTTCCTTTGCAAATATTCTATAAATATAAAATTGTTCTGAAAAGTAAAGTTTATGAAAACCTTGATTACCTGCATATCCATTGCAATAAGGCAAAAAAATTAAATAGAAAGTCTTAAATGATAAATATAAGAGCAAAAAAGTAAAATTATACAAATATAAAAAGGGAGAGCCAATGTTGGGGCGCCTGGATGGCTCAATTGGTTAAGCGACTGCCTTCGGCTCAGGTCATGATCCTGGAGTCCCGGGATCGAGTCCCGCATCGGGCTCCCTGCTCGGCAGGGAGTCTGCTTCTCCCTCTGACCCTCCTCTCTCTCATATGCTCTCTCTCTCTCTCATTCTCGCTCTCTCAAAAAAATAAATAAAATCAGGGGCGCCTGGGTGGCTCAGTCATTAAGTGTCTGCCTTCAGCTCGGGTCATGATCCCAGCGTCCTGGGATCGAGCCCCGCATCGGGCTCCCTGCTCCGCAGGAAGCCTGCTTCTCCCTCTCCCACTCCCCCTGCTTGTGTTCCCTCTCTCGCTGTATCTCTCTCTGTCAAATAAATAAAATCTTTAATTAATAAATAAATAAATAAATAAATAAATAAATAAATAAATAAATAAAATCTTAAAAAAAAAAAAAGGGAGAGCCAATGTTATTTGTCTTTGAAATAAGAATAGTGAAATATAAATAATTGTGGTGAGGTTAACCCAAAACAATCAAGCAAACAATAAGAAAACAAAATGAAAAAAAGTATCAGGGTAACAATAGTAAGAATGATGATATCTGGGCTCTTTCTATAGTTTGGCTATTGAGGACATAACTGCTGTAAACATTGGGGTGCATATACCCCTTCAGATCACTATGTTTGTGTCTTTTGGTAAATACCTACTAGTGCAATTGCTGGGTTGTAAGGTAGCGCTTTTGTTTTTTTTGTTTTGTTTAACTTTTTGAAGAATTTCCATATTGTTTACCAGAGTGGCTGTTAACAGCTTTCATTCCCACCAGCAGTGTAAGAGGGTTCCCCTTTCTCCACATCCTCACCAACATTGGTTGTTTCCTGACTTGTTAATTGTGAGGTGGTATCTCATTGTGGTTTTGATCTGTATTTCCCTGTTGTTGAATGATGTTGAGCATTTTTTCTTATGTCTGTTGGCCATATGGAAAGAGCCCAGATGTCCATCGACAGATGAATGGATAAAGAAGATGTGGTATATATATATACAATGGAATATTAAAGGATGAAATCTTACCCTTTACAGCGATGTGGATGGAACTGGAGGGTATTATGCTAAGTGAAATAAGTCAATCAGAGAAAGGCAATTATCATATGGTTTCACTCATATGAAGAATTTAAGAAACAAAACAGAATCATAGGAGAAGGGAGGGAAAAATAAGATTAGATGAAATCAAAGAGGGAGACAAACCATAAGAGACTCTTAACTATAGGAAACAAACTGAGGGTTGTTGGAGGGGAGGTGAGTGGGGGGATGGGATAACTGGGTGAAGGCATTAAGGAGGGCATGTGATGCAATGAACACTGGGTGTTATATGCAAAGGATGAATGACTGAACTCTACATCTGAAACTTATGATACACTATATGTTAACTAATTGAATTTAAATAAAATAAGATAAAAAAGAAAAAACACTAATGAAAGAAATTGAAGATGACACAAAGAAATCGAAAAATATTCCATGCTCACAGATTAGAAGAACAAATGTTAAAATGTCTATACTATGCAATGAAATCTATACATTTAATGCAATCCCTATCAAAATACCAATAACATTTTTCACAGAGCTAGAACAAACAAATCCTAAAATATGTATGGAACCACAAAAGACCCCAAATAGCCATCTTGAAAAAGGAAACCAAAGCTGGAGGCATCACAATCCTGGACTTGAAGTTATATTACAAAACTGTAGTCATCAAGACAGTATGGTACTGGCACAAAAACAGACACATAGGTCAGTGGAACAGAATAGAGAGCCCAGAAATGGACCCTCAACTCTATGGTCAAGTAATCTTCAACAAAGCAGGAAAGAATGTCCAATGGGAAAAAGACAGTCTTTTTAACAAATGGTGTTGGGAAAATTGGATAGCCACATGCAAAAGAATGAAACTGGACTGCTTCCTCACACCACGCACAAAAATAAATTTAAAATGGATGAAGGACCTAAATGTGAGACAGGAAAACATCAAAATCCTAGAGGAGAACACAGGCAGCAACCTCTTTGACCTCAGCCATAGCAACTTCTTACTAGATACATCACCAGAGGCAAGGGAAGCAAAAGCAAAAATGAACAATTGGGACTTCATCAAGATAAAAGCTTCTTCACAGTGAAGGAAACAATCAACAAACTAAAAGACAACCTTAGGAATGAGAGAAGATATTTACAAATGACATATCTGATAAAGGGTTATCATCTAAAACATAAAAAGAACTTATAAAACTTTAACAGGTGACCATAGGGGAAGGGAAAAAAGAAAAAAGAGGGAAGCAAACCATAAGAGACTCTTAACTATGGAGAACAAATTGAGGGTTGCTGGAGGGACAGGGACAGGGGATGGACTAAATGAGTGATGGGTATTGGGGGGAGCACTTGTTGGGATGAGTACTGGGTGTTATATGAAACGATGAATCATTAAATTCTACTCCTGAAACCAATATTACATTATATGTTAACTAATTAGAATTTAAATAAAAACTTGAAACAAACAAATCCAAAAGAACTTGTAAAGCTCAACACCCAAAAAAACAAATTATCCAGTTAAAAAATGGGCAGAAGACATGAAGACATATTTTTCCACAGAAGACATCCAGATGGCTAACAGACACATGCAAAGATGCTCAACATCACTCACCATCAGGGAAATACAAATCAAAACTACGATGAGATATCACCTCATACCTGTCAGAATGGCTAAAATTAACAATACAGGAAACAACAGATATCAGCAGAAAAAATATAAAGAGATATAAAAATTGTTTTGAGACATTGGACATCAGGCAACTCTGGACATTGATCCTTGGGATGAGAGTAACAAAGTGGGTTGTATGATATTTCCAACTAACGTTTGGGAGAGAATTTCGAGGCCATAGACAAGCAATGGGACACTCAGTAGAGATTGATAGTCTCTCTGAACCGAAAAGTGGGAGTTCAGGAGAGCCAAGACAGCTAGAGATGCTCAGGTAGAAGTTGAGAGGAGAGAAAGCTGCAGTGACAAAGTTTCAAAGTCCTGGAATGTCCCCTGTGAGTCTTAAGCATGCTTGTAACCAGTTCATAAGATGAGGAATGAACCACCTAACATGGGCAGAGGAAACAAATCTGAGAGCTCACACAGAGCTGTTGATATTCCCTCACCACTGTGGAAAGCCTTGTAGGTCAAGCAGAAACAGATTAGATAGAAGTGTATTGCTTCGGCATTGTTGTAAAATTAGTCCTAGACTAGAGATGTCCTGCCTATCAGGCTTCCAACAGGGTAAAATTCATGAGATTTGGCAACTGATCAAAAAATATAGTCATTCAACAATGACATAAAACATGATCTGCAATGAGGAGGAAAAAAATATGATAAGTAAAAGCAGATACAGAAAGACACAAATAACGGAATTCATAGAAAACAGCTTTAAAAATATTATTATAACGTTATTCTGCATGATTTTCAAGAAGATGAAGATTGAGCATGTTAAGTAGAGACATAAGAGATATAAAAGAATTGGAATCTTTAGAGATTAAAAAACATGTAATGGCCGAGATAAAAATAGATTGCAGAAGAAAAGACGTGTGAATATAATTACATCCCATCAATGAGCCACAGGACAACTTCAAGCAGCAGAATTAGAGTCCCCAAAGAAGAAGATTTGGGCATGAAAAATATTTGAAGGACATTGTCTATTTTAAAAATGTTAAAAACTATGAATCCCACATATCTGGAATCTTAACAAGACCCAAACAAAAGAAACATAAAAGAAACTATATCCAGGGACATCATATTCAAATTTTTAAAAATTATTCAAAAACAGAAAATCTTAAAAGCAGTCGGGTGGTGGGAAGACATTATGTATAGAGAAACAGATTTCTCATCAGAAACAATGCAAACTGGAAATGTAGGGGAGCAAAGTATTTAACAAAGTTAAAAACCAAAAACAAAACTATAATTCAATAAAACCAAACATCTTTCAAAAAAAAAAAAAAAAAAAAAGAGGGACTCCTGGGTGGCTCAGCCCATTAAGCGTCTGCCTTTAGCTCAGGTCATGATGTCAGGGTCCTGGGATCGAGTCCTGCATTGGGCTCCTTGCTCAACGGGGAGCCTACTTCTCCCTCTGCCTGCCACTCTCCCTGCTCGTGCCCTCTCTCTCTCTTTGACAAATAAATAAAATCTTTAAAAAAAAAAAGAAAAATATCGACTATTTTAGCTGCACAGAAGCTAAAAACTTCACCATCAGCAGACATGCATTAAAAGAAACCCTTCGGGAAAAAAGCAAACCTACCAGACAAAAACCTAAATCTACACTGAGGAGATGAATACCAGAAATGGTTCATATGTGGGTAGAATAATATTACTTGGAGGTAGACTTATATAAGTTAAGATTCATGTTATAGACCATAAGATAATCACTAAATAAAACAAACAAATGTAGCTAGTATGTTTTAAAGGAGAAAAGATTTAAAACTACTCAGTTGTACAAGTGAATATGCTTCTTTTCTAATGAGTATAGCACAATTTGTAATAGATGAAATTGGAAAGTACTAAAATGTCCATCAATACATTTGTTGAATAAGCCCACACAATGGTCTATTATACAGTTCTAAAAAGCCAAAAAGTCATACAGCTTTTTTTCTGTATACTTTTTTAGACTGTTTTCCAAGGAAACCAGCAAATTGGATAAAAATATGTAGATTATGTTACTGTTTATGTAAAAAGTAAAGATATATGAGTACATATATATATATATATACACATATGTACTTATATTTTAAAATGGAAGAATAAAGCAAAATATTTTGAATAATTGCACAAAGAGGAAGGGAATAGTAGTGAGCAGTAAGTGATAGAATCTAATATTTTTTTTTTAAGTATACCTTGTTCCATAGATTTACTTTGGAAATAGCTTACATAAATATTTTAAAAAACATATTTTAAAATCAAACTTCTAAAATAAAAAAACAAATGAACTGAAAGTGTTTCAGTTTGGTATCAAAACCTTACAGAGTGGAATTACTCCAAATACCTTTAAAATGCAATCCCTTCAAAGAACAATCTGGGTGGAAAGCAATCTGAAAACAAAAGAAATACAAAAATATCTTAAACTCTCTCCTTTCAGTAATCACGTGGGTGGTAGTGATAGATGATAAATGATAGATGATAGATGAGAGAGAGAGAAAGAGAGACAGATAGTCTAACATTCTTAAATATGGAATAGAGAATTATCCTGGGAACCAAAATTGTCATCATGGGAGTGGAATAGGTCAACCTACATTTGATATTGAGACAGTAAATTTATGCTGGTTGTCATTGATGATATATTTGAATGTATTTATCTCATCTTATCTCGTGATTTTTGAATTTTATTGTTTTATCTTTTTTTTCTTGTCTTGACATATTTTCCTTTATTGGTGACTTCTAAAATTGTTTTCTAATTCTCAACACACTTCTTATTCCTTTAGTTTAGAAGCCACACATCTTGTTCTTAGTCAATGAATGATTGTTTTAAAATTTTTGCATGCCTTTGTAATTTAGCAATTTCTAATACCATAATTTTCTCTCTCCCTGATATAATAAAAGCTCTCTCACTTTTAATCTTGTGAGTTATTATTATTCAAACTTTTATTTTTATTTTGTTTTACACTAGCCAAACTAAGCATTATTAATATTATTCTGTGCAGAGAAGGTTTTTTTAACCTTATTATTTCTGAATTGTATAGATTATAACACAGCTATAGATTTTATATATCTGGAGGTGAATGATCATGATACAATTGGAAGTACTCTAGATACAGTTTCCAAACAACAATTACAAAACTCTGCAAAAGATGGAGCCATGTGCCATGTCAGTTTATCCCCACATGGGCAGAGTGCCCATTGGAGACACACATTTTCACATGTAAGTGATAACAGAGAGGCAAAGTATGAGAACCAAAACTATGGAACGTGAGGGGTACAAATAAAGTATGAGTCATAGTCCAGCTCTGAAATTGATATTTTCACTTTTCCCCATTTTTCAGAGGATGCCTGGGCCATCGTATGCTGGGGCCCCCATAAGAAAGTACCCCATACTGGGTGACCTAAACATGTCACAGTTCTGGGGCTGCAAGTGTGGGATTACGTGTCAGCAGGGCTGGCTCCTTCTGAAGTCTCTCTGCTAGCTGTAGATGCTGATTTCCCTCTACATCCTTACATGGTCTCACTCTGCATGTATCTGTACCCAAATTTCTAGTTAGGGCCACCCCAATGACCTCACTTTAACTTATTCACCTCCTTCAAGACTCCATCTGAAAATACAGACACATTCTGGGGGTTGGGACTCCAACATATGAATTTTGGTGCAGGGAGGGGAGAACAATTCAGTTCATAACGATGAATGTAGGCTTATTGAATCACAAAATTATCTAAGTTCAGACACTCCTGCATAAATTAGTGCAGCCAGGATTCAAACCAAGCCCTCTTGCCACCAGATCCCATATTTTTACAGTAGGAGCTGCTAACCAGATACGATTCTAATATCTTAGAAAGCTATTTGTAGTATTCCATGAATAGCATAACATCATTAGAGTATGATTTCATCTAAATGTTTAACCATCCATTTACATTTATCTCCACTCTGAACCAAAAATGTACCCTATGACTTCTTATGGGAGGACAAAGCTTACTAAAGTAAATATAAACATAAAGGCGGAACAATCTTTTCCCGATATTCATTTTGTGGAAAAGACTATTGTATAGCTACTTCATTTTCAAATATGAAGTGCAAGTTTATACATATTTATGCAGCAAGACAGAGATAAATTTGTTTTGAGAAACTAAACTTATCTGAAATCAAAATGGTTTATGGATATAGTTTATGGCTACTAAGCATCACTTTGATGTTTACTCATCTTTGTTTAAAGATATATACATTTACTTTCCTCATTCAGTAGTTTTTTATATATCCATTTTTCACATGTCAACTTGCTTATGGGTAAGCCTACCTACAAGTCAAATCTGAACACAGTGGGCTTACCTATTGATACCTGAGGTGAGTTCAATGACAGGTAAGGATTTGGATTTAGTGTTTCTCCTTTGCTTTAATTCCCAAGGCTGCAGATTTGCTCAGTATGCACTCTCTGTTCACAGAGACAGCAGTATTTCCTTTCAGTGGGCATCTATATATTATTAGGTGATAGTTTCACAGTTCAGAAACGTACACTAACATTATTTTCAATTATCTCCCCAAATAAAGGACTCTCATCAGACTTCATTAATGCTGATATATCCATTACGAGTCCCAGAAAGTATTATTATTGACAATATGGATTACTCAGGCGCTGAAATTAAGGACCATTGGTGAAAATAACAATAACTAAATAAAAATATGTCATTTTTTCCAGAAATTCACACTCAGAATAGGCATTTACATAACAGGAATATTATTCCTGAATAAAATCATTGGTATATCAAGAAAACCAAAATAAACTTTCCTAAAAGTTATGGATGGTACTGATAAGATTATTCAAGAAGGTAGGAAAATAGAGTCTGTAGCTATGGTTGGAGGATAGGATCCTTCCCAAGTGCTGTTATTATTGCTACCAGTATCTTCATTCATTTGTCCCTAAGGAAATTTCGGGCTCAGACTATGGCCCTCTGAGTCTCTAAAGAACAGTTAAGGAGATGTGAACATGTATTCTCAACCTGTTAAGTCAATCTATTGAACTTCAAAGTTGCAATAGGTGAAATCTATTTTGTGCCAGATCTATCTGAGACAGGAGCTCTTAAATTTGGATAAAACTTGCATTTGTGAATGATTAAGGCTTTGTATATTGATAGGGTTTTGTACACTTTAAAACTTGCATTATTACAATTCAATTCCTTTTAAAAATGTATTATTCTGCTTCCTAGAATATTTTATTCAGAATACATTGAGGAAAGAGTATAAATATCACTTCCAAAGGCTTATTGTATGCCTGAATCTAATATATCCACACCTATAATTACCTTTAAATGTATATGAACTTTAACCATAAGTCTCCTCCTTTTTAAACTATCCTAACGTATCTATCGCAATGCTCAGCGTGCTAGTGGCTTTTTCCCACCCATATATTTATAAAAAGCATTCTAAGAATCACTCCATAACACAGTGGCAGATTTCTCACTATTTCTTGGATGTCTTAAAATTAATTTTCTCAATTAGCTTTAGCATTTAATATGTTTCTTAATAAAAAGGGAAATGCTTTTATAGCAGAGCATTCCTTTTGTAAGTTATTTTTAATGTTTTTAGCACCTAATGACCTAAGATATCCCTCCCAAATAAAATGTTGGCATGGTGTGGCAATCCAGTTACTAAGTACTAACCATTCTGATAGGGAGATCTTTGGCTGTAGCAACCACTGCGGGAGAAAACCTCAGGGGCCTCTACCCTGCATAGGAACTGCAATGTGGTCTGAAGCACAGAGCGACATGTGATCGCGACATCTTTACTGGGGTAAAGGATTGCCGTAGTGTCACTTTGATTTGAAACATGATGATCAACTGATGAGATTAATGAGGTTCAAGAACAGCCGCTGTAATTCTGGCAAACTTCAGATTTTTTTTTTTTTTTAAGATTTTATTTATCTATCTGATAGCACAAGCAGGGGGAGTGGCAGGCAGAGGGAGAGGGAGAAGCAGGCTCCCTGCCGAGCAAGGAGCGGGATGCGAGACTCAATCCCAGGTGCCCTTGAACTTCAGGAAATTTTATAATCAATACCTAGAGCTGATGTACCTCTCGGTGAAATGCCAATGCCCCTCCCTTGTTAGGACACGAGCTGCGGCATATATGCAGTAAGCAGGGGTCTTTTAGAGCAAACCAAATTGGTTACTAAACCAAATACAGAGTGTGTCCTCGGCAAGAAGCACACATAAGAAGAGAAACAAAAAACATCTACAACAACTGTAAGACTGAATTAAGCAGCACTTGGTCTGGATGACCATGTAGGTCTGATTTAAACCCAATGTTTTCGTGGCTGAAAAAATAGGGGTGTCCCGTAACCTCTTACCTCCCAAGCATCCAAGTCATCAATAGGTAGAGAGCGTGTCACAGTACAGAATAGGTATTCATCTTAGCCACCTTCTAAAAATACTTTGTATTTTGTTTCCTTTGCTAAATACTTGTCAAGGGACAACTTTATAAGATAATAAGTTTCTCTTTCAAGATCAGGGATTAAGAGTTCATGCTGGTCAATTGCACTACTGGGTATTTACCCCAAAGATACAAAAGTAGGGATCCGAAAGGTACGTGCACCCCGATGTTTATAGCAGCAATGTCCACAATAGCCAAACTGTGGAAAGAGCCAAAATGTCCATCGACAGATGAATGGATAAAGAAGATGTGGTATATATATATACAATGGAATATTATGCAGCCATCAAAAGAAATGAGATCTTGCCATTTGCAACGACGTGGATGGAACTGGAGGGTATTATGTTGAGCGAAATAAGTCAAACAGAGAAAGACATGTATCATATGACCTCACTGATATGAGGAATTCTTAATTGCAGGAAACAAACTGAGGGTTGCTGGAGTGGGGGGTGGGGTGGGAGGGATGGGGTGACTGGGTGATAGACACTGGGGAGGGTATGTGCTATGGTGAGCGCTGTGAATTGTGCAAGACTGTTGAATCTCAGATCTGTACCTCTGAAACAAATAATGCAATATATGTTAAAAAAAAAAGAAGAAGAAGAAGGTAGCGGGAGGGGAAGAATGAAGCGGGGGAAATCAGAGGGGTAGACGAACCATGAGAGACGATGGACTCTGAAAAACAAACAGGGTTCTAGAGGGGAGGGGGGTGGGAGGATGGGTTAGCCTGGTGGTGGGTATTGAGGAGGGCACATTCTGCATGGAGCACTGGGTGTTGTGCACAAACAATGAATCATGGAACACTTCATCTAAAACTAATGATGTAATGTATGGGGATTAACATAAGAATTAAAAAAAAAAAAGAGTTCATGCTGGTTACAAAAATTGCCAACTCCACTCAGATTTTTTTTTTTTAGAGTCTTCCCTATAGTGAATTTATTTATTTAGTCAACATTGATTTTTCTTTATAAATTGTATTTCACCATATCATATTGCATATTTTGTTAAAATGTTTCATCCTTCACCTTCAGGTTTAAATTGTACTTTATAGTCTTTTAGTTGCTGTTAGTACAATTCTACATCCTTAGACATAATATGCTCTATGTTCTTATCAGTTTAGTCATTCTTCAAGAAATTAGGTCAACCTATAATTTTAAAAGACACTCAATAAAGACATAAGTGGAAATTTTAAAAATGTATTCCAGATATATTCGTAATCCTTCCAGGAATAGTAAAAAGAAATATATTAACTAGTTTGACACTTATGCATTAATATACTTATTTCCATAACAGAACGATGTTTCAATCAAAGATGCCTATTAAGAAAGTCTGCAGAGCGCATCACCTTTTTGAAAAATGCAGAATCAGGACAATCCCATGTGTCTCCATATTAGAGGCATGTGTTAGTATAATGTTTAATCTTGTGGGAGGAGGTTGGGGAAACTATCTCAGGTCATTAAGGGATACCCGTTTAATACCAAAGTCAAAACAATAAATAGGAAGATAAGTCTGTTGTATACTTTGCTTTTTTTTTTTTTAAATTCTGGATCATCAGGTCCAATAATGGCTACCAGAAACTGTGGCTTCTACCAAAGTTATTGAGGTTGAAAAAGACATCTTTTCTATCAAAATTACATAAAAAAATAGAAGGATGACATACAACTCCATGATTTTCTGAACTTATCAGAGGGTTGAGGTAAAAAGCAATTACATAACTCTAAAATCTCAAAGAAGACAAGTTCCCCCTAACAACAATGAGATCCAAGTCCTGGCTCACCTGTGGAAAAACATGGAAAGAAGACACGGATAACACCTATAAGCAGGTAAGAACTTAGGTAAGAGAGCTTTCATCAGAACCCAACCATGCTGGCATCCAGATCTTGGACCACCAGCCTCTATGACTATGAGGAAATAAGTTGCTGCAGTGTAAGCCATCTCTGCTATTTTGTCACAGTAGCCCTAGCAGACTAAGACAGATTTTTCTCTAAGATTAGGTTATAAAGGACTATTACTTCTGTCTTCCTTGCCGGCACGCCCTCTTTCTGGATCCCCTCTCATACACTAAAGAAGCAAACTGGAGAGACTCACATGGCAAAAGACTGAGAAGAGCTACTGACCAGTTGCCTGCAGGGAACTGAGCCCCTCAGTTCAATGGTCCATCTGATTGAATCCTGCCAACAACCTTGCCAATGAGCTCAGAAGTGGATTTAGCCTAGTGAGTCTTCAGACAAAAGTGCAGCCCCAGTGGAAATCTTGACTCTGTGCTCTGAGAGATGGCCCAGCTGGCCATGCTTGTATTCCTCACCCACAGAATCTGGGAGATAGTATGTGTGATCCTTTAACCTAAACTTTAGGTTATTTGTGATGCACTAATGAGTAACTAATATAAATGGGGGGGGGGGGCAAAGAAGACACCTGAGAAAACCTCCCTCACTGGTACAGGCCTGAACATTATGTGGTCACTGCTGTAGGATCAGAATGAAGCCCTGACTGGACCATCTCCCCTAAAGAGTAAAGGCTTTAGGTCACGGGGGCAAGGGCAGCAAACACTGCATCCCTCAATTGACATGTGAACACCAGTGAACTGGAGAAGTGAATGGAAAAACATCTATCCCAGAAGACAGTGGGAAGCTAAAAGAGAAAAATTAAACTGTCGATATGTTTAAAAATAAATGACAAATACTTTATCAGATGAAAAAATACTGAAAAAAAAATTATTACCAAAATGTTGGTACTACAGAAAATGTTAAAGGAAGTTCTTTTTTTTTTTTAATTTTATTTATTTGTTAGTCAGAGAGAAAGAGATCACAAGAGGTGGGGAGCAGCAGTGAGAGGGAGAAGCAGGCTCCCTGCCGAGCAAGTAGCTGGATGTAGGACTTGATCCCAGGCCCCTGGGATCATAAACTGAGCCGAAGACAGACACTTAACTGACTGCACCACCCAGGAGTCCCAAAAGGAAGTTTTTTAAGCAGAAACTGGTATCAGACAGGAACTGGGGTCTACACAAAGATATGAAGACCTTTGGAGACTTGTTAAAATAAAGGTAAATATAAAATAGTTTTCTTATCTTAAAACATTCAATATAATTAACTGTCCAGAGCAAAAACAGTAGCAAAATTTTATGGTTTTATAGCAAAAATAAAAATAAAATATATGAAAAATAGCGCATATAGAGTAATTAGGGCTATACTGTGTTAAGATTCTTATACTGTACATGAAGCAGAATAATATGCTTAAAAGTTGACTATGATTAATTAAAGCATGTATTGTAAATTCTAGGGTAATAATTTCAAACTTAAAAATAAAAAGATATAAGTAATGAGCTAGTAGTGTAGAAATAGAATCATAAGAAAATTACTCAATCTAAAAGTAGACAAAAAGGGAAAAAGTGAATAAAGAAAACATCAAAAATACAAAAAACAACATCATGGTAGCTATGTTATCTAATAAAAATTATATTAAATGAAATAAACTAAACTTACCAATTTAAGAACAGAAGTTGCCCAATGGTTTAAAAAAATGAAAGACTCAACTATATGTTGTCTAAAAGAAATCTACTTTAAACATAAAGACATAAATAAGTTAAAGGAATGAAGAAAGATACACCCTGTAAATGTTAACACCAAGACAGCTAGAGCAGCTATATTTATTTCAGAGTAGGCTTCAGAACAAGAAAACTTATCAGACATAAAGAAGGACTCTATTTAATGATTAAAAGATCAATTCATCAAGAAGATATTATAGTCCTAAATGCGTATGCACCTAACAACAGAGCTTTATGATAAATGAGTCAAAACCAGATCACACTGAAAGGGAAAATGGATGATTTACCAATTTTAGCTAATATAACATCGTGCCCATATAAGATCTATTTTGGGCACTATAAGGCCAGACATAGATGCATTCATGTATGGCTAATTGGTTTTTACCAAAGATACAGAGGCTATTTAATAGAGAGAAGGTAGTCTTGTCAACAAATATGTTAGAACATTTGGGCATCTATATGCAAAGTAATAAACAATTCATATCTCACACTCAATACAAAAATTAACTCAAAATCAATCATTCACTTAAGTGTGAAACCTAAAATTATACAATTACTAGAGAAATCTTAGCAGAAATTATTTTTAGCTTTGGGCTGAGGAGGATTTCTTAGTTATAATTCCAAAAGCATGATCCATGAAATAAAAATTTTGTTAAACTTGACTCCATCAAAATTAAGATATTCCACTCTTTAAAAGGCACTATTACAAAATAAAAACAAATATCCAGAATAGACAAAGAACTCTCTTAGTCAATCACAACAGATCATCAGCTACTGAATACGGAACATGGGGTTGACTCCATTATCTCGCCTGTATCTTGTAGTGATGTATTTGGTCAATGTCGTGACTACAGTACTAGTTATCAAAACACAGAGAACCATGCACTAAAAAGTGCTATTTTCCTGCATATAAACTATACCTCAATAAAACTGATTAAAAAAAATTACTGCCCAAATGTTGGCATGCATATTAAAGCAGAAAGCATAATATACATTGATAAATTTATACAAACTTGAATAATCATTTTTATGAACCTCTCATAAATGTGTTTTCTGCTTTGAAAATAGAGAATTTTCATGAACAACTTAATGAAATTAAACTATATATTATTTAACCTTCACTGATAAGATAGAACTTCTATCTTTGGGTTAGGCTATTCTATGGCAAATAGGGAACCTTAAAGTGCAAAGATTTCTAGAAAAGGACCATAATGTAATTAGTATTTCCCTTTACTATGTAACTATTTCTGATACAATCAAAATAAGACAGGACTTTGAAGTCAAGTCAATATGATTTAAAATTCCCATTCTAGTTCTTCCTCACTCTCAAATGTTGAACAAGTAATTTATATTCTATCTGCAGAAAAAGAACATTTATACTTATATCACATGTTATTTGTGGAAGTTAGTTGTGGTAACAGATAAGGAGTATGAGGTTGCCACCCTATCATATGTTGACAATAAAAGACAGTCCTCCTTTATCTCCCAGGGGAACAGCTTGATAGATTGCTTCTTTCCAGGACTGTCTGCTCTTCTCTTGCCATCCCTACACCAGTCTGGTATCTTTAGAAGGTGGGAAGATAAACTGAATATAAAAAGAGAAGATTTAGGGGGTGCCTGGGTGGCATAGTGAGTTGAGCCTCAGACTTTTTGTTTCGGCTCAAGTCTGATCTCAGGGTTGTGAGATGGAGCCCTGCCTGGCTCTGGGCTCCGCGCTCAGTGGAGCCTCTCACCCATACTCTCTTTCTCTCTCTCTCTCCCTCAAATAAATAAATAAATCTTTTAAAAAAAAGAAGATTTAATCTCCTTATTATCTATGTAATTTAAAAAATGATAACCCTCTGAGGCTTGTATTTTCTACATTTAAAATTAGTATAATGTTTATTGTACAAAATTTTGAAAAAATGAAATGAGATGATAGTTGCAAAGCAGTTTGTAAAATGGAAAGTGCTTCTCAGATGATTTATTTTTTGTATTTTAATCAAAGCAGTATTGCAATATTAAAAATGTGACTAGCATATCATTAACGTACCTTACCAAGTAAACTATATTTATGCATTTATTTACTTAAAATTTAAGCCATTTTAGATCATTTAGTTTTCAAAGAAAATAGAAATAAGTGGCATCCGTCATGGGGATTATGCTAATAAATAATTTATTTAGAAATTTATTAAAAAATAAATATTTATGTGAGAACTAGTATTTGAAGTTACTTACATATGTGTTCAATATTTTCCAGTTAATAACAAATTCAGTGTTAGTAGGTGCTAAGAGATTTATGTACACCTAATAAAACATAGTCAAGGATGAATAGTGTAACTTAAAATAGTCATTATAGCCTTCTTTGCTAAAATCATCTCAAACTATTCAATGAATCAGCCAACCAAGATGGTGAAATTTGATGAGTTGTTCTAATGACCAGAAAAGTATTATATTGGGTAATTAACTTAAAAGAATCAAAATAGATGAAAGATTGGACCAATCAAACATGCCAGTGGGGATTATTGCCCTAATAACAATGTCAGAAAAGATTTATATTTATTTTGCCCTGAGGTTGAGCTCAAGAGCTCAGGATTTGGGTAAAAGATTCAATGTACAGATCAGAAGCAGAAGAGGTAATAAAGGTGTTGGACAAAGGTAGACTGGAATACAGAGTCCCAAGAAGTTCCACAGAAATAAAGACATCCTTTTATACTGTGGTTATTTAGATCATTGATAGAATAAAATGACCGGGGGGGAGGTTGCTGGTGGCTCCGTCGTTAAGCGTCTGCCTTCGGCTCAGGTCATGATCCCAGGGTTCTGGGATCGAGCCCCGCATCGGGCTCCCTGCTCAGTGGGGAGCCTGCTTTTCCCTCTCCCATTCCCCCTGCTTGTGTTCCTTCTCTCCTTTTTCTCTCTCTGTCAAACAAATAAATAAAATCTTTAAAAAAAATACTTAAAAAATAATAAAATGAACAGGGAAAGGGTAAATAACTCCAAACTCTCAAAAAGCTATAAACTCCCTGGTTTTTTTAAGGATACCAGTTACATTAAATTTGGGCCCATCCTAAGGGACTCATTTTAGCTTAATCACCTCTTTAAAGCCTCTGTTTCCAAATACAGTCACATTCTGTAGTCCTGAGAGTTAGGGCTTCAACATATGAATTTTGGGAGGACACAATTCAACCCATAACTGGGGAAATGTGGACAAATGGAAACTCTCATGCATTGCTGGTGGGAATGTAAAATAGTTCAGCCACTTTTGGAAACACTTTGGCAGGTTCCTTACAAAAGTAAACTTAGTTCCCACAGAATCCAATAATTCCATCCATAGGTATTAAAGGGAATAAGAACATATGTGCCCATTGGTAACTATATGAGGCAATGGATGTTAACTAACTTATTGTGCTAATCCTTTTTCAATATATGCATATATCAAACCATTATGTTGTATACCTTAAACTAATACGTTTGTTATATGTCAGTTTTATCTCAATAAAACTACGGGGTGGAGAAAAGGGGGATGGGGAGAAGAAAGGAATCAAATAAAAATTGTCAAAAAAAACCTGTACATGAATGTTCATTGCAGAATTATTTATAACAGCCAAAAGTGGAAAGAACCCACATGTCCATCAAATGATGAATGAATAAACAAAAGTGGTATTTCCATACAATGGGATGTTACTGAGCCATGGAAAATGAAGCTATGATACTATGTGTTATACCATGGATAAATCTTGAAATTGTGATAAGTAGAAGAATTCAGAAAAATAAGGCCACATATTATATAATTTCATCTATTTGAAATGTCTATAATAGACAAGTCCAGACAGAAGTAGATTAGTGGTTGTCAGGGTTTAGGTGGGCAGAGAGGAGTGGGGAGTGACTTCTCCTAGGTGTGGGGGTCCCTTCTGGGCTGATGAAAATGTTCCGTAATTAAATAGTGGTGATAGTTGCATAATCTTGTGAATGTAATAAAAAAACTGACTGGTACACTTTATGATGGTGAATTTGATTATGGGTGAGTTATTCCTCAGTTAAAAACAAAATAAAATGAAACATTGCAATCTCAGAAAACCTGGATCATTCTGAAGTTGATCTGCCTCATTTTAGTTCAGAGATATTTCAACCACAAGAAAGTCACAAACACAGAAAACATGTGAGATAATCATCAGGTCTTGCTCAATGCATTTATTTATTCATGTGTTTTGGTTTGAGTTTCCATAGAAGCCAACTCTGGGACACAGACTCAAGTGTAAGTGCTTTCTTGAGAGGTGGTGCACAGAGAAGCAAGAAGTGGGAGAGAAGGGGGCTGATAAGGATGTGTCTTGCAGACAGGACAACTGCCATTCAACCCTGCTGAGGAACCTGGGAAACAGAGCTTAGGGATAGTCCAGCTAAGACTTGAGGAGGCAGGATTACTTATTCTCCAACTCTCCATCCACCCCTCGTTGGTCATAGGCTGCTGCCAGGAACTCTTAGCCTCTGTCTTGTGTGCTTCTGCAGAAAGAAAACCAGATAAGTAAGAGTTGCAGGTGTTCAATGTATACAGCCTATTGTAGAAGGAGGCCCAGGGGTGTGTCATTAATATTTACTGCTGTGGGACTCAGTTGGCAATACATCAGTTTAATACTTTCAAATAATACTACACCTTGACGACTGACAACACATTACCCAGTCTGGATCATAACAATAAAGCAAACTGGTGAATCATCAAGAATGAGCAGTAAGTCCCTTCTTCTTCTCCTTCTCCTCCTTCTCTTTCTCCTCCTCCTCCTTCTTTGCTCCTTCTCCTCCTCCTCCTCCTTCCCCTCCTCCTCTTCTCCTTCTTCTTTCTTCTTTCTTCTTCCTCTTCTTTTATTATTACCTGATTAGTTGAACAAAGCTATAAAGCACCACAAGCATATCTTCTATAATGTAATTTGTGTATTTATATGTGTGTCACGTATATATGTATACACATATGTGTATGTATATATCTAGTTAGCTAATTAACCCAAAAATTTAGGCACCCTTAGAGATATCAGTTAGTAACAGTGAATATATCTTTACTTAATTTTCCTCAAAACAGCCTCACATTTAGGGAACACAATGGCCACAGAGCTTACTTAGGTTAAATCTACTTTGAGGATCACACCTGAGTCCACTAATCAGAATACCTTTCCAACTGGAAGATCCAAACAGCTATGGAAGCTCTAGTAAAAGCAAAACATACTCAGTAAGTAATATCCAAGGTTTTCTTTTTTTTTCTTTAACGTCCAGTTAAAAAAAAAAAAAAGATATAATGTGGCTTTAAAAATTGGGTATAACACACCATCACCCAAATGGTTCACTACACAATCTGAGTTCCATTGCCCTCTTGGTGAGGTGAGGAAGTTTGTATCAGTGCTTTGGTTCGGGTTTTGTTAGCTGTTTAACCAGCAAAACCCAGAACACTTAATACAACGGAAGTTCTTTTTTTTTTCTTATGAAATTATAAAACCAACATTTCAGAGCAGTGAAAAGCTCTTCTTTAAGTGATACAATAAAGACACATCTAATGGCTCCATCACTTTCATCATCTGGCTCGTGAGATTGTGAAGCAATCCTACATCAGATAGGGGAGAGAAGGAACCCAGGGGCAGATAGGTTTACAGGTCAGCCTTGGAAGTTGTGCCCAAACTAACTTCAGGTCTAAAATATGTAGTCTTGATGTGTGCTTAGAAATGCAATGAAATGGGATGGATATTTTTCCCTCACATTCAGTACAGTTTTGATAGCAAGTACTTTCTTAAATTTTTTTCATTAAGTTAACCCGGCCTTTATAGTATCAGCCAGAAGCAGTAGCAATCAGTCTTGATTAGCAGCACAGATGGGCCCTGCTTGATCCTTGTCGTTAAGAAACCACAAATGGCTAAACTCACTTTGGACCAAGCCAGTAAGGGAAAGATACCCCTGAATATGTTATGGTAGAAATTTCTCATATACCCCTGGTTTTATTATTTGCCTGAAAATATCATACTGATTTCCTAAGGAAAGCCTTTTAACCACACGTAAGTGGGATTCTACTAAGGTTCTGAGTGTGCTCTAGAAATACTACCCTAACTCCAAAATGATTAGACTAAAAACACTAAAATGTGCATTTGTTTTCTATTTTATCTGCACTTATATCTCTGGTAAAGTGGAATTTAAAAATGTTACCCCGGAAATGCCACATTTTCTGAAGATAAAGACAACACACTAACCCAAGAGAAAAAAACCTACTTAGGAACAAGGAAAGCTGTGTCTTTTTCCAACCAGTCAGAAGAGCCCCTGAGTCTGTCTTTGTATATGTGAAAAAGATCTTTGTAAAGTGAATGAACAAGTTGAAAAGGTTCACTAATATATGGTACCCATATTCTGGTTTCCCATCCTCTGTAGGTAGGGGCACATGACAGGGAGGATAGGCAAGGGCAGACGTGAGCCCTGCCATGACATCTGGACACCAAGTCTCCTCAGCATCCCAAACCCATCCCCAAACCATCCTGATTTAAAGCCAAAGAATTACATTTCCTTTGTATTAGTCTGATCTTGTGAAGACATCTCCAGGGTGATTGTAGAACTCATGGGATCAGCAAGTAGCTCTCTCAGCATGTAGATGCCATTCTGTCTTCCCCACCAAATAATTTCTGATGCAGAACTTAGGCTTTGATAGAACAAACATTGTAGAGTTCATGAGTGTCACTCCCTGAGCCTTGGCTCTTGCAGCAGTGTTCGTGATAAATGACACCCCTGCCACAAATTCTGATATGAGTCATGCTTGATATTCATTTGGGGCAGAGTATATTGTCCCTGGGCTGGCTCTGTGTTGCTTACAGAGAAGCACACAATGACAGGGCTCCCGAAGCTCAGCTCCCCTATCAGACCTTCTTCTTCTCTCCTCCTGACATCAGCCCACCAGGTGTCCAGTGCCTTTGATCATGCTTGTGTTTTGGAACCATTGTGAGTTCTAGTTCAGGAAGCTGCCTTCCTCCCCATGAGGATCTGAGGCTTCTTTCTACGGGGAAATCATGACCCCGAGTCCTGGGGTCCACCCCTAGGTTCTCTAAAGAGGAATAAGACTGATGGGGATTTCCCCAGTGGATTGTGAAGAGCTGTCCTCCGGATCACCTTCCATGGGTGCGGGGACTGTGGTTGCTTCTTTATTCAATCTGACCACTATCCTGGATCCTGCCTGCTCCACTGAACAATCCCAGCTGTTTGCACCTAGTCTATTCTCTGTTCCTAAACACTAACCTCTGTTGGAAATGACATGGAAAAACTGATTTTCAGGCTAATTCAAGGTATAAGTATTAAACAGTTGGCTGAACATAAATTATTTGTGAAATTTCATCAGTTTCAAAAATAACATAATGGAAAAACCACACAGAACCAAGACTGTGTTTCCAGAATTGAAAAAGCACTAAACAGAGGGATGAAAAAAGAAATGGGGGGGGGGGACTTATGGAGGGGAGGAGCAAGATGGCGGAGGAGTAGGAGACCTGGATTTCGTCTCTTCTCAGGAAGTCAGCTGGATAGGGATCAAACCATTCTGAACACCTACAAACCCAACAGGAGATCGAAGAAAGGAATAGCAACAACTCTCTGAACAGAAAAGCGACCACTTTCTGGAAGGTAGGACGTGCGGAGAAGTGAATCCGAGGCGATATTCGGGAGGATAGACGGCGGGGGAGGGGCCTCCGTGGGCCGCTTCTGGCAAGTGATCGAGCCGCGGAGCACAAAATCGGAACTTTTAAAAGTCTGCTCCGCTGAGGGACGTCACTCTGGTGGCTAAGCGGGGGGTGGAACCCTCCGGGACAGTGTGGACTCAGGACCCTCGGGGTCACAGAAAGACCGGGGGTGCCTGAGTGCAGCAGAGCTCCCAGGTAACGGAGCAGGGAAGCCGGCTGCAGAGGCGGAGCCCAGGCGCGCGCTCTCAGCTTGGGGTCGCCATAAACCGTGATCCGCGGCACAGTCGGGCCACTGCTCCTCCAGCAGGGACCCAACAAGCGGCAGATCCGGGGAGACTCCCCTTCCTCCCCCGAGATGAGCTGCACGGGAGTGCACCGCAGGGATCTGCTGGGTTTGGAGACTCCACCCGGGGTCGGGTGCCAGAGACAGAAACGCGCGGTCACAGGCCGGGTGAGCACGGAGTGCGGCCGGAGACCGGGGAGACGGGAGTGACTGACGGCTTTTCTCTGGGGGCGCACTGAGGAGCGGGGCCCCGAGTTCTCGGCTCCTCCGAGGTGGAGACTGGGAGGCCGACATTTTCACTCTCCGCCTCCAAAGCTGTACCGAAAGCTCGCAGGGAACAAAAGCCCCGGAGAGCAAACCCGAGCAGATTACTTAGCCGGGAGGGGGCAAGGGCGGGGCAATTCTGCCTCCGGCAGAGACATTTGGAAACCACGGCAACAGGCCCCTCCCCAGAAGATCAGCGAGAACAGCCAGCCAAGACCAAGTTTACCGATCAATGAGAACGGCAGAACTCCAGCGCTAGGGGAATACTGCACATAGAATTCACGGCTTTTTTACCATGGTTCTTTAGTTTTTCAAAGTTATTTTTTTTTAACTGTCTTTTTTCTTTTTTTTTTCTTTTTGAATTTTTCTTTTTCCCTTTTCAACCAACATCTTATCAATCACTTTTTTTAAAAAAACATTTTTATTTTTCATTTTTAGAGTCATATTCTATCCCTTCATAGTAGTTACCCGTATTTTTGGCTTATATATATATAAGTTGTTCTCTCTTTAAAATTTTGAGATAGTTTCTTCTAACAGATTAAAATATACCCTAAATCTCTAGTATATGGTATTTTCTATTCCCCTGCCTGATCACATCCTCTCCTTTTTTTTTCCTTTTTTCTTTTTTTAAATCCTCTTCTTTCTTTTTTCAAACAACTTTTTATCAATTCCTTTTATAAATTTTTTTTAAAATTTCCATCTTTACAGTCCTATTCCATCCCTTCATCATATCAACCCTTATTTTTGTACATATATAAGTTTTTCTTTCTTTAAAATTTTGAGAGGCACTTTCTTCTAAAAGACCAAAATAAACCCCAAATCTAGTGTGTGGTACTGATTTATATACCAGCCTGATCATATTTGATCACATTCTGAGGTGTTTTTTTGTTTGTTTTGTTGGTTGTTTTGTTTGTTTTTGTTTTTGTTTTTATCTTTTTCTTTATCTTTTTCTTTTTTTTCTTTCTCTTTTTTCTCTCTTTCCCTTTCTTTTCCCACTGCTTAAGGTCTTTTCTGATTTGTTTAGAGTATATTTTCTGGGGATGTTGTTACTCTGCTAGCATTTTGTTCTCTCATTAATCTATTCTCCTCTGCACAAAATGACAAGATGGAAAAAATCACCTCAACAAAAAGAACAAGAGGTAGTACCGACTGCCAGGGACCTACTCAATACGGACATTAGTACGATGTCAGATCCAGAGTTCAGAATCATCACTTTAAAGATACTAGTTGGGCTTGAAAAAATATGGAAGTTATTAGAGAAACCCTTTCTGGAGAAGTAAAAGAACTAAAATCCAACCAAGTAGAAATCAAAACGGCTATTAATGAAGTGCAATCAAAAATGGGGACGCTAACTGCTAGAATAAATGAGGCAGAAGAGAGAATCAGTAATACAGAAGACCAAATGATGGAAAATAAAGAAGCTGAGAAAAAGAGAGATAAACAACTACTGGATCACGAGGGCAGAATTCGAGAGATAAGTGATACCATAAGATGAAACAATATTAGAATAATTGGGGTCCCAGAAGAAGAAGAAAGAGAGAGAGGGGCAGAAGGTATAATGGAGCAAATTATAGCAGAGAACTTCCCTAATTTGGGGAAGGAAAAAGGCATAAAAATCCAGGAAGCACAGAGAACACCTCTCAAAATCAATAAAAATAGGTCAACACCCCGACATCTAATAGTAAAACTTATGAGTCTCAGAGACAAAGAGAAAATCCTGAAAACAGCTCGGGAGAAGAGATATGTAACCTACAATGGTAGAAACATTAGAATGGCAACAGACCTATCCACAGAGACCTGGCAGGCCAGAAAGGACTGGCAGGATATATTCCGAGCACTAAATGAGAAAAATATGCAGCCAAGAACACTATATCCAGCAAGGCTGTCATTGAAAATTGAAGGAGAGATAAAAAGCTTCCAGGACAAACAAAAACTAAAGGAATTTGCAAACACAAAACCAGCCCTACAGGAAATCTTGAAAGGGGTCCTCTAAGCAAAGAGAGAGCCTAAAAGCAACATAGACCAGAAAGGAACACAGACAATATACGGTAACAGTCACCTTACAGGCAATACAATGGCACTCAATTCCTATCTTTCAATAGTTACCCTGAATGTAAATGGGCTCAATGCCCCAATCAAAAGACACAGGCTATCAGACTGGATTAAAAAACAAGATCTATCCATATGCTGTGTGCAAGAGACTCATTTTAGACCCAAAGACACCCCCAGATTGAAAGTGAGGGGGTGGAAAACCATTTACCATTCTAATGGACACCAAAAGAAAGCTGGGGTGGCAATCCTTAGATCAGACAAATTAGATTTTAAACCAAAGACTGTAATAAGAGATGAGGAAGGACATTATATCCTACTTAAAGGATCTATCCAACAAGAAGATCTAACAATTGTAAATATCTATGCCCCTAACATGGGAGCAGCCAATTATATAAGGCAATTAATAACAAAAGCAAAGAAACACATCGACAACAATACAATCATAGTGCGGGACTTTAACACCCCCCTCACTGAAATGGACAGATCATTTAAGCAAAAGATCAACAAGGAAATAAAGACTTTAAATGACACACTGGACCAAATGGACTTCACACACATATTCAGAACATTCCACCCCAAAGCAATGGAATACACATTCTTCTCTAGTGCCCATGGAACATTCTCCAGAATAGATCACATCCTAGGTCATAAATCAGGTCTCAACCGGTACCAAAAGATTGGGATCATTCCCTGCCTATTTTCAGACCACAATGCTTTGAAACTAGAACTCAATCACAAGAGGAAAGTTGGAAAGAACTCAAATACATGGAGGCTAAAGAGCATCCTACTGAAGAATGAATGGGCCAACGAGGAAATTAAAGAAGAATTAAAAAAATACATGGAAACCAATGAAAATGAAAACACAGCTATTCAAAATCTTTGGGATGTGGCAAAGGCAGTCCTGAGAGGAAAGTATATAGCAATACAAGCCTTTCTCAAGAAACAAGAAAGGTCTCAAGTACACAACCTAACCCTACACCTAAAGGAGCTGGAGAAAGAACAGCAAGTAAAGCCTAAACCCAGCAGGAGAAGAGAAATAATAAAGATCAGAGCAGAAATCAATGAAATAGAAACTAAAAGAACAGTAGAACAGATCAACAAAACTAGGAGCTGGTTCTTTGAAAGAATTAACAAGATCGATAAACCCCTGGCCAGACTTATCAAAAAGAGAAGAGAAATGACCCAAATCAACAAAATCATGAATGAAAGAGGAGAGATCACAACCAACACCAAAGAAATACAAATAATTATAAGAACATATTATGAGCAACTCTATGCCAGCAAATTATATAACCTGGAAGAAATGGAGGCATTCCTAGAGATGTATCAACTACCAAAACTGAACCAGGAAGAAATAGAAAACCTGAACAGACCTATAACCACTAAGGAAATTGAAGCAGTCATCAAAAATCTCCCAAAAAACAAAAGCCCAGGGCCAGATGGCTTCCCAGGGGAATTCTACCAAACATTTCAAGAAAAATTAATACCTATTGTTCTGAAACTGTTCCAAAAAATAGAAATGGAAGGAAAACTTCCAAACTCATTTTATGAGGCCACCGTTTCCTTGATCCCAAAACCAGACAAAGACCCCATCAAAAAGGAGAATTACAGACCAATATCCCTGATGAACATGGATGCAAAAATTCTCACCAAAATACTAGCCAAGAGGATCCAACAGTACATTAAAAGGATTCTTCACCACAACCAACTGGGATTTATCCCTGGGCTGCAAGGTTGGTTCAACATCCGCAAATCAATCAATGTTATACAATACATTAACAAAAGAAAGAACAAGAATCATATGATCCTCTCAATAGATGCAGAAAAAGCTTTTGACAAAGTACAGCATCCTTTCTTGATCAAAACTCTTCAGAGTATAGGCATAGAGGGTACATACCTCAATATCATAAAAGCCATCTATGAAAAACCTACAGCGAATATCATTCTCAATGGGCAAAAACTGAGAGCTTTCCCCCTAAGGTCAGGAACGCGGCAGGGATGTCCACTATCACCACTGCTATTCAACATAGTATTGGAAGTCCTAGCCACAGCAATCAGGCAGCAAAAGAAATCAAAGGCATCCAAATTGTCAAAGAAGAAGTCAAACTCTCACTCTTTGCAGATGATATGATACTTTATGTGGAAAACCCCAAAGACTCCACCCCAAAACTGCTAGAACTCATACAGGAATTCAGTGAAGTGGCAGGATATAAAATCAATGCACAGAAGTCAGTGGCATTCCTATACACCAACAACAAGACAGAAGAAAGAGAAATTAAGGAGTCGATCCCATTTACAATTGCACCCAAAACCATAAGATACCTAGGAATAAATCTAACCAAAGAGACAAAGAATCTGTACTCAGAAAACTATAAAATACTCATGAAAGAAATTGAGGAAGACACAAAGAAATGGAAAAACGTTCCATGCTCATAGATTGGAAGAACAAATATCGTGAAGATGTCAATGCTACCTAGAGCAATCAACACATTCAATGAAATCCCCATCAAAATCCCATCCACTTTTTTCAAAGAAATGGAACAAATCATCCTAAAATTTGTATGGAACCAGAAAAGACCCCGCATAGCCAGAGGAATGTTGAAAAAGAAAAGCAAAGCCGGCGGCATCACAATTCCGGACTTCCAGCTCTATTACAAAGCTGTCATCATCAAGACAGCATGGTACTGGCACAAAAACAGACACATAGATCAATGGAACAGAATAGAGAGCCCAGAAATGGACCCTCAACTCTATGGTCAACTCATCTTTGACAAAGCAGGAAAGAATGTCCAATAGAAAAAAGACAGTCTCTTCAACAAATGGTGTTGGGAAAATTGGATAGCCACATGCAGAAGAATGAAACTGGGCCATTTCCTTACACCACACACAAAAATAGACTCCAAATGGTTGGAAGACCTCAATGTGAGACAGGAGTCCATCAACATCCTAAAGGAGAACACAGGCAGCAACCTCTTTGACCTCAGTCGAAGCAACTTCTTCCTAGAAACATCACCAAAGGCAAGGGAAGCAAGGGCAAAAATGAACTATTGAGACTTCATCAAGATAAAAAGCTTTTGCAAAGCAAAGGAAACAGTCAACAAAACCAAAAGACAACCGACAGAATGGGAGAAGATATTGGCAAATGACATATCAGATAAAGGGCTAGTATCCAAAACCTCTAAAGAACTCATCAAACTCAACACCCAAAGAACAAAGAATCCAATCAAGAAATGGGCAGAAGACATGAACAGACATTTTTCCAAAGAAGACATCCAAATGGCCAACAGACACATGAAAATGTGCTCAATATCGCTCGGCATCAGGGAAATCCAAATCAAAACCTCCTTGAGATACCACCTCACACCAGTCAGAATGGCTAAAATTAACAAGTCAAGAAACGACAGATGTTGGCGGGGATGCGGAGAAAGGGGAACCCTCCTACACTGTTGGTGGGAATGCAAGCTGGTGCAGCCACTCTGGAAAACTGTATGGAGGTTCCTCAAAAAGTTGAAAATAGAGCTACCATATGATCCAGCAATTGCACTACTGGGTATTTACCCCAAAGATACAAAAGTAGGGATCCGAAAGGTACGTGCACCCCGATGTTTATAGCAGCAATGTCCACAATAGCCAAACTGTGGAAAGAGCCAAGATGTCCATCGACAGATGAATGGATAAAGAAGTGGTATATATATATACAATGGAATATTATGCAGCCATCAAAAGGAATGAGATCTTGCCATTTGCAATGACGTGGATGGAACTGGAGGGTATTATGTTGAGTGAAATAAGTCAAACAGAGAAAGACATGTATCATATGATCTCACTGAGATGAGGAATTCTTAATTGTAGGAAACAAACTGAGGGTTGCTGGAGTGGGGATTGGGGTGGGAGGGATGGGGTGAATGGGTGATAGACACTGGGGAGGGTATGTGCTATGGTGAGCGCTGTGAATTGTGCAAGACTGTTGAATCTCAGATCTGTACCTCTGAAACAAATAATGCAATATACGTTAAAAAAAAATAAAAAGAAGAAGAAGAAGGTAGCGGGAGGGGAAGAATGAAGCGGGGGAAATCGGAGGGGTCGACAAACCATGAGAGACAATGGACTCTGAAAAACAAACTGAGGGTTCTAGAGGGGAGGGGGGTGGGAGGATGGGTTGGCCCGGTGGTGGGTATTGAGGAGGGCACATTCTGCATGGAGCACTGGGTGTTATGCACAAACAATGAATCATGGAACACTTCATCTAAAATTAATGATGTAATGTATGGGGATTAACATAAGAAGAAAAAAAAAAAAGAAACCGGGGGGAGGGGGGCGCCTGTGTGGCTCAGTCATTAAGCACCTGCCTTTGGCTCATGTCATGGTCCCAGGGTCCTGGGATCGAGTCCCACGTCGGCTCCTTGCTCCACAGGAGGCCTGCTTATCCCTCTCCCTCTCCAACTCCCACTCCTTGTGTTCCATCTCTCGCTGTGTCTCTCTCTTTCAAATAAATAAATAAAATCTTAAAAAAGAAAAACAAACAAACAAAGAAACAAAAGAAACGGAGGAGATTCCCCTGATCTCTGCTTTTCCACCACCAGAAATAGGTACTCATTTAGACCACCTCCTGAGCTACTTGACTCTCCCCAGACTCATTCTACTATCCTCGGCCATTTCAAGGCAATGTCCCCAGATTGGGGGGGGTAGTCTCAATTCTCAGTATAGCAGTGATTTTTGCAAACTTCTACTGGAGACAGCTGTGTCTGAAACATCTTCATCATGGCAAATACCTAAGCCACTCCTCTAGCAGAAGATCTTCTAGAGCTCTTTCTGTTCACTCTTACTGTGGTCTATTAATTACAGAAATGGTCAAATCGCATGTAAAAAAAACTTAAATGTTTAATATACCCTGACTTCTTCTGCAGGTTCTTGCTTCGGTAGGTTCTTTTAACTGTCGCTATGAATCACTCCAAGATGTCTATGTATTTCCCAATAGTGTGGATGGCATTAGTGCTTGGAAAGGAATGATGGAGAGATGCCATTTTTTCTTCCCCACCAAATAATTCCTGATGCAGAACGTAGGCTTTGATAGAACAAACAGCAAGAGAGCCACTTGCTTAATTCACCTGAGCAGGTAAAATCATTACAGAGCAGATGTTGCCTGTCTGTGTGAACAGCCCACTCACCAGTTCAATGACATCTACGAGAGCAGCGTGCTCAATACATGGTGTCTCATGAAAGCAACGCTCTGCGACATCCCTGCCCTTGATTCTCCACCAGCCTGAGACAGTCATTGGTTCTTGTTCTCAGAACTGGAATTCAGCAAGAAGAGTTCCAGTCTGCAGTTTTCAGGGAGAAATGCTTCCTCTGTCTCTCAGCTCCGGAACTGAAGTATTGGTTCACATTAAATAAGGAACTGGAATATCTTGGTGCCTTATATCTTTATTTGTGAGATGAAAAGATTAATCTTTGCCATTTGCTTTACAAGGTATGACAGATAAATGAAATTTTAATAGAGGTACTTTCCTATTTTCCCCATGGGACTAGATAAAGTTCCTGCTAGCAATTCTTTGTCACCTTTTCTTACATCTAAAAATGAATTTTAAGCACTTCAAAAATGACTATAAAATTATTAGAACTCCTTAAATAATGCAATATATACGTACTACTGTGCCTTTATATTCTATTTCATGAGTGAAATGATTAAATATTCCCAGCACTCTTAAAGTCATATGACAGAAAATATTAAATTTGAATTTGATGTATTACTGCTGCTCCCTTGATATGTTAGTGTGTGGCATGGACTTATAAATTAATTTTAATGTTTATCAGGGAAATCGGTTCTTGGGGCCAAATCACCTTAAAGCCCATATAAGCATACAGCAGGTGCTTAAAACCTAAGACCCACAAGTACTTACCTCACCGTTGTTCTGTTTTATTTACAATGCCTCTGTTTCAGGATCCGCATATCCAGAGTGTTCAAAAGCCTGAAGGTGATGTATTAAATTGAGAATATGCAGATTATAAACTGCTGAATGAGGAGACGCAACTCACCCGCATGGGATCAGCAAGTAGCTCTCTCAGCATCCGACTCCCACTTTGGGCAAGTGAGGACCCTGAGGCCACTTTGATTGAAGGCATCATTTCAGTACACTCACACAGAGCAAGTAAAGTCCCAGGGCTTATTACTCGAAAATCCCAGAATGGGAGAAATGGGCAGTCCTCCATGCCAGGTCACAAGCGTGCATGGTAGACAGGGTTATCACACTGTAAAATGCCTACAGAGCAACTCGAAATGGCTGTTTTCTCAGGAACAGACTCAGGAACCACGGGTTGACCTTCCACTGGATTGTCAGCATGTAAACAATATGTTTATGAACTCCGATCAACTCCAAAGCTACTTCATTCCACAGTGTGATTCACGTCCCTTCAGCCAAAATATTATTCTTGTCTGTCTTCTCAAGGAACAGAGGCTTCTCTCCACAGCTTTTATAATAGGAGTAAAATCCTTGATGTCACACTCGAAACTCAAAGTCAGCCAGTTTCTGAACCTGGTAATTATATTAGGGGTCTCCAGAGAAACAAAACCAACAGAATATATAATTATGCATACATACTTAGATATGTAAACAATCTATTTTAAGGAACTGGCTTGTGTGATTTTTGGGGACTGGCATGTAAACAGATACACTTATAATTTAGTTGTGCTACTTGCTACCAGGAAAAATATAACAGGATATTATAAGAAAGATTGACAGTGTTGGAGAACTAAGAGGAAATTAGCTTTAATCTGGGCAGGCTAAAACAGGCTTCCCTGAGGAAATACTTCCTGACTTATAAAGGATGAAAACAGGTCAGTCTCGCTGAGGATGGAAAGCAAACTATTCCAGGGATAATTTCGTAGTGACAGTCCCTAAGGTGACAACGAGTTTGGAGTGTTTGAGGCAGGTAAAATGTTAAGAGTCTAGATTTAAGAGGATAGGGAAGCCACCGAATGGTGTTCGAACAGGATCAGTGGTGTGAGGGGTGAGGGATGAGAACAAAATGGCTGCAGGTGTCCAGAGTTAGCACCTGTCTGGGTGTTAGTGTTGTTTGCTAAATATGCAACATAAGGTTTGTGTACTTAAATCTGATTTAAAAAATTGATTTGTAGGGCTTGGAGGAAACAGATCAGAAATTCTAGTTTTGTAAAAAAAAAAAAAATTATTATTTTTAATGTAAGGTATTCAAGTGTAGTTATCAGGGAGATACAGGTTAGATCAGACACAGGAATTTGGGATCCCAGAAGAGAGGTCTACACTAGAGACAATCTGCACATAGGACAGGCATTACCATGACAATAATGATTTAGGCCTGGACGGCGTGACCTGAACTTCCTCCATGTGGTCTATCCCTAGCACGACAAACTTAACCACTCCTATTAATCACTTTCAATTAAAGACTCAGAACTTGATTTTAAAGATCTGAAAGTCATTTCAATGACAGGTCTATTGATTTAATTTTTAAAGGGAGGATATCTGAGGTCAGCAAGATCTGGGTTCGAATAAATGGATTTTGGGAAAATTAAGTAATTCACTGTCTGTATTTAGATTTAAATACCAAAAATATTGAAAAATTCGGTAAAATATTGAGTGCCATATGCCTAAATAGCCACTAGATTCCTTCTCAGTGAGTCCCATACGTTTCTTAAAACTATCAAATTATCACTGACAAAATAACTTTTCTAAAGGATATTTTTTTGCTTTGCATCATTTACCGTTTTTTAAAGACAGTTTTTATTGAAGTTTAATATACATACAGAAAATCACATACTATCACATACCTCAACCTACCAGTGCCAGTATGTACCTGGATGGGTTTGCTGAAAGCTCACTCATGCAACCTGCAGAAGATCAAGAGACAGACTTTGAAAGTAAACATAAGCACTCATGGTTCGAGTGTAAAGACTTTTCCTAATAGCACTGGTGAGTAGAATAAATATTGCTCTTCCAAGCTGACTGGGTTATAACTTTCATCTATGGAAAACTCATTCATGCCAAGAAAAACCAAACAAACAAAAGGTTAGCCATGTATTAAAAACCAAAAATAAAAAATCTTGTAATAATGCTGCCATATGAAATACAGTGGTGAATATTTACCATGAGAACTATGGATGTTGAATTTTTTGGGAAACTATTATAGTCTCATTTATTTTTACCGGTCTAATAGTTCTTAAATGAAAAATAGTGCAGTAGTCAAGGCTTTATTGTGAACGCTTTTTCCTACAAAGGAAAATACATTATTTAATTCTAGCTGGAGTACTTAAAGTTGAAACGAAGTGCATACCATTTTTATGTTTATAAAGATGTTCCTAGGGTGCCCACTGCATTCTGTTTGGCTTTATGTCAGTTAAAGAAATTTCAGGCCCAGTGCAAATAAGTTTGTCTCAGAGTTTCTGGAAGTTCGCCACATTCCCTGCTCCTGTAATTGTGTGAACTTAGACAAGCTAATTCATCTTTCTAAGCCACCGTTTCTTCCTCTATAAAAGGACTAATAGCACCTACCTCCAATGGACTTTGAAAGCATTGAATGCAATATCACAGTGGCAAAAACAGAAACTTAATAATGATATTATTAAGATTTTATTAATTATTTTGTAGTATGTGGTGTATATTTTTCTTTTTTTTTAAAGATTTATTTATTTATTTATTAGAGCGAGCGAGAGAGAAACAGCATGAGAGGGGGGAGGGTCAGAGGGAGAAGCAGGCTCCCCGCCGAGCAGGGAGCCCGATGCGCGACTCGATCCAGGGACTCCGGGATCATGACCTGAGCCGAAGGTAGTCGCTCAACCGACTGAGCCACCCAGGCGCCCCAGCGTGGTGTATATTTTTCACTTAGAGCTAGGTCTAATCCAAGCCAAACTGGACATGATGAGGCCTAGATTTGTAATGTACACCAGTGGTCACTGCCTGGTTCATTTGTGATCCTACTGAGTGAAGAGCCACGTCTCCAGTGGTGGGGGTGCAAACACGTGTTGGAGAAACTGGCATAATTCCATTCACTCTGGGTTTCTTGTCATCCCCAAGACCAGCTCCTCTGCTGTCCTGACATTTGATTACATACATTCTAGTGCTAGGGGAACCATTAACTCTCATAACATGGATCTGAATCAGGATTATACAGCTGATGTGAAGCCATCAGCACAAACCCCGTGATATCCAATTCCTATCTTCTCTGAATTTAAGATGATAATATTTACAGCAGCATCGATTTTCTTGTGGCTGCATGAGGCCAAATTGCCTGCATTTCTATTTCCACATCTTCCCGTTAATAACCCTGCAGAATATTCAAGTTCATTTAAATATTCTGAACAGCTACATGGATACAGATAGTCATTATTATTCCATGTTTCACCGGCTTAATATTCACAACTGGAGAGAATGAAATCATAACACATTAACATAAAACATAAAAACAATTTTGTAGAGTATTATTCAGACGATCTTGGTGAGTGGTCAAGTAGACATTAAGAGTTATTTGAATAGAAGTCTCCACCTGAAGAATCTGGCTCCTGACTCAAAGGCTCTGTGTGATCTTTCCTGTGTAACCATAGGTAATTCAAATGCTTTACCTGGCAGATTTCATGGGCAGGCTGCTGTCTGCACACTAGGCTTGTGCACAACCAGCACACCCAGACTCTGAAGGAGCTACAGTCAAGGACTCAAGGGTAGTCTTTACATATTTGCTTTTCTAGTTGACCCTTAAATTCTAGATCTCTTTATTTGAGGTTCTGGGCAAAAGGTCTTCTTCAGGCACCTCTGCTGAGACCTACTTAGGGGGCAAGGAGGGGGAAACCCAGAAGTACTTTTCTCCACTCTGACTCAGTACCAGTGTTCTTTGTTCTGAGCCTTTCTCGGAGTCCATTAACCTGCAGGAGCTTTTTGCTTGGGGCTCCCTCAGTAGTGAGACACCCCCACATCTACTCAGGTCTACCTGACCCAAGGGGGATAACAAAACACGGGAAGCAGGTGCTTACCTAGTTTAGACTCTTGCTTATTCCGTATCAGTGAGTAGTTAAAGGTTTAACTCTTTAATTTTTGGTTGTTACTTTCAGGCCACTCCAATGCCTGACAGCTCAGCACCTCTCCCAGCTTAGCTGAGCTCCTGACACCATCAGATTTTCCTTTCTCTTCTGAGAACTCGGATATTCTAAGGACATTTTTTTTATCAATATTATGGACTTGCTCATGTGTAAACCAGTAAGAAAGCAAGAGTCTAAGTTTTCTTCTGATCTAGTTGCTTCATCAAACTCATGATCATTGTGAGAAATCATTACATGGAAATAAGAAAACAAATTAGACAATTCCAAGAAATTAAAAAAAATACATTTAAAATAAAATTTTGAATGATTTTTTTAATTTTAAATTTTAAATGATTCCTCTAACCCAGGTTCATTAAATTAGTATTACTATTTTTTATACACAGGTAATAATAATTAATAATATGGGTAAATTAGTAATATTGCTATTAATAAGATCCTTTATTCACAAATAAGTATGCCAAAAACTAAAATGCAATGCTTTATGCAGTCAAATTTCTACTGTACAAATTTAAAAATTGAAAATTGAAGAATTACCTTCATTTGTGGACAGTGAAAGGAAGGATTTAGTATTTTATTGGGCAAATAATGTTCCAGTTAAATTTATGAAGGCAGCACAGTCTGGGCTTACAAGCAAGGCCCCAGAAATCAAACTGCTTGTGTGCAAGTCCCAGCTGTGCCCCTTCTAGTTAGATGAGCTGGAGAACATACCACAACCTCACTGATACTAAAGTAGAAATTCTTCATGTTTCCGTGATAGGGTTATCAGGAGCAGTAAGTTAGTTACTATGTATAAAAATCTTGAAATAATTCACTGAAAAAAATGAATACCTGTTTGGAGCAAAACCTTTTTTCTTTCTGTATAGCAATATCCTCCAATGTTTTTCAGTTATTTATATTCCCCAGATGAGACGTTGTGTGCTCAAAAGTATGGATTATTCTGATGACTTCAGTTTTTACACACATACACACACATACACATATATACATATAATTTATGTTTTTGATGTCTTATTTGTAATTGATATTTTTATGTATATAATACAGGATCTTATAATTCATTTCCCAAAATGGGACACGTTTGAGAATGAAGGGGGGCACTGTTAATAAGATTCCAATAGAATAGCTGGTATAATTAGGAATCTCTACATGAATTTGCATTTGTCCCTCTGTCATATTTCTGGTTAAGTGTTGCATTTGTTCTTTGAAGTAGTCTGTTTTTTGGTGGGGACCCATGTATGTAAATACATTTGTAGACATACATACTATAGCAGATATATGTCAAAGATAACTTGCTAAAAGAGAAAGGAAATTAACCATCACCCCCTTATTCTCTGCCACCCTGATTGTTCTACTGAGGTGATCCGTTAGTCTCTTGGCAGTCCCACAATGGCTAAGAAAATTCCGGTAAACTTTCCTCTGAGTTGCCCTGTCCTCTAGTTCTGCTAGTTCTTATTTTTGTTTATTTGTTTGAACTTTTCCTTGAGTTATTTATGGTTGGCTCAAAAGTTAGATCAGTAAGGAAATAGTGGGAAGAAGTAAAAGTCAGTGTTTTCCTAATTTTCAAGAATTTTAATTGTTTTCCATTTCTCATTTTATTTTTTTTTTCTTAGTGTAGTTAAAGCATTGCCAATTTTGTTTATTTTTTTGAAAAAACTGTTCATTACTCTCCATCTTATGTTATTGTTTATTCTGGTTTCTATTCTATTTGCTTCTGATTTTTCCTTGTTATTTCCTTCCTCTAATAAGTTTCAGAATAGTTTCTCCTTTTTCGAGTTCCTTGTGGTGTAATGTTAAGCTGTTTACTTGAATTTTTTTCTTAATACAAGCATTTATAGCATAAAAAAATTAAAAATAGAATTACCATATGATCTAGTAATTCCACTACCAGGTATTTACCCAAAGAAAATGAAAATGTTAATTCAAAAAGACATATACATCTCTATTTTTTACAGCTTTATTTATAATAGCCAAGATATGGAAACAACCCAAGTGTTCATCAATAGATGAATGGATAAAGAAGATGCAGTCATATATATATGTATATGTGTATATATATATATACACACAGTGGAATATTACTAGGTGATAAAGGAAAATGAAATCTTGCCATTTGCAACAACATGGAAGGATCTAGAGGATATAATGCTAAGTGCAATAAGTCAGTCAGAGAAAGACCATATGATGTCACTCATACGTGAAGTTTAAGAAACAAACAAATGAACAAACTATAAAAGAGACAAACCAAAAAACAGAACTTCATAGAGAACAAAGTGGTAGTTATCAGAGAGGAGGTGGGTGGGAGGATGTGCAAAATAGGTGAAGGGAATTAAGAATACACTTATCTTTATGAGCACTGAGTAATGTATAGAGTTGTTGAATCACTATATTGTACACCTGAAACTAATATAACACTATATGCTAATTATTCCCCTACATAGCACTACCACACCATCATAGAGATTAGTTTCTAATGTGAATTAAGTGTAATGTTGTGTGGGCCTGGTACAAATTGTTAAAAATCCCTCCTGCCATAATGGTATGCATAATAATGAGACATGCTGATTTATAAGAAGGGAATGCAATTCCAGAGTATAAATATTTTTGTGCAGAAAAAAAACTACAATTATTCTAATATAGGTCCTTTTTTGTATAATTCAAATCTCAAATCTGGTTTTCAAATTCCTCAGCAATGGGGCTTGACCTTATCTATCCACATATATGTCATTGGTTACCAGCATGTCTCTTTCATTCTGGTTCATTCTTCACAGACAGCATTCATGACCATTTAAAAATTTTAATCTCATCCTTTTTCTTCCATAATCTTAAATTGCCCTCATCCCTAAATATACGCTATTATCTTAAGCTCAATTCCTATCTCAGTCAATGTCTTCCTAACAACTTTTATCTCTATCTCTCCTCACACAATAGGTACAGTTTCAACCACAGAACTAGAACAACATAAAGCACACAAACATTTATTTCAGCAAGATTTATGTCTAACCATTGTTAGTATAAATTGTGAATCACACAGAAAAAGACAGGCCATTTTTTTCACTTGATCCTGTTGGCACTGTGGATTAGGATTTATTGTGAAATTGATACTGCATGAAAATGGCTTAAGTCCTTAAAATTGTCACATGAGAAAGTGATCATCCATTCATCCATTCATTAAAAATGAAAAAAAAAATTTAACTTCTGAGTATCTTCTTTGTGAAGGCGATGATATTCAATGAAATTGACAATTGGAGACAGATCATAAAAAAATTTAAAATGATTATAATGATAATACTTTTTTTACCCTTATCAGTTCCTGAAATTATTTATTAAGGACACATAATAAGTTTGAAGTATTATAATATTGGGCACAGGTATTAATAATATAAATCATTAGTAAAATAATAACCTGAAACCATATTATGAGTAAATTTTTTGTAGTATTTTTTTTATAAAAGATTTTATTTATTTATTTGACAGAGAGAGACACAGCAAGAGAGGGAACACAAGTAGGGGGAGTGGGAGAGGGAAAACAGGCTTCCCGCGGAGCAGGGAGCCCAGTGTGGGGCTTGATCCCAGGACCCTGGGATCATGACCTGAGCCGAAGGCAGATGCTTAACCATCTGAGCCACCCAGGCACCCAAAAATTTTTGTATTATTAAGATTAGCATTAAACTATAAGTATTGCATTTTGGGGGGAATATCACCATAAATAACTAACAACGACAGTTAAATCGGATCACTATATTCAGAGAGAACCAAAACATAAATTTAACAGATTTAAGGTACTATTGTTATTTGAAAAATTATGTGATATTGATTAAACTGTTGTTTTGTGTGCTTTTAATATTTCAATAGTAAAATCAAAAAGTCTGTTTATGTGAAAACAACAGGAAATCTCATTCATTGCTAGTGAGAAAGCAAAATGGTACACCTTGAATGACCATTTGGCAATTTCTTTTTTTTTTTTTTAAGATTTTATTTATTTGAGAGAGCAAGCACAAGAACGAGTGGGAGAGGGGCCGAGGGAAAAAGAGGAACAGACTCCCTGCTGAGCAGGGAGACCAATGCAGGACTCGATTCCCCAGGGTTCCAGAATCATGACCTGAGCTGAAGGCAGACATTTAACCAACTGAGCCACCCAGGAACCCCTTGTCAATTTCTTATAAAATATAATGGACACCTAGAATAAATCCCAACAATATCATTCCTGAGTATTTGCCCAAGTAAATTGAAAGCTTATGTTTCTTCAAAAGCCTGCACATGAATGTTTATAGCAGCTTGATTCACAGTCACCAAAATCCAGGATATCCTTCATAGGTAAATGAATTAACAAACTTTCATATATTCATACAATGGAATACTACTCAGAAATAAAAAGGAATGAGCTATTGACTCACTCAACAACATGGGTGGGTATTAAATGCATTTTACTAAGTGGAAGGCAAAATGCTTTAACTAAGTGGTTTAGCCTTTGCTAAACCCCAAAGGGTACATATGGTATAATTCCACTTGTAAAAGGACGCCTGGGTGGCTCAGTCAGTTAAGCGTCTGCCTTCGGCTCAGATCATGATCCCAGGGTCCTGGGATCAAGCCCCACATCGGACTCCCTGCTCAGTGAGAAGCCTGCTTCTCCTTCACCCTGCCCCTCCCCCTGCTTGTGTTCCCTCTCTCTCTCTGACAAATAAATAAATTAAATAAATAAATAATTCCATTTGTATGACATGGAGAAAAACTCTACTTAATAAGGGTGAAAAACAGATCAGTGGTGAATGGACTAATTTAGAGAAGGAACCACATAGGACATTTTTTAGGGTAAAAACTCTGCTCTATATGGTACCATAGTGCTAGTTACATGACTTTATGCATTTGTCAAAACTCAGAGAAATGTACACCACAAATAGTGAACTTTAATATGTGTAAATTTTTAAAAAATCAACAACAGGAGAATACACTCAGCAAGTAATAAACCTAAATGCACTAAAATATCACTGAAGAGGGGGGAGAAGAGAGATTGACCTAAATACTTTTGACAAACTGTTTTGACTAGATACCATAAGGCTAAGAAAAAAAGGAATGGTACATTAACTCTGTGCTGTAGTAAAAAGGGTTCCTCACAGGGATGTGGGTTACCAATTCTGAAACTATTTTACATACATGCCAGTGTAAACAAATATGTAAATAAATTATAGATGAAAGGACGCATGTTCCTCATTGGCAGAGCAAGAAGTTACTAATAAACAAGCAAGGAAGAACTGAATGAATCCTGTGGTGCTGGGTTAACTTTGGAAATATCAGTAGGAGCTCATTTATCTTAATATATATTCAGATAGATTCATACATAAATACATACAGATATAAATGCATGCATGGATTTTTATACATATAGAGATCTCTTAACTTTGTCTGCTGAGAGGGCCCCTAAGCAGCGAGCCCCCAGGAGCAATGAGCACACCTAGTACCCAGATCTTGGTTTCTAAATGCCTTACTCTGATAAAAAGAAGCAGGGAACTTCGGAGAAATGGCTGAGACAGGGTAAATGCAAGATGAACCTGGACTATCTTGTTATCCCCAAAAGTAGGGAATGTTTCCAGCCACCAAAAAGAAGGATGGAGGTATAGGAATATCTAAAAGACAGAAAAACCAAACTGAAAGTTTCCTCAGTGGCCAAAGCTGTAATAAATTGAGCAAAGAAATAAGTATTCTATGAGAACTTAAAGAGTAAAATAAATATCCATATGTTCATATAATTATAAAAAAATTACTGAATAAACAAATAAATATGAAAAACACAAATCTTCTTCACAGAAAAATTCCAAATAACATATGTAAATACACCCTCCTGCATAAAGTGGAGCTTAATTTTTCCGCTTTGAGTATGAGTTTCATTTAGTAATTCTCTTCCAAAGAGGAAAGTTTAGAAAGTGAACAATAGTTAACTCTATGATGGAGACCCTTAGCACACAATACCTTGAGTGATCAAGGTTAGCATCTTATGATATCATGGATTCCCAGATTTGATGTAATGAGAAGGACATCTCATTTCTGTGGCACTCTTCCCAATAATCTGTAACCCTAGTCAACTCACAATAAAACAGCAAAGAGATCCAAACTGATGGACATTCCATAACATGGCTGATTAGTACCCTTGAAAATTCTGAAGGTCATGAAAACAAGGAAAGATTGAAAAACTTTTGTATACCTGAGGAGACTAAGGAGATGTGATGACTGAATTTAATGTGTTATCCTGATTGATTCCTGAAATACAAAATGGATATTAATGGAGAACTGGTAAAATCCAAACAGATTCTGTAGTTTAAATAATAGTACTGTGCCAATGCTAATTTATTTATCTTGATAATTGTGACATGGCTATGTAAAATGTTAATCTAAGGTTACATGAGAACTCTCTGTACAATGTTTGCAGTTCTCTAAATCTAACATTATTCAAAAATAAAAAGCTTCAAAAATGTATAGTTCTAATAACACAAATACCATACATTTGTAATTTGCAAAACTTTAGCTAAGCACTATGAAAATGACCTGAGAGTTGATTAATCTGCAAATTCAGGGTTTCAACTTGAGTTTATTTTATGCATTAAAATCTAAAGAAAGCAACTATTAAATATTAATCAAAACTCACCTCCGACTTATGTCATAAATTAATATAACATTTTAAGTTTAGAAGGAAACTTAAATGTAATCAATCAATATTTGATTTCCTTGTACATTATAAAGATCTTCTTCTTGAATACTCCCAGACATGCATATGTTTTATTATGAGACACTCAGATCATAAAATCTTTTTATTGAGCTAACACAAATATCAATTTCATTTTTTACCCAGCATAGCATTCTCAGCCTTTTATTATGGCAGAAAATAAATCTAATTAAATAGCTGTAGCCCTTGTATCTTCACATTACCAGATTAAGTAATCCCAAGTCTTTCTTCTTGTTTTAAGAAACCTTGTCACTCTTTTAACAATATTTACAAATCTTTATATCTTACTCTTAATATCTTCGAAGCTAACCTGTACATATATGTGATATGGTCTGACCAGGAGAGATCTAAGAGGTACCAAAAATCTCTTCTCTACATACTTTTATTTAACATACCCTAAATTCTATAGGCTCATCACACTATTGAAATATATTGATTTTTTTTCACCTTACTTTCACACATTTCTTTTGTTTTTTTTTTAATTTATTTTTTGACAGAGAGAGAGACAGTGAGAGAGGGAACACAAGCAGGGGGAGTGGGAGAGGGAGAAGCAGGCTTCCCGTCAAGCAGGGAGCCTGATGCGGGGCTTGATCCCAGGACCCTGGGACCATGACCTGAGCTGAAGGCAGACACTTAACCGACTGAGCCACCCAGGCTCACACATTTCTTATAAGTATTCTTGATCCCATATTTTTGAATTTGGTTTTCTGGAGAAGCCAAATTTATGATCCTTAAATATATAATGTTATCAATGCCCTTCACTGAATCACTAATAAAAATAAAGGTTGGTGAAAGAGCTTCAAAATATGATTTGTGCACTTCCCCTTCTGGTTAACATCTGCTATGTTAGGGTTTAAGAATGAACCGATTGGCTGAAATATGAAGCATGATGCCTCCATTTTGTTCATGATTTGAAGAGAACTCTTATCCAATTCCTTGATGAAAATGAACATAATTTGTATACCAAATATGTGCCGATCTAATACTGATTACAAAATTATAAAAAATATAAATGACTGCACCTTGTATAAGAATCCATATGTGTTGAGTGGCGGAACAAGATGGTGGAGGAGTAGGAGACCTGGATTTCGTCTCCTCTAAGGAATTCATCTGGATAGGGATCAAAATATTCTGAACACCTAAGAACTCAACAGGAGATTGAAGAAAAGAATAGCAACAACTCTCTGAACAGAAAAGCGACCACTTTCTGAAAGGTAGGACATGCGGAAAACTGAATCTGAGGCGATATTCGGGAGGATAGATGGCGGTGGAGGGGCCTCTGTCGGCCGCTTCTGGCAAGTGATAGAACCACTGAGCACAAAATCGGAACTTTTAGAAGTCGGGTCCACTGAGGGATGTCACTCCGGTGGCTAAGCGGGGGTTGGAACCCTCGTGGGACAGTGTGGTCTCAGGACCATCGGGGTCACAGAAAGACTGGGGGTGCCTGAGTGTGGCAGAGCTCCCAGGTATCTGAGCGGGGAAGCCAGCTGCAGAGACGGAGCCCAGGCACGGGCTCTCAGCTTGGGGTTGCCATAAACCGTGATCCGCGGCACAGTCGGGCCACTGTTCTTCCAGCAGGGACCTGACAAGCGGCAGATCTGGGGAGACTCTCCTTCCTCCCCTGGGAGGAGTGGTGTGGGAGTGCACCGTAGGGATCTGCTGGGTTTGGAGACTCCACATGGGATTGTGAGCCAGAGACAGAAACGCTTGGTCACAGGCTGGGTGAACACGGAGTGCGGCCAGAGACCGGGGAGACGGGAGTGACTGATGGCTTTTCTCTGGGGGCTCACTGAGGAACGGGGCCCCAAGTTCTTGGCTCCTCCGAGGTGAAGATTGGGAGGCCATCATTTTCAATCTCCGCCTCCAAAACTGTATGGAAAGGTTGCAGGGAACAAAAGCCCCTGAGAGCAAACCCGAGCAGATTACTTAGCCCTAACGGGGCAAGGGCAGGGCAATTCCACCTCTGGCAAAGACATTTGGGAACCACGGCAACAGGCCCCTCCCCCAGAAGATCAGCGAGAACAGCCAGCCGAGACCAAGTTTACCGATCAACGAGAACGGCAGAATGCCAGCGCTAGGGGAATACTGCACACAGAATTCATGGCTTTTTTACCATGATTCTTTAGTCTTTCAAAGTTAATATTTTTTTCAACTGTCTTTTTTTTTTTTTTGATTTTTTTCTTTTTCCCTTTTTCAACCAAAATCTTATAAACCCCTTTTTTAAAAAACATTTTTATTTTTCATTTTTAGAGTCATATTCTATCCCTTCATAGTAGTTACCCATATTTTTGGCATAAATATATATAAGTTGTTCTCTCTTTAAAATTTTGAGATAGATTCTTCTAACAGATCAAAATATACCCTAAATCTCTAGTGTATGGTTTTTTTTATACTCCCCTGCCTGATCACATTCTCTCCCTTTTTTTTTAAATCCCCTTCTTTCTTTTTTCAAACAACTCCTTATCAATTCCTTTTATAAAATTTCTTATAATTTCCATCTTTACAGTCATATTCCATCCCTTCATCATATCAACCATTATTTTTGTACATATATAAGTTTCTCTTTCTTTCAAATTTTGGTAGGCACATTTTTCTAACACCAAAATACACCCAAAATCTAGTGTGTGGCACTGATCTATATACCAGCCTGATCATATTTGATCATATTCTGTTTTTTTTGTTTTGTTTTGTTCTGTTTTTGTTTGGTTTTATCTTTATCTTTTTCTTTTTTTTTCTTTTCCTTTTTCTCTCTTTCCCTTTCTTTTCCCACTGCTTCAGGTCTTTTCTGATTTGTTTAGAGTATATTTTCTGGGAATGTTGTTACCCTGTTAGCATTTTGTTCTCTCATTAATCTATTCTCCTCCAGACAAAATGACAAGATGGAAAAAAATCACCTCAACAAAAAGAACAAGAGGTAGTACTGACTGCCAGGGACCTACTCAATACAGACATTAGTACGATGTCAGATCTAGAGTTCAGAATCATCACTTTAAAGATACTAGCTGGGCTTGAGAAAAGCATGGAAGTTATTAGAGAAACCCTTTCTGGAGAAGTAAAAGAACTAAAATTTAACCAAGTTGAAATCAAAAAGGCTCTTAATGAGGTGCAATCAAATATGGGGGCGCTAACTGCTAGGATAAATGAGGCAGAAGAGAGAATCAGTGATATAGAAGACCAAATGATGGAAAATCAAGACGCTGAGAAAAAGAGATAAACAACTGCTGGATCACGAGAGCAGAATTCGAGAGATAAGCGATACCATAGACGAAACAACATTAGAATAATTGGGATCCCAGAAGAAGAAGAAAGAGAGAGAGGGGCAGAAGGTATATTGGAGCAAATTATAGCAGAGTACGTCCCTAATTTGGGGAAGGAAACAGGCATGAAAATCCAGGAAGCACAGAGAACCCCTCTCAAAATCAATAAAAATAGGTCAACACCCCGACATCTAATAGTAAAACTTACAAGTCTCAGAGACAAAGAGAAAATCCTAAAATCAGCTCGGGAGAAGAGATCTGTAACCTACAATGGTAGAAACATTAGACTGGCAACAGACCTATCCACAGAGACCTGGCAGGCCAGAAAGGACTGGCAGGATATATTCAGAGCACTAAATGAGAAAAATATGCAGCCAAGAATACTCTATCCAGCTAGGCTGTCACTGAAAATAGAAGGAGAGATAAAAAGCTTCCAGGACAAACAAAAACTAAAGGAATTTGCAAACACAAAACCAGCCCTACAGGAAATCTTGAAAGGGGTCCTCTAAGCAAAGAGAGAGCCTAAAAGCAACATAGACCAGAAAGGAACACAGACAATATACGGTAACAGTCACCTTACAGGCAATACAATGACACTAAATTCCTATCTTTCAATAGTTACCCTGAATGTAAATGGGCTCAATGCCCCAATCAAAAGACACAGGCTATCAGAGTGGATTAAAAAAACAAGACCCATCCATATGCTGTCTGCAAGAGACTCGTTTTAGACCCAAAGACACCCCCAGATTGAAAGTGAGGGGGTGGAAAACCATTTACCATGTTAATGGACACCAAAAGAAAGCTGGGGTGGCAATCCTTATATCAGACAAATTAGATTTTAAACTGAAGACTGTAATAAGAGATGAGGAAGGACACTATATCATACTTAAAGGATCTATCCAACAAGAAGACCTAACAATTGTAAATATCTATGCCCCTAACGTGGGAGCAGCCAATTATATAAGGCAATTAATAACAAAAACAAAGAAACACATGGACAACAATACAATAATAGTGGGGGACTTTAACATCCCCCTCACTGAAATGGACAGATCGTTTAAGCAAAAGATCAACAAGAAAATAAAGACTTTAAATGACACACTGGACCAAATGGACTTCACAGACATATTCAGAACATTCCACCCCAAAGCAACAGAATCCACATTCTTCTCTAGTGGCCATGGAACATTATCCAGAATCGATCACATCCTAGGTCATAAATCAGGTCTTAACTGGTACCAAAAGATTGGGATCATCCCCTGCTTATTTTCAGACGATGATGCTTTGAAACTAGAACTCAGTCACAAGAGGAAAGTCGGAAAGAACTCAAATACATGGAGGCTAAAGAGCATCCTACTGAAGAATGAATAGGTCAACCAGGAAATTAAAGAAGAATTAAAAAAATACATGGAAGCCAATGAAAATGAAAACACAACTATTCAAAATCCTTGGGATGCAGCAAAGGCAGTCCTAAGAAGAAAGTATATAGCAATACAAGCCTTTCTCAAGAAACAAGAAAGGTCTCAAATACACAACCTAACTCTACACCTAAAGGAGCTGGAGAAAGAACAGCAAATAAAGCCTAAACCTAGCAGGAGAAGAGAAATAAAGATCAGAGCAGAAATCAATGAAATAGAAACTAAAAGAACAGTAGAACAGATCAATGAAACTAGGAGCTGGTTCTTTGAAAGAATTAACAAGATTGATAAACCCCTGGCCAGAGTTACCAAAAAGAAAAGAGAAATGACCCAAATCAACAAAATCATGAATGAAAGAGGAGACATCACAACCAACACCAAAGAAATACAAACAATTATAAGAACCTATTATGAGCAACTCTATGCCAGCAAATTCGATAACCTAGAAGAAACGGATGCATTCCTAGAGATGTATCAACTACCAAAACTGAACCAGGAAGAAATAGAAAACCTGAACAGACCTATAACCACTAAGGAAATTGAAACAGTCATCAAAAATCTCCCAAAAAACAAAAGCCCAGGGCCAGATGGCTTCCCAGGGGAATTCTACCAAACATTTCAAGAATTAATACCTATTCTTCTGAAACTGTTCCAAAAAATAGAAATGGAAGGAAAACTTCCAATCTCATTTTATGAGGCCAGCATTACCTTGATCCCCAAACCAGACAAAGACCCCATCAAAAAGGAGAATTACAGACCAATATCCCTGATGAACATAGATGCAAAAATTCTCACCCAAATACTAGCCAATAGTATCCAACAGTACATTAAAAGGATTATTCACCATGACCAAGTGGGATTTATCCCTGGGCTGCAAGGTTGGTTCAACATCCGCAAATCAATCAACGTGATACAATACATTAACAAAAGAAAGAACAAGAATCATATGATCCTCTCAATAGATGCAGAAAAAGCTTTTGACAAAGTACAGTATCCTTTCTTGATCAAAACTCTTCAGAGTATAGGCATAGAGGGTACATACCTCAATATCATAAAAGCCATCTATGAAAAACCTACAGCAAATATCATTCTCAATGGGGAAAAACTGAGAGCTTTCCCCCTAAGGTCAGGAATGCGGCAGGGATGTCCACTATCACCACTGCTGTTCAAAATAGTCTTAGAAGTCCTAGGCACAGCAATCAGACAACAAAAAGAAATCAAAGGCATCCAAATCGGCAAAGAAGAAGTCAAACTCTCACTCTTTGCAGATGATATGATACTTTATGTGGAAAACCCCAAAGACTCCACCCCAAAACTGCTAGAACTCATACAAGAATTCAGTCAAGTGGCAGGATATAAAATCAATGCACAGAAGTCAGTGGCATTCCTATACACCAACAACAAGATAGAAGAAAGAGAAATTAAGGAGCCGATCCCATTTACAATTGCACCCAAAACCATAAGATACCTAGGAATAAATCTAACCCAAGAGGCAAAGGATCTGTACTCAGAAAACTATAAAATACTCATGAAAGAAATTGAGGAAGACACAAAGAAATGGAAAAAGTTCCATGCTCATGGATTGGAAGAACAAATATTGTGAATATGTCAATGCTACCTAGAGCAATCTACACATTCAATGAAATCCCCATCAAAATACCATCCACTTTTTTTCAAAGAAATGGAACAAATAATCCTAAAATTTGTATGGAACCAGAGAAGACCCCGAATAGCCAAAGGAATGTTGAAAAAGAAAAGCAAAGCTGGCGGCATCACAATTCCAGACTTCCAGCTCTATTACAAAGCTGTCATCATCAAGACAGTATGGTACTGGCACAAAAAGAGACACATAGATCAACGGAACAGAATAGAGAGCCCAGAAATGGACCCTCAACTCTATGGTCAACTCATCTTTGACAAAGCAGGAAAGAATGTCCAATGGAAAAAAGACAGTCTCTTCAACAAATGGTATTAGGAAAATTGGATAGCCACATGCAGAAGAATGAAACTGGACCATTTCCTTACACCACACACAGAAATAGACTCCAAATGGTTGAAAGACCTAAATGTGAGACAGGAGTCCATCAACATCCTAAAGGAGAACACAGGCAGCAACCTCTTTGACCTCAGCCAAAGCAACTTCTTCCTAGAAACATCGCCAAAGGCAAGGGAAGCAAGGGCAAAAATGAACTATTGGGACTTCATCAAGATAAAAAGCTTTTGCAAAGCAAAGGAAACAGTCAAAAAAACCAAATGACAACTGACAGAATGGGATAAGATATTTGCCAATGACATATCAGATAAGGGCCTAGTATCCAAAATCTGTAAAGAACTTATCAAACTCAACACCCAAAGAACAAAGAATCCAATCAAGAAATGGGCAGAAGACATGAACAGACATTTTTCCAAAGAAGACATCCAAATGGCCAACAGACACATGAAAAAGTGCTCAATATTGCTCGGCATCAGGGAAATCCAAATCAAAACCTCAATGAGATACCACCTCACACCAGTCAGAATGGCTAAAATTAACAAGTCAGGAAGCGACAGATGTTGGCGGGAATGCGGAGAAAGGGGAACCCTCCTCCACTGTTGGTGGGAATGCAAGCTGGCGCAGCCAATCTGGAAAACAGTATGCAGGTTCCTCAAAAAGTTGAAAATAGAGCTACCATACGATCCAGCAATTGCACTACTGAGTATTTACCCCAAAGATACAAAAGTAGGCATCTGAATGGGTATGTGCACCCCGATTTTTATAGCAGCAATGTCCACAATAGCCAAACTGTGGAAAGAGCTAAGATGTCCATCAACAGATGAATGGATAAAGAAGAAGTGGCATATATATACAATGGAATATTATGCAGCCATCAAAAGGAATGAGATCTTGCCATTTGCAATGACGTGGATGGAACTGGAGGGTATTATGCTGAGCAAAATAAGTCAAACAGAGAAAGACATGTATCATATGACCTCACTGATACGAGGAATTCTTAATTGCAGGAAACAAACTGAGGGTTGCTGGAGTGGGGGGTGGGGTGGGAGGGATGGGGTGACTGGGTGATAGACCCTGGGGAAGGTATGTGCTCTGGTAAGCGCTGTGAATTGTGCAAGACTGTTGAATCTCAGATCTGTACCTCTGAAACAAATAATGCAATATATGTTAAGAAAAAAAAAAAAAAAAGAAGATAGCAGGAGGGGAAGAATAAAGGGGGGAAAATCAGAGGGGGAGATGAACCTTGAGAGATGATGGACTCTGTAATACAAACTGAGGGTTCTAGAGGGGAGGGGGTTGGGAGGATGGGTTAGCCTGGTGATGGGTATTGAGGAGGGCACATTCTGCATGGAGCACTGTGTGTTATGCACAAACAATGAATCATGGAACACTACATCTTAAACTAATGATGTAATGTATGGGGATTAACATAACAATAAAAAAATTTAAAAAAAAATAATCCATATGTGTTCCTAGTGATATAAATATATCTCTTTACATTTAGACAATGTAGGTAGGTAGATAGACGATAGATGATAGATGATAGATAGATAGATGACAGATAGATAGATGATAGATGATAGATCTGAAAATATGGTTTTAGTAATTAAAACTAGGATATAAACCATAGATTACAACAAACTGACTGCTTTATAATTTGGGCAATCTGGCCTCTATCTTTTAAAATTATCTAATTTTATCTTTAGGCTGAAATTATATCGTCTGATTTTTAAGATCATTGACACTATTTTAGAAATATAATCTTATGACACTATGGTCTTCTAAACCTTATAAAACACACTGAAGAGTCTTAAATTTTTTCAAGATGAATATATATACATTTTATAGACAGAGCTATCAATATAGATATACAGAGATTAGATTATGTATAAACAGAGATTATATGTTTGTGTGTGTATGCATACACACATAAGTTATATAGAGTTCAATTATCACTACAGGCTGAACTGCACCTTGCCCCAAATTCATATGTTGAAATCCTCACACCCCAGTACCTTAGAGTCTGACTGTATTTGTATATGGGGTCTTTAAAGAGTTACTCAAGTTAAAATGGCATCACTAGGGTGGGCCCTAATCTCAGTATGGCTGGTGTCCTTTTAATAAGAAAAAGTCAGGATACAGACACTCACAGAGAAGCCCACATGAAAACAAAGGGAGAGACAGCCATCTACAACCAAGGAGAGAAGACTCAGAAGAAACCAACCCTGCTGACATCTTAATCTTAGAGTTTGTAGCCTCCAGAAATGGGAGACAAGGTAATTCTGCTGTTTAAGCCATCCAGTCTATGGTGCTTTGTTATGGTATCCCTAGTAAAACCAATACCATTATATGTAAAACTAAATTTCTTTAGTTCTCATTTTACGAAGATGACAGAGTTTTTTGAGAATTACCACTTATATCTCTCATACAGTTTATTATAAATGCAACTACATATATATAAGACTATGGAGGACACTCCAGGAAATCTCATAAATTCCTAGTTCCCTGTCAGTTAGGATTCGATCTTGAACCTCACATCATTACTTCAGCCCTACTCTTGTCTCACACAAGATGCCCTCACACCTTGATCAGATGTCTCACACTCTGCTTTCTCACACCCTGCTGCAGAGACCCTACTAATCAAAGACTACATGTAAGGGTTTTTAAGCATTATTTTTTCATTTTTAATTTTTTAAACACATTTAAGCATTTTTTTAAAATACGGCTATTAATAATTAAATTTTTTGAATGGCTTTATTTTCCATATATTTTGCATTGTGTTGGCTCTATTTTCCTGTTTTTTCTAACCTCTGAATTTAAATTTTAACTTTTAACCTGTCCTCTCTTTGATGTCTTCATTCTCTGCCATAATCAGTGTTTCAATGCTACGATGGAACGTAGGCATTTTACACCTCTTTTGCAGTATAATTTTGTATCTGAAGTCCGAGCTGGAAATGAATATGCCATCACCCCTATCAAGACATGTCCTTGTGACATTCAACGTCAATCAAAGATTCATAAGAATCTTAGATTACCTAATCTTGTTACAGTCCTTAAAACTTTTTTTTTTTCCAAATATTGGTTTAATAGCCACTTAGTGAAACCAGACTTTGTTTATAAAAATTGTATATTTTCACAGTAAGGAATTTAATGCATAAGATCAACTGCCATTTTCATAACCACAGAACTTCTTTGAAAGATTATGAAACCATTTAATATTTTAATAATTTACATAGTAAGACACGTAGCCCTCCCTCTATTAAAAAGATCAGGGCATGAGTTATTCAGTTTTAAAACTTTACCCAAATGCTACTCTAGGCCGCAGACAACCACCATCCAATGAATCTTAATGGCAAGAATTACCAACAGTGTCACCTGCATTATATTGGTAGCAGTGAGAAGGCTGTGTGAGTTTGAGTGTGTGTGTTCCTTTTCATTTTTTTAATCTTCCAAAGAAGATTGAAGAAGGGGCCTAATATATTTTTCCTCAGCTATGTACTGAAATACAAGTGAAAAATCTGGAATTAAAATTCCATGTACTCCAGAAATGCTGAACTATTGCAGTCAGAGACTGTGGGCAGCTACCGACTGACTTGTCCTTACTCTGAGTCTCAAAACACAACACAATCACCTCAGGGTCAACAGATTTTAATTCTAGATTTATGACCGTCTCTCATCCTTTCATAGAAGATGCTCAAGGGGCCTAATAACCCTAATGCCCTATACAGAGATGTTTGAAAGCCATATGATCATATGTAAGTACATATATGTATTTATTTCCATGGTTTCAAAGGAACCAGTCACTTAATTGCATACAGAAAAGCCACATCTCCAATGGAGTGGTGTTATAGCCTATTGTTTTATCTAAAGACGTTCCAAGTTTACAAGGATTTAATGCTTAGGCAACCTCCTCAGAATTGGCTATTATCAGTTGTAGCCTTTAGTGGAAGGCAGGATTTCTTATTTGCCTGTGTTCAGTTGACTTAGTTTGTTCCTTATCGAAAAGGGATCACAGAGGAGTCAATGACTGGAAACCTCAACCAGCTGTCTTTGAGAATCCTTTATGAGAATGGGTTTGGAAAGTCTCATTTTACTCTTGGATTTACAAAGAATGAATAATTCATGGAAAACTCAAATTCTGTATTTGAAATTTTGTGCAAAATAGTAACAGCAGTTGGGAGAATTCGATTTTGTGGAGTTCTTTACCTTTTTGATTTTAGCATGGCCAATTTTGATGCCCCAAGCCATAAGTGAACCTCTGCTTAGAATCCTACTATGACCTTTGCCACCTCATAAACTATTCTACAGTGTGCTTCTTATTATTTGCTGCTTTAATGCTTCTTTAGTTCACAAACTTTATCTGCCTCGAAGCATCTGTTGCTTAGCTTACACTATCTAGCCTTCAGAAACATGAGTAAATTATTGTCTCCCTAATAAATTCAAGGATTATTTTTTTTTGTTTTTTAAGATTTTTTTAAATAGTATTTATTTGGGAGAGAGAGAGTGAGAGAGCGTGAGCAGGGGCAAGGGCAGAGGGAGAGGGAAAAGCAGACTCCCTGCTGAGCAGAGAGCCTGATGTTGGACTTGATCCCAGGACCCTGGGATCATGACCTGAGCCAAAGACAGACGCTTAACAGCCTGAGCCACCCAGGCACCCCAAGGATTTTTTTTTTTTCTTAATTAATGTGTGTTAATATGTCCGCCTGGATTCTGAGGAATTTAATGTTGGCCAAGAGAGTTGTAAGCATTTCAAAGTTTACCTACAAGCTGGGGTCAAAGCAACCTATCTGTGAAGATTGTGTGCCTCTGTGTGTTGAGAGAGGGTAGATCTGCTAAAAATTCACCTGATTCTTGGAACTGGATGAAAGAATACCAGCAGGACTGGCAACCATTTGCATCTGAACAGAACTCTGCTTGTTTACATGAAACTCTGAGGCACTGATAGCATAGAATGTGTGTCAATAATCTTCAGAGTTAGCTTTTATTGCATCAGTATAGTGCACCAGGTACTGTTTTTGCACTTTACATGATGTATATGTGTGTGTGTCTTTACAGTAATAACACTAAGAAAGGTACTTCCTTTTAGCCCATTTTCAGATGAGAAAACTCAGTTTTGAAAGCCTATTTGCTTCATGCCTCACAGGTAGAAAGTATCAAACCTCAGACTTGAATGCTGGGTTTTCTGATTCAAAAAAGCATCTTCTGAACCAATGCAATTTAGGCATCCATGAAAGTATGTCACTCAAGGGACAGTTGACTGATGACCCAGATTGCTGTGCTCTGACTCCATCACTGCATTCCTGCAGGCTGCTCCCCACCTGTGCATGGCAGGCAAGCTAATGCAGGCAGGGTCCTGTGAGCCCTGGTCCTCTTCTAAGGGGAGACTTTGCTGGGAAGACTCCCATCAGTCTTGCCAAATTTCCTTGGAACTCCCCTGCCTTCCTATTCAACCTTCTTTTTCTCTCCCTCCACTCTGTAAGATTTATCTAATATCCAGGTATGTGGTTCTTCCAGCCTTGTCTAGCCCTGTTTTCATATTTACTCACAGGCTGTCTTAGTCAGCTTGGGCACCTATAACAAAATATCATAGACTGGGTGGCTCAAACAAAAGACATTTGTTTCCCACAGTTCTGGAGGCTAGGAGGTCCACTGTCTAGGTGCTGGTAGATTCAGTGTCTGGTAAGGATCCTCTTTTGGGTTGCAGAGATCTGCCTTCTCCTGTGTACTCACATGGGCTTTGCCTGGTGTGTGTGTACATGGAGAGAGAAAGAGAGAGAGAGAGAGAGAGAGAGAGAGAGAACATGTGCAAGAGAGAGAAATCTGTCTTCCTCTTCTTATAAGAACACAAATCTCATCCTGAGGATCTCACCCTCATGACCTAATCTAAACCCAATTATCTCCCCAAACCCCATCTCCACATCTAAATTTGGGGAGACAAAAATAGTCAGTCCATGGCACTCTGTCCCTGACCTTCCAAAATCCATGTCCTTCTCACATGTAAAATATATACCTTCCATTCCAACATCCCCAGAAATGTTAACTCACTCATTCGAGCATCAACTTTCAAGTCTAAAGTCCAAAGTCACATCTGAATCTCAACCAAATCAGATATGGGTGAGACACAAGGTATGATTTCCCCTGAGCCAAAACGTCTCACCATCTGGACCTGTGAAACCAAGAAAGTTATCCGCTTCCAAAATACAATAGTGAGACAGACATAGGATAGACATTCCCATTCCTAAAGGGAGAAGTAGGAAGGAGTAATGGGATCCAAGTTAGTCCAAAATCTAGCACAATATACCCGTGATACCTTAATTCTTGAGCATAATCCTTTTTTCCTTTGATGCAGAATCATCCCACAGCTCATATTTATGATTTCCTTCCAAGATCTCACCAGAATAGCCTCTAGCATCCATATTTCTACCAAGATTCTGTATGTGATGTATTTATGTCTTCTCTCAGAAGATGGATGCTTTCGCTACGGCTCTTCTGAGCTCCCCCCAGAATCACCTTAAATGTCTATTTTCATTCTGGCAGACCTTTCCCAGAAATCTTTTTCCAAGTTGCACCTCAGAATTCCTCCAGTGTTCTCCTCCACCTATTATTCAGTTCCAAAGCTGCTTCCAGCCCTTCTCAGAACCAAATACTAGCTTAGTCCAGGCTGCTATAACAAAATAGTATATAGTGGTGGCTTAAAAAAATAGACATTTATTTCTCACACTTCTGGAGGCTGGGAAGTCTAAGACCAAGGTGCCAGCTGATTCAGTTCCTGGTAAAAGCCCTTTCCGTAGCTTGAAGTTTGCAGATGGCCATTCTCTTGTTTGTCCTCATGTGACTGGGAGAGAGAGTGAGAGAGTGCAAGCTGCCTGATCTCTTTTTCACATAAGGACACTAATCTCATCATGAGGACCGCACTCGTGGTCTCATCTAAACCTAATTACCTCCCCCAAGCCCCAAATACCATCATATTGGGGGTTAGGGCTTCAAGAGAGGAATGGGGTGGGGCGCCTGGGTGGCTCAGTCCTTAAGCGATTGCCTTTGGCTCAGGTCATGATCGCAGGGTCCTGGGATCGAGTCCCACATCAGGCTGCTGCTCAGTCATGAGCCTGCTTCCCTCTGCCTGCTGCTGTGCATGCTCTCTCTCTGTCTCTCTCTGTGTCAAGTAAATAAATAAAATCTTTAAAAAAAAAAAAAAAGATAGGAATGGGGGGGCACAATTCAGTCACAACACAGCCATATTCCTCATTAAATTTCTTGGCTGTCTAATTACATCTCGGCCTTTTCGTCTCCCACAGCAATATATGGCTTTGGAGGGGGAAAGGTTTAACATATCTGATACAGAGTCTGCGGGGAGGAGTTAATTATCCACACTAACGTGTGGAGTGTTGTGAAAGGTCAGTGCCATGAGGATTCTAGGGGCCCTGGGCGCTCTTGACAGACTTGCTGTAGGTGCTTGCATATCCCTGGCCATGAATGACTTTATGTTTTGATAGAAGAGATGATGTTGGAACTCACCGTGTTGGGGGGGAAGTTCAGCTCAAAATCAGGAACTGTGATTAGTGAGTGAAAGGAGACCTATAATTTCTTCACTGAGGCGTTAGGGCAAAGACAAAACTAGGGTGGGCACCCAAGGGTGAATAGGAGTGCCTCACAGACATCAGGAGCCTCTTGAGGACTCTTAGTCTAACAGGGAACTGTACTGCAGAGAGTACAGCTTGGGGTGACAATACACAACATAAACCCATGTTATCATTCCTGAAAATCAGTAGAAATCTGTGCTTTTTACAGAGTCTAGTTCAAGCTTTTAATCAGGGAATTGAAGTACATCCTATCTAGACATATAGCAGTCAGAGAGCCGGCAAAGGGACTTCTGAATCTGTGACTTAGCCTAACTGCTTGGGCTCTGACCTTATAGAAGAAAGAGCTGATTTCTAAATCTACAAATGCTGAGAGAATGTCCTTAAGGGAAAACCAGGAAAAAAAGAAAAATAGATGAATTTATGGGAGTTGATGGATATGGCTGGCTCCCCTTTCCCCTTTTAAGATTCTGTAGCTTTAGGGGCACCCAGGTGGCTCAGTTGGTTAAGCATTTGCCTTCAGCTTGGGTAATGATCTGAGGAGCCTGGGATGGGTCCCCGCATCAGGCTCCTTGCTCAGTGGGGAGCCTACTTCTCCCTCTGCCTGCAGCTTCCCCTGCTTGTGCTCGCTCTCTCTCTGTCAAATAAATAAATAAAATCTTAAAAAAAAATAGTTACCTATTGTGAAAACAAATACAGATAATTGCCTATATATAACTAATTATGTTATTATTAAGATGGGTGGTTTTGATAGATATGGAGTAAAGAAGAGAGAGTCAAAAGATATTTAGGCAATATCCTCTTTAAAGCTTTGTGTCAGATTGGATAGCAAGGGTCCAAAAAAGGGTGAAAAGAGCAATTCATGTTGCTGGACAAAACAACCAGAGGATATCATTGCATCTGCTGAAGTATGGAAAATCAAATGAGGTGCAGGTTTGGACGGGTGGTATAAAAGTCACCTTTTAAAGTTTAGAAACACCAAATTTGAGGAGCAGCTGGGCACGAATGTATGAAATAGAAACACCAAAATACTCTCAAAGCAGTACATAGATTTCTCCATGAAAATTAAGGGTATACTGGAGCTTAAATTAGCAAAATAGTCATGATGAAATATTAACTCGTGGTTATTATTAAAGAACTTGCTCTCTCTGGGCAATGGGAACAACTTTATCTGTTAAGTGATACAAAGCATGGACAAAATTATGTTACTCCTAGAATGAAAAAGAAACATTTCCAGGATAATTGCCCCAAGCACAGTCTGAGGAAGATATACAATATCTGTAAACACACCAAACTACAAAAAGAAACAAGAAAATAAGTTGTTCACATGGGCATAAACTTTTTGTTTACTTTGTGCGCTTCGCCATACAACCATGCCTGTTTTTTGTTTTTTGGGTTTTTTGTTTTGTTTTGTTTTTTTAGTTTATGGATTATTTTCCTAGTAGATTAAAAGAGCAGGTTGGTTCCATGAGACTAGCATGATTATACTCTGTTCATGGAGAAGCATTAAACTTAGGCTGTTTATTACCCAAGTCACCAAGGAATATCATCTTGAATATAATAATAAGCTGAATGCTACCAAAATTAAAAGAGAAGTGAAAAAAAAAAAAAAACTTAGATAATGCAGTGTGGAATGTGTAAGCATTTCATGCACAGTATTAAAGGAGAGTCTTTTTATATCTGTTCACAGAAGTAAAATGTAGATTGATGATGGCGGCTCTGCCATCCCTGGAAACTAGTCTTTGGTATCAGAGACTCTCTATTAACATTTAACATAAAATATTTTTTGAGTTATTTGAGAAATGAGGCAAGAAAATCACGGTTAGAATTTTTTTCCACTGATTAATTCAGTGTGTGTGTGTGTGTGTGTGCATGTTCATTCAAATCATTACTATAACTTTTATTTTTTTATTGAAGTATCTTTGACATACAATGTCACATTAGTTTCAGCTGTACAACATAATGATTCCACAAGTTTATATTGCTCACGAATGGTCACCACAAGTGTAGCTATCTGTCACCAACAACGCTATTACAATACGGTTGACTATATTCCCTATGATGTACATATTATGCCCCTAATATATCAGTTCCATAAAAGGAAGCCTGTATCTCCCTCTCTGGTCCAACTATTTTGCCCATCTCCTCACTGCCATTCCCTCTGGCAACCATCAGTTTGTTCTCAGTATTTTAGGAATCTGTTTATGCATTTTGTTTATTTATTTATTTTTTTACATTCTGCATATATGTGAAATCACATGGTATTTATCTTTCTCTGTCTGACTTATTTCACTGAGCATAATACTCTTTAGGTCCATTCATGTTGTCGCAAATGGCAAGATCTCATTCTTCTTTTATGGCTGAATAATGTTGCCACTTATATGCCATATATATATACACCACTTCTTTATTCTTAATCTGTTGATGGAACTTGAGTTCCAACTTGAGTTGCTTCCATATCTTAGCTATTGTAAATAATGCTGTTATAAACAATGGAGTGCCTTTCTCTTTTTGAATTAGTGTTTTCATATTATTTAGGTAAATAGCCAGTAATGGAATTACTGGATCATGTGGTACTTCTATTTTTAATTTTTAAGAAAACTCCATAAAGTTTTCCACAGTGGTTATACCAATTTACATCCCCACTGACGGTGCACAAGGGTTCCTTTTCCTCCACATCTTTGCCAATACTTGTTATTTTTGTATTTTGATTCTAGCCATTCCAACAGGTGTAAGGTGATATTTCATTTAGTTTTGATTTGCATTTCCCTGATTAGTGATGTTGAGCATCCTTCATGTGTCTTTTAATCATCTATATGTCTTCTTTGGAAAAATGTCTATTCAAGACCTCTGCCCATTTTTAATTGGAATTTTGGGGGTTTTTTGGTGTTCAGTTGTGTAAGTTCTTTATATATTTTGTATATTAACCCCTTATCAGATATATCATTTGCAAATATCTTCTCCCGTTCAGTGGGTTGCATTTCTATTCTGTTGATGGTTTCCTTCAATGTGCAAATGCCTTTTTATTTTGGCTTTGTCCCAATAGTTTATTTTTGCCTTTGTTGCCCTTAGTTGAGAAGATATATCTAGAAAAATGTTGCTAATGTCAATGTCAAAGGAATTACTGCCTTTGTTTTTTTTCCCAGGAGTTTAATGGTTTCATGTATCACATTGAAGTCTTTTATCTATTTTGAGTTTACATGTATGGTGTACAAAAACGGTCCACTTTCATCATTTTGCATGCAGCTGTCCAGTTTTCTCGGCACCATTTATTGGAGAGGCTGTCTTTTCCCCATTATATATTCTTGCCTCCTTTGTTGTAGATTAATTGACCATGTAAATGTGGGTTTATTTCTGGGCTCTCTATTCCATTCTATTCATTTGTGTCTATATTTGTGTCAATGTCATATTCATTTGATTATTACAACTTTGTATTATATCTTGAAATCTGGAATTGTGATACCTTCAGCTTTGTTTTTCTTTCTCAAGTTTGCTTTGGCTATCCAGGGTCTTTTGTGGTTCCATACAAATTTTAAGATTATTTTTTCAAGTTCTGTGAAAAATTCAGTTGCTATTTTGATAGGACTTGCATTGAACCTGTAGATTACTTTGGGTAATACGAACATTTTAGAAATTTTAATTCTCCCAATCCATGAGCATGGAATATCTTTCTACTTGTTTGTGTCATCTTCAATTTACTTCATCAATGTTTTATAGATTTTAGAGTATAGGTCTTTCACTTCCTTGGTTAAGTTGGTTCCTAGATATTTTATTACTTTTGGTGCAATTGTAAATGAAATTGTTTTCTTCATTTCTCTTTCTGCTACTCTATTATAAGGGTATAGAAATGCAGCTGATTTCAATGTATTAATCTTGCATCATGTAATATTACTGAATCATTCATTACTTCTAATAGTTTTCTGGTAGAATCTGTAGGATTTTATATGTATAGTATTATGTCATCCACAAATAGTGATAGTTTAACGTCTCCCTTTCCAATATGAATGTCTTTTATTTATATTTCCTGTCTGATTACTGTGTCTAGGACTTCTAATACTATGTTGAATAAAAGTGGTGAGAGTGGACATCTTTGACGTGTTCCTGATCTTAAAGGAAAAGCTCTCAGTTTTTCACCATTAAGTATGATGTTAGCTGTAGGTTTTTCATATATGACTTTTATTATATGAGGTATGTTCTAAGTTCTCTTTGTTGAGTTTTTACCATGAATGGTTGTTGAATTTTCTTCAAATGCTTTTTTTTTTTAGCATCTATTGAGATGATCATATGATTTTTATCCTCTATTTTATTAATGTGGTATATAATATTGATTGACTTGTGAATATTAAACCATCTTGCATCCCCTGAATAAATCCCATTTTATCATGATGAATGATCCTTTTAATGTATTGTGAGATGTGGTTGGCTAATATTTTGTTGAGGATTTTGGCATCTTTTTTCAGTAAGGATATTGGCCTTTAGTTTGTTTTTTTGTGGTGTCTGGTTTCGGTATCAAGGTAATGCTGGCGTCATAGAATGTATTTGAAGTTTTTCTTCCTCTTCTATATTTTAGAATAGTTTGAGGAGACTAGGTATTAATTCTCCTTTAAATATTTGGTAGAACTCACCTGTGAATCCATCTGGTCTTGGACTTTTGTTTGTTGGTACTGACATTGAAGCAAGACCGCCCACCACCAAAAAGATTATGACTCACAGAAAGGTCAGATGAAGATTAACAGTTAGTATTAAAGGATTCTTTAACTAAGGTATGCACATTTTTTTTAGATATATGCTATTACATACTTAATAGATTACAGTACAGTGTAAATGTAACTCGTAGATACGTTAAGAAACAAAAAAAAAATTACTTACTCTATTGCAATATTCACTTTATTTCAGTGGTCTGGAACTGATTCCATAATATCTCTGAGGTATGTCTGTACTGTTAGTCTGTACTAAAGCTCTACCAGTTCCAGTAATCATATTTTAATTTGTAAATTAATCTATGCTTAACCAAATTTGATCTGTAAACACGAAACTGCCATTTATCTAAGAGATTGACAAAGCAAACATTGGTTTCTGAATTAATTTTTCTATTTAAATCTGATACACCACTTAATAACTAAAATAATGAACCCATGTCAAGGATTGTTCTTTTAACTTTGTTCTTATACTTTGTATTCTTAATTTCAAACCTGTGAAGAATCTTTCAATAGTTTAGCTAAACTCATTCATGTGAACATAAATGAAAATTAAGCTTTTTGTTTCATGACAAAAGTTGCAATTTATTAAATGCATTTTCAAGTACATTAAATCTGATTAGACTTTTAAAAGCATTTCTCATGTAATTAAGTTGCCAGCAGCTTATCCTGAGATGAATCAGTTAGGACTTTCAGTGACATGTACAAGGCACTTCATCTACTCCTGTATATGGAATATGGTCTGTCTCCCTTCTCTTGTTCCTGATTGAATGACTAGCAGAATAGCCTGGTGTAATTATTCTTCTATTTGAAAGAATGCCCCCTTAATTAGGGACTTAGTGTACAATAAATCTATGTTCTTGGCAGAGTTTGATTCAGGAGGCAGTGTGATAAAAAATTTGGATCTCCATTTACTTTTGGGGAGTTCTTTTCATGTAGATGAGTAATGGTTCGTCATGGCAATCAGATTCTTCCTTTAAGCCGCAGTAGCATGCTGAAATTTGTAGCTGAAACTCAAGTACCTGTCAAGCATACTCATAATTACATTTTACTCTGTTGCTGAGGTTGTTATATCACATTCTTATAACCACTTATTAATACTTTTGTTTCATAATGCCACAAAAAAATTATGTTCTAATAATTTTAGGTTGGACTTTAGACTTTAGAATTTTCTTTTTATTCTGAAACAAGAACAACAACAAAATTGGCCATCATGTATAAAAATATAATCTAATTAAATGATACCTAAATCAATTATAAATCTTACCAGAACATGCAGGATTTCCAATTTCATGGAAGGTGTCCTGCCATCACTTCCTTTTTAAGTGCAGTAATAAATGAAATTTTGCTGCAAGTCCCTGTGACATTAGCCCTGGCCACACTGGGCCATTTGGTCTTGGAAGAATGCTCCTTTCTCTCCACTCATTAGTGCCTATTATGGTTTTCTGGACAAGAGCAATTTTGTTTATACTACTCAAAATTTTACCTTTGTGCAAAGTACCACTCCTAATTCCCATGTCCCAGTCCTCTCATAAAGTTCAGCATAAAGAGGGGCCATCCCACTGGGCATCTCCCATGCCTACTTTTCTTCCACTACAGGAAGACCTGAACTCTCCCTCCACTCCCTTTACCAGAATGAGGACTACTTCTAACTTCATCCTCTCCTAGTGCATTCTCAATGTTTACTAAGAGCACAACTACAAAGATCAACCAAACTCATGTTCAGGGCGTGAAGGAGAAAAGCATAAAGTCTGCTGACATTTCCTCCATTTTAAGTATTATTATTTTACATGTAATTAGAGGTTATTATTTTGGAAATATGTTCAAACCAATATGAAAAGAGAAAATAAAAATAAATGAATAAATTAGATATTTAAAATAAGTTATGAAAGAAAAATCACATTTAGAGATAGACACACTGACTGGATATTTGATTATACTAAGGAATTATTGTCAAATTTTTAGGTGTGATAATGATGTAACTGTAATGTTTAGAAAAAGAGTTTATCTTTTAGATACACATATACAATAGGTCCAGAGAAATGAAAATATGTATGTGTAGCATTTGACGCAAAATAATCTGGAGGATGGAGATAAGAGGAGGATTTGGAAAAAACAAAATGAGACATTATATGGTTAAATTTTTATAAATGTAAATAATTTTTTAAAAAATCTATGCTTAAATATAAGCAGGCAAAGAGGGTATTAGAAGGAAAAAAAATACAGGCTGATTTCATGCATGAACTTAAAAATCTAATAGTTAAACACAAAATAATAGCAAACATTATTAATCAATGTGTAAAAATCTTAGTGCATTACCCGTTATCTCTATTTTGTGCTTCTACTCCTGTCTAGATATAAACCTTTCCCATTTCTGTGAAATAATTTAACAGGAATTCAACTTTCTAACTTGGCTTCCCTGGTAAATCGACAAGATGGTATGTCAGATATGTTGCTAGGCCACATGACTTCAAACAACCAATCCCAGAATTTTTAAAGTACATTTCAAATAGGAGCCACAAAAATATCTGATATTGTATCTTTGAATTGACTGAATGAATTTCCAAAAGATTCCTTTCATTTTATAAATTGGATGAAAAATATTTGAACTATTTTGGGAATCCACTAATTTTTTATTTGAAACATGAGATGATTTAAGACTTGCATCATTTAAATATTAGTGAAATTGTTCTTTTACTAAAAAAAAAATAGGGTACTATAGAGAGCAAGAATATCAAGTCAAACCCACAAGAATCAGAATTTATCAAACTTTACTCCTAACTCAAAGGATACAGATAACTGTAATATGGATACAGAGGAAGCTTGGAGAAGCCTGAGACTGGCTAAGAGAACTTTCTTGGTTTGGGGACCATGAAAATACATGATTCAGATCTGCTATGGAAACCAAGATTGACTGGAGGCTGGGCATCTGCTCTTCTGGCTCCAAAACACCGAGACTACACTTTTCTCATGGGCCATTCCCAGACAAAACTGAGCATGGCAGAGGTAAAAGTGAAGGTCTGTTTCTGCAAGATGGAAGACACTTTTGGTGAGTAACTTACCCAGTGATTCCCACCATCAAATTAAGTAAACATTTGTGCTGCAGTCTGAAGCACTTTCCACTAAATCCTCCTATCTGTCTCTTTCACAAATGTCAGACCTGCAGAGAATATGAAGGCTCTCATTTATTTGGCCTCCTCCTCTGTCTCCTTCATAGACATGTCCTTCAGTAAATCCCTTCCATATCTAATTTGGCATTGATGTATGCTTTACAAAAAACTCAAATTAACACACATAAGTGGTGCCAGGAATTTTCTGAGAAAAGGGGTGATGAGATGACTCTTTGCGACTCACTCTCACCCTGCTGAGTAAACAAAGAGGATGCCATCTTATGCTGCAAGTGAGATATGGAGAGCCCTTGCAGTAGAAACCAGGACAACTGACAATAGCTCACCAGTGATGACTCAGAAAAACTTCCTGTAAAGGGGAGCACATTGACAGTTGTGGTGATTCAGACATTTGCCCCATTGGGGCACCAATGCAAGGACATTGGAGTCGTTGGTTACTGTTAAGTTTCACTGATGCACTGCAGAAAGATAATGAGAAACTGATGACCACTGACAGCTAAAGGCTAAATGCAAGAGCAAGGAGCCCTCTTTAGTGATTGCCAAAGAGGCTCTTATATTTGACACACAACTGAGCAACAAACTGAAGACCCAATAGGGTCAGAAAACTCCACAGATATAATGCTGAGCTAAGGCACATTAGATACTTGAAGGTTCCATTGGGAAAACTAACTAGGTTGGGACTCTTGAAACAAAGGATGAAGACATCTAGTGAGAATCTCTTGAGAACATTGATTCTAAAACAATACCATTTCTCCCCCACAACCCTCAGAACTTGCAGAGACAGTGCATTCTTTTCTAGTAAAAGCTAAGACTTTCCTCATCTAAAAGTCATTGTAGAAGCTTCTACTCCACAAGGCAATCAGTGGCCCCTCATCTCTTTTGCTGGCTGGCAGGACTATGACTGGGGATAAGAGGCAGCATCAGATGGCTAGCAGCATCATGGACCTGGATAAGGGGGAAGATAGATTGTACACAAACGGAAAAATTTGCTGCTAGAGTGGAATTTGGGAGACTCGAAGAGACAATTGTCAAGACAAAGTCACATGGAAATGCCTGAGTTGTCCTGGTATATATTAGATGGAAGATCGGAGACTGAGAGCAATGGGAATTTTTTTAATAGATCTATTATCTAAAAACAGAAAATTCACCAATTTCATGTTCTAAGAGAGGGCTCAGAGGGCGTACTGTTCACCAAAGCCATCACAAGTGCTCTGGAGAGATGGAAAACATAATCACTAAGAAATTCAGTCATACCTGTCTTCTGCATGCCAGAGGTGGTAGGGGTAAGGCAGTCCTATTTCAGGGCTCCAATATCCATAGGGAAAATAAGGCCCTACAGTAGCTGAAGCCAGGTGGCAGTGCTTGACTGCCAAAACCCAGGAAACTGTAATTATCACAATAACTAGCAAGGTTGGAGAAGCAGCCTAGGGTGCTTAGTCAGTTGAGCATTGTGGAGATGGTTAATAGAACGCAGCATCCTTATGGATGAAAGGGAATGGTGACCAAAAAGAGTACTGGTTTTCATCTACAATCAGAAAAAAAAGTAAACATGGAAGAACTGAAACTTGAGCATGACTAATCCAGTAAAGAGCTGATTTCTTGCTCAGTTCCTGGACTGAGCCAATTTCTAGTTCCAGATACCATTGATGGAAGAGGTAGCCATCTACCTAGGAGAAAGGACTCTGCAACATTGATTTCCCTCATTCTTCCCCAAAGGAATGACTGATGGCTATGTTCTTGGCTGAATGACCATTGCAGATAGAGAGAAACTGGCATTTGGGAGAATAATAATTACTGGATTTGGGTGGACATTAATGTTTGGAGATTGAAAGAATCATCATGGGACCAGGAAATAAGTGGATAAAGGCTGTCTCACATTGGATCAATGGGACCTGTAGACTCATTCAATTGTTACTTCCCCAGTCCTGAACTATGTAATTGATTATGATATATTTGATAGTCAGCATGATCCCCTCATTAGGTCTTTTACCTATGTATAAGAGCTGTCATAGTGGAATAGGACAAATGAAAACCTCTTAAATCGAACCCCCACCAAGATAGAAAATCAAAAATATATTGCATTCCAGCTGGGAATGGATATTACCATTAAACATCTAAAAGATGCAAGGGTGATGATCTTATCATATTTCTATTTATTTCATAGAATGGCCTCTGTAAAAACTGGGATGTGTTCTGGACAATGGTTGTAGACTACCCCAGTTTAAATGAGAAGTATCCCTCATCACACCTGTTGTACTGGATAAAGGATCATTTTCTCAGGTGTGAGATAGGCAGCCATTGACTTGGTAAATAGATTATTTCCACTACTATCAGTGAAGATCAGACAAAAAGAATTTGCATTTACATGGGATGAACAAGACTAATTTAACTATCTTTCTGTCTATGGCTGTCTATGATAATAATGATAGTGAGAGATCTACGGGATCTGTAGCTTCTATAGAATATTACATTGATCCGTACATCAGGGGTTGGCAAACTACAGCTTGTGGGCCAAATCTGGCTGCCTGATTTTGTAAAACAGAAAAAAAAGGTTGTGTAGGGACACAGCGATTACCATTTATTTATGATTTATCTATAGCTGGTTTTGCAATACTAAGGCAGAATTGAGTAGTTGCAACAGACACTTCACAGAATACTAACTTATTTACTGGCTGATCCTTTAAAGAAGTTTGCCCACAACCACATATCCATGACATCATGCTGATGAGACAGGAAGAGCATCAAATGGCTGGTAAGGAGGGTTTTCTTAAGGTGTACAGACTCCAGGGAAGGGGACTAAAACCTTATGAAAATTTAGTGATCCACCATTTCAGTAAAGTTTTTAGGAGTCCAGTCACCAAGAATGTGCCAGAATATGCTCTCCAGAATAAAACAAATTATTTAATCATAATCTTCTAGCACAAAGAAGAAAGTGCAGTGCTTGAGAGGTCAGCCATCTTGGGTTCTAGAGGCAACACATTCCACATGTAGGAATTCTGTCCCAGTCTATAAGCCAGGTGACATGGGTGGCTGCAAGCTTTGAAACATGCCAAAACAAGAAAGGATTTTGTAGCAAGTTTAGGGTGCAGTACATGGAGCCTTATCACTAGGCACTGTGATCCAGTCAGCCCTATGGTGTTGGAGGTTTCAGTGGTGGGAAAGTTGCAAGCATCAATAAGAAACTCACCACACAGGCCCATAAGATTCTGTAGGACAGCTATTCTCTTTACAGCAGAGAATTCCAAACCTTTTGAAAAATAGCTCCTGACATATTACTGGAATCTGGTAGAAATAAAGTGCTTGAAGCAGACATATAAATAGAGCACCGGCACTGCCTTCTAAAGGAGCAGCTGATGTACTAGCTCAAAAATAACACTCTGAAAGGGTGTGGGGCCCTCCTTCAGACTAAGACATACTCATTAAATCAAGACCTCTATATGACACCAAGTCAACAGATAGGAAAAACAATGGGTTTGGGAACTAATGGGTGGCATCATGAGTGGCTCCATTTGCCGTCACTTCCATGGATCCTCTGGAAGACTTTTTTCCCACCCTGAACCCAGCAGGATTGGAGATCCTGGGTCAGTCCCCAAAGGGGACACACTCTTATCAGTGCAACAAGGTTTTCATTGACTGCAGACTAACACAGCCATCAGGGCACTTTGAGCTCTCATGTCCACAATCAAGCAAGAGGAATCATCATACCAGCAGAGGTATATACAATGGGACTGGAGAGTGATGTGTGTAGAACCCAAATGATGCAGTCAGTGCCTCCTAGTACTCACTTGTCTCATTATGACTGTTACCAAAAGATATGCACGGGCACCTGCATGGCTCAGTTGGTTAAGCGACTGCCTTCGGCTCAGGTCATGATCCTGGAGTCCCGGGATCAAGTCCCGCATCGGGCTCCCTGCTCAGTGGGGAGTCTGCTTCTCCCTCTGACCCTCCTCCCTCTCATGCTGTCTCTCATTCTCTCTCTCGCAAATAAATAAAATCTTAAAAAAAAAAAAAAAAAGATATGCACAAGACTACCCAGAGAAGATATGATTGCCAACTTCCAAAGGAATGACCAATCACCACTCATGGTGAGAGTGCACCTCTGATGCAGGAATCTACACACTCTGGGACATGCTGTTGTCTCCACACTGCACTCACATAGTCCTAAGATTCTTGAACACCCCCAGGCCTAAGGGACTGAGTAACATGCTCCGGGTGGTCACTGAGGCTTCCAGACCAAGATAGTGACATAGGAGGCTCCTGAACTTCCTTACTTCTCAAATATATAGTTACATACAAAGCAATTCCTTCTGAGAGAAATCTAGAAACTAGATGATTGATTCCTATGCATTAGACACCTGAGAAAATACCACATCAAGATGGATAGGAAATGCTGAGACAAATTTCACCATAAACTCCTCCCCCAGCATAGAATCATACAATAAAGAGGGAATTCCAAACTCTCAGCTTCTCCCTGAGGAGAAAAGGATTTGGACTATACATATATAGCCCAAATTTTAAGGCTGCCACCCAAAGGAAAGTACTCTATTTACCTAGCTTTGAAGGCCAACAGAGTGTGTTCATGAATCCCACAGGAACATAGCAAATAAAGAAGCAATTGTTGATACATGCATGAGCATTCACAGTGGTTATGCTCCCAAGACACGGCACAAAAAGGGGTAGGCAAAACTCCACCCCCCCCCAATCTTTTTCTGGAAGGGGTTTGACAGCATACTTCACAAACTACTATGTGGGACGTCTGGATTCTAATTAGTATGCATGTAGGTGCTGACTGTCATTTTCCTAAGAGCCCCAAAGTACTAGTGGACACTTCTGCCTTCTCCTTCTGGTTCATTCTAACAATAAAGCCAAGCTATCAGTATTTCCCTGGAATGAAATACCCATACATCTAGTACCTCAAAATGGCTTCCACCCAAAGGTCAGACCCCCAAGTTACCTTGCTGTCTGATACCCAACAGACTTGCATTCATGAGTCCCACAGGAATTTAAGAAGAAGAAGAAGAAGAAGAAGAAGAAGAAGAAGAAGAAGAAGAAGAAG